>NW_005054325.1:5057367-5063133 GCF_000277835.1 Geospiza fortis | reverse complement strand
AAAGAGTGAGCAATTATTAGTAATGTATGGGCTATTTACAAGGCTTTCTTTTCGTTGTGATAATCTACTCCTCAGCCAAGGCTTTTGCCTTCATCCTGGTGAGTACAGTATCTTTCAATAGTTATGTTTCAACATTAAATGCATGCCTTTTTACTTCTAAAATCTGAGTCTTGAATCAGCTACTCTGCTTGTGGAATATCAATCCCCAGGGTCTCTGATATTTTTTAGAAGGGAGAACATCTCACCTCCCTGCCAGCACTTGTGTTTTGTGAGGAAACAGGACTGTCTCATTAGCACAGAGCCAGTGTGGTTTCAACATACTGTGAACATACTTGTGCTGCTGCCAATCCTTTATCCTCCCAGAAGGGCAGTTAAGCATTGGCATGGCCTGCCCAGGGAGGTGGTGGAGTCACCATCCCTGGAAGTGTCCAAGAAATGACTGGATGTAGAACTTACTGCTATGGTTAAGTTGGCACAGTGGTGTTCAGTGAAAGGTTGGACTCCATGATCTTGGAGTCTTTTCCAAACTTAATGATTCTGTGATTCTATGCCTGGCCACATCCAATCTTTCATGTCTTAACAGCAATCACCATCCTCACCAATTCCCTTTCCCATAAAGCCCTGCCTAGGAAGGCCAGCAGTGTTTGGGCAAATGCCAGTGGCAGGTCCTAGCTCTTCCTGAAGGCATCTCTGGTGACTCCTAACAGTGTGATGGGGTATGTCTGTGCGTCTGGTCTCTCTGACTTCAGGCTCCCCTGCAAAGAAAAGGGCCCTTCTGACATGACCAGAATTAACACAGGTGATAATTCTCTGATTGCGTCCAAAACAGTCAAAAACAGAGTCCCAGCAGATCTGAACACACAACATGGGCACCCTCCTGGAGTTTTGGCTCTCTACTGTCGAAGAAGCACAACTCAAACTCCTTTCATTTTATTTCTTAAAGCAAAACACCAGTCTGTTTGCATTAAAGCATTATTGTGGCCTGACTAATTTCACCTGGATTTTTTTTTAATTCTTGGTAACTAACTGGATGATTAATTTTATTAAGAAATCAGGTCCAAAACAGGCAGCTACATTACCTTTGATCTCCCTGCCTGTGCTTCAAAACAATAACCTATTTGGGTGCACTCAAGTTTAACTTTCCCTGGCACCACTGACTAGAGTCACTTTGGTTGGAGAAATAGCTTTAGGAAATGTTGGTTAAAAAAAAAAAGAAAAAAAATCAGTCATACTGCTCTGCTAATTACATTTGCCATATTAATGGCACAGACTGTTCATTTTCAGGCTCTGTTGGAAAGATTACCCAGAGAGGTGTTATCCTCTCAGTACAGTGTCAGATGTCACCCTGTGGGATATTAAAGCCAAGTCAAGATTGTGCTGAAAAATATTTTTTTTTCCTTCTGTACAGTAACACATACAGCTCTAGATTGCATTAAAAGAAATCCCTTTGCAGAAGAAATGTTAATGTGGGCTGCCAAATGGGAAAGATTTTCCATAGTTCACTGTTAATGTGAGACCTCAGCTCTTGTGGAACATGCTGTCCTCTAATGAAAAGCTCCTTAATGAGAGCAGAGAATCAGGGTTTCACATCTAGACGAATGACAGCAAAGTTTGGAAGGTGTTGTTTCTGTTTTTCTTTCTTATTCTTTCTAATACAAGCACTAATTGGCCTTAAATAAATGTAAGTAGGACACAAAAGATTTATGATATTTTTTGTGAAGTAAAACCAGATCTCAGGCATTCAGAGAAACAGACTCCCCTTTTATGAGGTAATTATGATTTAGTGTTTACTCTCTCCCTGCTGAGTCTGTGGGTTGCCTTTAAAGTGGCTCTGGGATGAATGTCAGAAGTGGAATTTACCTTTTCAACATGTAAAATGCAGAAGACATATATTATTTTTGTGAGTAATACTTCTCTGCTGCTACATTAGTTGGGTGTTTTTTCCTGAAAAACACCTATATATTATCCCCAGTGAACAGGTTGCTGCATCATCAGAAAATGGCTGTTTTGAAAGAGCATGGGGAAGTTTCTAAAAGTCCAGGTATCTCTTCCAGTAGCAGCAACACTCCTCCAAGCTCCACTTCAATCTTTCAATTGGAAATCAAATTTTATTTGATTTAAAAGGATGTAAATTAAATATGGAAGGTGACACCATCACACAGACTTGCCTTTAGGTTTGTTTCTTGGTTTTGGGAGAAGACCTGGGAGCAGGCTCCTTTTGGGGTTTAATTGCACAAGTCTGTGACCCAGCTCCAGGATTTCAGTGGGAGCTCATTCTGCCACACAGCACTGCCTCAGCAATGTTGTTCTGGAAGCACAACTGGACAGTTTGCTACCAGGTCTCAACGTGACTTTTTCCAGAAGTCCTTGGAAATGAGGTATATCTCCTTCTTGCACTTTCGGCTCTTTGTTCATTGAATCATTCTGCACATTCGGCAACCCTCCTGAAGGGCATGCAGGAAATGTGTGCTCAGCAAACCCAGCACCTCACTCCTGTCTGAACAGCTCTCACAGACACCCTACCAAAAAACAGTCTCATCATTGCTAATTTCATACCTGCACAATTTATTTTTTAAACTTTTTTCCCTCTCTTCCCTGATACCAAACTCAGAAACATTGGGTAGGATTTAGGAATGGTTTAGGGGGAAAAAACACTTAACAATGAAACATATAGAAATTGCAAATAATTGCAATAGCGTGGCAGTGCACAGTATGTATTTCAGCTGCAGTGTAAGATGGATGGTGGGCTATCTGAGAATTTGACAGAGCTGCAGAGTTCAAGTCATGTGTTCATGCAGTCTGGGAGATTTACTCTGCTTACAGTCTTCCAGCACACAACTGGGGCTGCATCAAAAGAGGTGTGGCCAGCAGGGTAAGGGAGCTGCTTCTCCCCCTCTCTGCTCTCAGGAGACCCCACCTGCAGTGCTGCATCCACCTCTGGGGTCCCCAGCGCAGGAAGGACACTGACCTGCTGGAGTGTCTCCAGAGGAGGGCCACAAGAATGATCAGAGGGCCAGAGCACCCCTTCTATGAGACAGTTGAGGTTGTTCAGCCTGGAGAAGAAAAGGCTTCAGGGATACTTTAGAGCAGCCTCCCATTACATTAAGGGGGACTTTTTACAAGGGCGTGTCGTGACAGGACAAGGGATAATGGTTTCAAACTGAAAGAGGGTGTGTTTAGATTAGATATCAAGAAGAAATTCTTCACTATGAGAGTGGTGAGAGACTGGCAGAGGCTGCCCAGAGAGGTTGTGGATGCCCCATCCCTAGAAGTGCTCAAGGTCAGTGAAAGGTGTTCCTGCTCATGGCAGGGGGGTTGGAACAATTTGAACTTTAAGATCCCTTCCAACCCAAACCATTCTACATTTCTATAATCTCCAAAAGCCCAGGGGCATGGAGAAAGTGTGTTTAAACCCTGAGGAAATGTATAAATAAAAATTCCAGTAAAGTCATTATCATCAGAAACAAAGGGAGAGCTACAAAGAGCGCAGACAAATGGTGAACCTTCATTAGCTCTTGATTGTGTGTAGCAGAGGATGAGTCTAACATAGATCAATAAACTGAAACACTGACTCATTAAAACCCAGCAAAACATTCGAGTGGCTTATCCAGGAAGATAACTGATGGAAGACATCGATTAAAAAAATATGCTTGGGTGCATATGGAAGGTAAAAATCGGAGCTCTCTCCCCCAATACTCTGGTGATATTTGGCAGAGGCAATTTGAAATTTACACAGCATTGCTACAAACAACAGTGGATGGTCAATACAGCTGAAGGCACAGTCTTGGAAACCCACACCACAAAGAACTCCTATCCCTTCAGGGGAGGAGTGCCAGGACTCAAGGGTGCAAAGCACAGCCCAATTTATGTATTTGAGGATGATGATGCTGGCTCCCACCCACAAAACCTGAGGGTATTGCAGGCCTACGTGACCTACGTGGGCCACATGTTCACTAGCTCTCAAATAAAAGAGCAAGTGTGGTTTCCAGCATTTTCAAGCCTTGGTGATCCTCAGGAACACACTTATCCATTTATCTCACCCAGGTGATTTGCATCCACACACTCTAGTTGCGTTTTCGCCACCACCCCAGTTGTGCAAGCACCAGCCCAAGGAATGATTACTAATTAAAAATGTTTTATTTATGACAAACAATGATGCAATTACTTGGCATGATGGACAAGGCAAGAAGGACATCAGTCAAGCAAGTTTTTGGAAGAGTTTCAACATCTGATGTGTCTTGGAAAACATTCTTGCTGCGTGGGACTGGATAACCAGCAGGACAATTAATGTATTTGGAAAGTCACACAGAAGGAGCGCACTGGCAGATCTGGAGGGTCTGAGGAAGAAGGTGATGGTGCAGCTCAAAGAGTAAGTCTTGGATGAAAACTGCATTTGATGAAAGAAAAGAGATGGCTATTTAAGAGAGTTACCTGAGGCTGAACCCACTGAAGAAGAGCAGAAGAAGGAGAGAGAAGGCATTACAATTGTAGAATGACAGTGAAAAGTTAAAAATCTTTCTAAATTGTTACAGAAGACCTATAGCTAATTCTCTTTAGAAATAGATCTGAACATAAACTGAAACTTGAGTATAAAGATTACCAATGTTATTGCAGTTCATCAAGAAATGTATAAACACAAAAAGCAAACAAAGTAGTTAACTTCATGGGGGCTTTTTTAGGAGCCCACAGACCCATTGGAGTTCTCTTTCCTGTTTTAAGTGAAATTCAACCTGAAACTGTTTTTCTTCCCTGTTCCTACACCATCTGTGTCTGATGATGACCCAGATGACCCTTTATTGCCATCCTATATCAGCACCCAGCAGTTTTAATGGTATCTTTCCCATCTGTCTGCAATATGTGTGTACATTACATTTCTTTCAGGTACATTATTGCTACCCTTTATTTATTCTAATGTCATTTCATCGGCTTATAATTAACCATTGTGTTCATACTATCTTTCATTTCAATATATTTCTATGGTGATAAATGTGTATGGGATGCATTAGTGAAAGGAGTTCAAATATATTTCCCTTACTTCCTGTGGAAATAACAGTTTGCAAATGGTGGTTTTGATATTATGGATTTCCCTTAAGAAACACACATCCACATCCACATGTATGTGTATCAGCACGGGGGGTGGGGGAGAGTGTTCTATCCCAATCCCAGCACAACCCACCCTTACCCAGCACTATCACTCACCTCTTCCTGGTAAACTATAATTATTTTCAATTTCTGGAAATGTTGATGCTGTGGGAGAAAGAAAGATCTCATGTGCTTTTCCTGTCTCCTTCCGTATTTGGATGTGAGGGGAGAAAACAGAAAGCTACAGCAGCTACTTGTTTTTTTAAAAATAATATTTTATTTATTTCCTGCGCAGTGTGTACTGTATTCTGCAGATTTAGTAGTGCTGTATAAAATAGCACACTAATGTAGTTCAGGAGTATTTTTGGTCACTGAAATAAGGGAAGGGCAAGGAAAATCCTAAAAATAGAAAGTATTATAAGGTTCATATATAAAAATAAAAAGCAAGGATACTTTATAGAAAGCTAATAATGTAGCCACTGTAAACCCTCAGATTTCTAAAGAAAAATTCTGGAAAATCAGGATGATGTTCACAGGTGCTTCTGTACACTTTTGTGTGTTGTTAATATTGTAGTTAGTGTAGCATCATATTAAGAATCAGCATTAAATTTCATCTGTGTCATACAGGAATTGGAATGACAATATAACAGGATTTTGAAAAAAAGTAACTCAATTTGATGTGGT
>NW_005054325.1:4920737-5057340 GCF_000277835.1 Geospiza fortis | reverse complement strand
CCATATTATAAATATCTGTTTAGTGACTATACTGTGATAGTGTGTTTCACACAGTTGTTTTTTCATTTTTTTCCCAAAATTTCCCTTTATTTCTGTGTTATACCCAAGGCATAGTTATGAAGGGGGGAAAAAGTGTGAATATTTTCTCAAAACTGCTTTTTGCTGCTGGCTTTGCTATCTATAGCCAGGGTAGGATAGATACAAACAGGCCAGAGAAACTGGGTTATGGCAGGAGGATAAGGAAGGGCATTCTCCTGAGTGCTTACGACCCAACACACCTACTGCTTGGCAAGAATGGGAATATTTAGTGAAAAATAAAAATGAAAAGCTGTTTCCAGAGAGGCAGATCATCTAACTACAAAGTTGACTGCCTTCATCATGCATATGGCCAAAGCAGTGACAGGCCCAGCTGCAGAACCCAATGAGGGATATGTGAAAAAGAAAAACACAGGGATGCAGGAGAGCTTTGGAAGCCAGGTAGAGCATTTTGAGATGTATAGAGGGGGCAGTGAACCTGATAGGAATAAAAATGATAAGTGTGTGGTCTAGTGTGTGAAAGACCCTTTTGGTAGTTACAGTAAAATTAAAATTTTGGAATATGCTTTCAGAAGAGTCTCAGAATATAATTGTAGCATCTGAATAAGAAAATCAACAGCTGGCAAACAGGATAAGTCAAAATCAGAGTTTTAAATTATATAACTTTTACACCAAAAAAAATGGAAACAATTTTCAGAGGTCAAATTAAAGCAACTATACATATTAGTTTTAGTACTTAAATGGCCAACTAAGCTTGAAAAATTTAACCTTCCAGAAGAAGCATATCAGGCTGTCACTTTAACAATGGTCTAAAAAAGGCAGGCTCTTTTTTAGAAAACCTAGCTGAGAACAAGTATCAGAATGGCTTTATGCATTAAGGCAAGGTGTTTCATGAGGCAGAGATAAGCATGGAGAAAAGGGAAAAAGTAAGTGTCCCTATGTAACTGGAGCCAAACAATGTCACTCCTAAGAAAACAAGTGTTATTGAATTTTCAATAGCACTTCAGGAAGGCAAGACAAGACCTTGAGAATAATTACTTTTGATAGTTTTATTCCCCAAGCAAGCAAGGAATTAAAACACAAAAAATAACATTGAACAGAATTTCAACTTTTTTTTTTCTCTCTACTTGCTAAACCAAATTCTGAAAACAAAACATGGGCCAATAAACCTATGGTGAAAACCCAGATGCAGCACTTGACGCTTGTAAGGAAAGCAAAAGGGAATGTCAGAAGTTTGACTTCTCTTGCACTTGGGGAAAGTTTGAAACCAAGTTTGTCATTCTTCAGAAAGGTGCTCCAGCTGTCAGACTAGGCAGCCAGGAGGGTCAGCCATGTCCTAGGGGGCATCAGGCACAGCATGGCCAGTGGGCAAGGGAGGGGATTGTCCTGCTCTGCTCTGGGCTGGGGCAGCCTTACCTCCAGTTCTGGGGGCAGTTTTGGTGCCACAATATGAAAAAGACATTAAAGTGTTAGAGAATGTCCAAAGGAGGGCCATGAGGATGGGGAAGGACCTTGAGGGGAAGCGTCTGAGGGCACTTGGTCTATTCAGCCTGGAGGAGATGGAAGGGAGACCTCATTGCACTCTGCAACTTTCTCATGAGGGGAAGCAGAGGGGCAGGTACCAATCTCTTCTCTCTGGTGACAGTGACAGGACTTGAGGAAAGAGCATGAAGCTGAGTCAGGGGAAGTTTAGGTAAGATATGAGGAAAATAGGCACAAGTAGGCAAATAAAGTTCACCCTGCTCCAATAACAGGAGTCCAGTAGAGACAGCTTCTGGCATTATGCAGTAAATACACTCCCGTCAGGAACGATGTCAGATATTTGGAATATTCTGCCAGGCAGAGCATAACTGAGATGAGCTTGCCAATTTATCTCTGCTACTTTTAAAGACAATTTGCTCTGGAAGTTCCCAAAACCTTTTCACTCTCTGACTCCAGGACTGTGTGAAATAAAATCATGAGGTTTTTTTTCATTACTGATTTTCCATCAGGGATAATTAACTTCATAACCTCCCCAAGCCTGCATGCATGTGTGTGTGTCTTTTCTCTTCATAAGCCAACATCCCAGATACATAGATAATTTATGAAAACAGAGTAGATGCTTTTTAATAATTAAGTAATAGATAATAGGAGGGGACTATTTCCAACAATGTACAGTGGCTTTGAAGTAGACTACAGTGCTGAAAGGTTAGTGGCTGTGGATAAATTACATTTCAAAAAAGAAAACCTGAAGAAAGCTGCTACACTTACACTGTATTATTAGGTAAATTAAAACACTGAAAAGGTTCTTTTCATTTTGCAATGCGTGCACTTCATTGCAGTAACATGTGAGCAGCAGTCCTGTGGCAAAAAGCCAATTGACTGCCCCAGAGTAAATCACACAGCATCAACACGGCCCATTCTCTCTAAATTACAGGGCAAACAATAACACAGGTAAAATTAGCCCCGGCCGTAATTATATAGCAGAACTGTGCCGAGGACGCAGAATGATAAACGGCAAATGCAGAGTGTGTTGTGTCATATCATGTAATCTCTCCCACTGCAGAGTTGAAAAACAAAGGGGGAGAGTTGTGCCTTGTTTGTCTAACATGCTCTATATCACAAATTAGAAATCCTTCCTAATTAAGATATTGTTAAATTTCCTTTGTTAACAATTTTTAAACAATGTTAATTAGTGATCATTGATGACATTTTAACAATGTTAATTAGTGATCATTGTTCATCTAACAAACAATTAGGGTGATTTGCGCTGCAGTTCTCAGGCACAGAAGTGCATCCCAGAGCCTTCCTGCCTTTTTACCCCCAGGCTTCTTGAGCCGAGGGAGGGCATCTGGGAATGCTAATGCAATACGTAGCCACTCATTTAGCAGAAGCGTTGCAAGGAAAATCATGTCTGGCTTATGAACGTTTAATAGTTTGAAACAGCTGTAGCCTCACAAGGGTGTTCTCATCATACAAGTGCTCCATGAGGTCACTCAGGCCATTTTTACACTAATGTAATATAATACAATTCTAGAGGCACACGGACATTCATTTCCCACTGTTCCATTAATTCTCATCTAGCTGTGCAGTTGGCAGTGGCTCTCAGAGGCCTGAGGTTGTGGTGCCATCTAACTCCAGCCATTTTCTGGTCTATGTGCTGGTGACAGTAGTAGCAGCAGCACCTGCTGTGACTCATGTCCCCGATGCCTTTGTGAAAACTGGGACCAAAAACATCAGAACAAGAACCACTGTCACATTTACAATGCCAGCTTTGGGAGTTGCAATATCGCTTTGATTTGTAAGAAATGTCCCTGAGCAAGAAGGATGCTAGCAACAAGCGTTATGAAGGGGCTTGAGAAATCAGCCTGTCAGTTAGACCACAGGAGCACAGAAATTGGACTGCATTTCCTGGCAGAGACAAGTGGAGGGCTACAGGCTCTGACAGATGTCAGGCTCGATGCACGCTTCCTCTCCACAGTGGTCAAAGCATTATCTCTGGCTGGAGCCAAAAGACCACTCTCCTTCCCGAGAACATCAGGGGAAGTTGGGTTAAATGCTAGTTCATTTAAAAAGAAACAAAAACAACCTAACAAACAAAAACCAGACTTGCACTGAGGAAAACAGACAGCCTGGAGGCTGAGCAGTGGGATAATATTGCTTGAGACACCTCCTGCTGTTGTCCTACTGCCGTGATAGCAGCAGTCAGAGGGGCAATCAGAGGCAGGGCCACCACACAAGCATTGGGCAGTCACACCATCAGGGCACCAGCAGCCATCTATGTTATCACTGTGCCTCTGCTCCAGATAAGGGCAGACAGCCTGGGTGATAAGACATCGAGATGTGGTGTACATCAGTGCTCCTGCAGTGAGTGCTGGTGGTGGACCACCAGAGTAGCTGTGCACTGCGGAAGACCCTCAGCATGGATTTTGCTGCTGTGGGTGTTATCCTCCTTACCATAGTGCTTAGCAAGAGGCATAAATGCACTTTTCTGTGAACCTTGCCTCAGCAAACATGCTTGAGCACTGCTGCATTACAATTTGGTTTCTCATTTTATGTTTCTTTACAGCCATGAATACCTGCTGTCCACCCATAGCTCAGTTACATAATTTATCCATCTTTTCTTCATGTATGAGGTTTCTTCACTCTGTGATATGAACACTGAATTGTTTGCATGTTGCTATACATAAACATTTCTGCAGAAAATGGTAGATGGAAATAAGTGCCAGATCCCATGCAACAAGTTCTAAATGTTAACTGCAGATTTGGAAAATTCATTGTTAATGCAGGGCTGACATAACAGACGCGTTCTTGCACTGTCCAGGTTAGTGGATGGCATTGATATGATTAGATTATAAGAGTGAGCCACTAATCCCTCCTTTTCCTGATTCTTATTGACCAAATTGGAGTGTAAACTAACACTAACCTATTCTGTTCCAGCTACATTCTCATGAATATACATCCATCAGTCCATCAAATTTACATTTATAAAATGCCCTTCATTCAAGGACCTCAGAATGCAAGAGGCAATCAATATAAAAATAAAATTGTTAAGCTTGATTTGGTGAGAAAAATTCAGCTTAGGAGTTCCCAGATTTTTCTACTGGCACTTTCTATGTCTTGAGCTGAGTAGGATACGCCTGAGTTATGTCTTTCACTTTGCCACTTGGTCTCGTGGTTTGTGTGCAAATCTAAGTGCTGATAGAAGCAAAGGATTAGTAGCACTCGCTGGGATAAAGCTCTGTACCTGTTTTTACAGCAAAGTAGGACTCTTTTCCCCCACCATTTCCTGGAAATGACCACAGGGAAAGGCTGTGAAACTGCTTGCCTCACTTTATGAATGGAAATCAGACTCCAACCCTTGGAGAAGAAGCTGAATGTGCTATTCGTTATGACAGTGAAATGTTCCCAGTTTTCAAAGTCAGGAACCCGTGACTGGGAACCTAAAATCACAATTTAAAGAGGAAATGCATTTCAGTGCTGCAGGGCTCATCTATGGCAGGTTGGGGCAGAAGTGTCCAATTTTAAACATCCACATTTGGTGAGGTGAGAGAGGGAACTGATAAATGCTTGCTTGTATTTCAAGGTGCCTTTTGTCATAGGAAATTTCATTATTGTCTGTATTACGGATTGTGATTGTCAGACCCAGATACGAAAGTCAAAATATATTTTGACTTCCGTGGGAGCAGATAGAAATTGTAAACTGATTTTCACCTTTAAAAAATGACCAGTCTCATTTTAAAATTTTATTAATTTGTTCTGTTGTTATGACTTCTCTGTGTTCTAGATTCCAAGTAACTGTGATTTCTTTTTCTGAAACAGAAGTAGGTATCCCTAAGGGAAAGTGTAAATGTTTTGTGAAGGTGATGCTGACAATATGCTAGCTGTGGGGGAGTGGGCTATAATTAGAGACCCATTTGCACCCAGTAATTTTCTGTTATCGTTTGTAAGTGATGTAAAGTGTGCTGCATTTCCACCATCCTGTGGATTTACACATTTACTAATTCTATGAGTCTTCACATTCCTCAAGTCAATCTTTTCTCTCATCATTATGTGACTGATTTCTAAGCAGAATATTCCCAAGAACCCAGCAGAAACACAGGACACCTCAGCAGTAGAGAAAGGCTAAAAATTCTATTTGTGCTCAGACTAGCTGACTTTGCCAGCCAGAAGTCATCAGTAAGCATTACCTACACAGCATCTCTATGATCACTGTCTTGTGTTGGAATATTAAACCAGGCTTTGCCGACATTAGGCAAAGGCAGCCACAAAAGGTAGTAAGCAAAGGAAGAAAAAGTACTTGATCTGCTTCTTTTGTATTTCCTCATGTACACCGGCTCCTGAAAATCTATTGGAGTCTCTTCCTAAGGTTTAGTGATTCCTCAGTCTGAAGGAGTTGAAGACCAGGACAAGGGAAGAATGTCCTTGTTTTTTGTTTTTGGTTTTTTTTGTGTGTTTTTTGTTTTGTTTGTTTGTTTTTTTGTTTTGGTTTTTTTTTTTTTTGTTTGGGTTTTTTTGTTTTTTTTTTTTTTTTGGTTTTTTTTTTTTTGCCCCAGTGTATCTATCTCCCCTATTTATCTGCCTTTACAAAAGAAAAGCAAATACCATCTATGCAGACATGCATTTTTTGAGGTCACATTCAGGACCGCTCATGTAGACTGGGAGTGAAATCATCAAAGATCTGCTGGATCTAGGTATTTTAGTGACTTGAACTGTGTGGATGCTGCGGCGGAGATGTAACACCCACCAGTCAACCCTGGTTAAATACCAGCAGTTGCAGACAGGCTGCTGGCTGGCAGGACAAATTGACACTAATTGAAGCTTCCCCCTGACACCCGCAGTTCCAGTGGGCATGGCTGTTACACACTTTCATGCATGCAAAACATTCAACTTAACTGGAATTAGCTGCTTTCACTAAAAACTAACAAATCATTCAACAAATTAATTAAAACTAAACCAAACCAAACAAACTACAAAACACCAAAAAAACCAAATCCCCAAAACCGCAACCCAGCCCAAAATATGCTGGTGCAAATGACTTGCACATTGCAGTAGTTCATGATAAATCTTACATTCTTGGTCATTCTTCAGCTGGAGCATAAAGGAAGAAAGCACAGGAAAAATGCAGCATTTAGATCCACATCTCAGGGAGAAATGCTGATAAATGGTCAAGAAAATTCCAGTAGATGTGTGTGTTTGTTTTCTTAAGCGGAGATAGAGAAGTAGTGTAATGTAAGAAATCGATATCCGCTATTTTCTGTTTGGACAGAGAGCTAGATCTCCTTCTAAATGCAATTCTTTAATCAGTGGAAACTGTACCTCATAGCACAAAAAAAATATGTTATTAAATGTTTTTATATTTAATGCCAGATACATAAAATCTCTGAAATATAAGAAGCTAACTTGAAACATACAGTTGTGTTGTTTGCTCTGCCCTGTTCTTTCTCCTCTCTTGGCTTTGAAGGCTGCTGCTTGGGAAAACACGTGGAACATTCTTCCTGAATGAAATACCGCTATTTTATATTGTATGAATTTATGAGCAGATAATTATGTTCTAATTCCTCCCAAGTGGCCCTCTCCTGTTCTTTTCTCTCCTGCTCTGCTCCATCTTCCTAAGCTTCACTATACTTTTCTGCCCAGCTTCCACTCTTATTTTTTCACCAGTTTTTATCTCTTCAGATCCTGCTGCTACTTTGTTCACCCTTTCTGATTTCTTAGTGTCCGACCTTACAGCCCTTCCTCCATCCATGATGCCTCCTCTTCACTGCATCGTGCCCTGGCCTGTTTCCAGCTCCCTCCCTCTCTCTCTCTGTTGCTTTGTGGTCTTCCTTGCTCTGCTTATTTCTTCTTTCATCTCATAAGTTTCCTTTTTTCTCCTCTCCTGTGTGAGATGTAGCAAGAGACCACCTGCCTTATCAGGAAGGCAGGTATTTTAGGAAGGCCCTAGTTTGCTTTATGGTCTGTGGGCTGCCTGGCACCAGCCCATAATAGGCTTTACCAAGATAGAAAATTAAAATGTAACATGGAAATAGTCAGTCCATCATGTTACTATGCAAAGTGTCATCTAGTGGCTCATCTTATCAAGAAAATTGCCCAGCACCATAACAGTTTTCGTCAGTCTTTACAGTCTGGTCATTGCCTCATTTTCAGTCAGGAAGGATTTTCTTAAACAATAAAACTATCCATAATGAGTCTGCTCTCTAAATTATACTCAGGCATGCAATCTCTCACTCTAATTTTGAAACTTGATTGTCCAAATGAAGGGACCCAGTTCTAAGTTCTAATTTTCAGGCAGGCATTTAGACACCCAAATACCCATTTTATTCCCCTAAGTACCGATCTGAGCGCTCCAATACAGCAGGTGAATGGGCACCCTCCCCTAACCTGCAATTTCAGCAGCGTTGCTCTGTCTCACTGTGTTGCAGTGTGATTTCATGGTTACTCCAGAACCCTGGGTTTCTCCCCTGAAGATTCCCTCCCAGGTGTGTCAATCACCCCTCCTTTCCCCACCCTGACCCCCGTGGAGCACTGTCTGTCAATCCTGGAATTCCAGAAGGGCGTCAAGTGATTGGGCAGATTCAAAATATGCCCTCCACCCCTGGGGGAGCATTGGGCCATCCAGGTGTCCTTTGTCCCTTGAGACCTCCTCTCCCATACCTGGTTGGTGGCTCCCTATCCCTTCCCTCCTCCCCTCCCCCGGGTAAAAGGGCGAGCAACAACACATTCGGGGAGTTCGGTTGGAGGAGTTGCTGGATTCAGAGGCCTGTGGCCAGAATAAAGCTCTGGACTGAAACCCTCCATCAGAACCATCTCCTTTCCTTCACCTCCATCGCCTTAAATCTTCACCGACAGAGGGAAACCTGAGAGGAAGATCCATCCTGCTGCCACTGGAGCCCTGGCATGCCTGGACTCTCCATGGGCCCAGCTGCAACATCCAGCTAGCCAAAAGTGTCTCTGGGGTGAAATACCACAGTTGCCACTATCTGGTTCAGCCACAGGGGCCAGACAAGCCAAAGCACGTCCTGTCCACAATATTGGTAATACCAATATCACTGAATAGAACTGCGGTGCTGTTCATTGTCCTGTGGCGCCAGCACCTTCCTCTGTGAAACTGCTGCTCCTCCAGCAGAGCCCATGGCTTGGCTGCCTGCTGGAGATGTGTCCCTGTGCAGCACCCCACTGTCCCTCACAGGGACACGCTCTGCTGGCATGTACTAGGAACAGCACAAACTGGAAGGTGACTGAAGGACAACTCTGGCTTTGCAGCAGAGTTGCCAGCTTTGGGTGCAGCCGCTGAGCCCTACAGCCCATGGGGGATGATGCTCACAGCATCACCCAGGAGCGGCATTTAGCACCTGGACTTGGGTTCTGTAGCTTGTAGGAATGCTTCTGTGCCTCAAGCACCTTCCCAGCCAATGCAATGACCTCTTTGTGAATAAAATCTGAGAACCTCTAGCATCCCACTGCTCCCAGGCGACGGCCCACGGGACTCGAAGCAGGATCGGGAGATGTCTGCTGCTGGGCTGAGCGCTGCAGAGCTGGGCAGGCCCCAGCAGGCAGGGGATGGCCCAGACCAGCCCCAAAATGAAGCTGTGAAGCACATGGGTCACACAGCCCAGCACAATGCAGCGGGAGATCCGCAGGCGGCCGCGCCGTGGAAGCAATCATATTCTTTGTTCCCCAGTTTAATGGAAGCCTCCTCCACAGCACCCAGCGGCTGATTTAAATCACAATAAAGCCCTGACTCCGGCTCACAAAAAAAAACCAAGGAAGCAGACATTTATGGTTTAAATCTGGTCTGACACCTGACCTTAACTGTGACTGCTGTGCCAGCAAACAGCAACAACAACAAAAAAAGGCTCAATTTAAAGCCTGTTCTTGTTAACACGGAGTGTTAGATATAACTGTGAAATTCCGGCTTTTGTGGGGTTAATTGCATAACTCTTTGCTGTGCTTTAACAAGATGTTTTGTAGCTGAATAGCTGTGATTTCCTTTGTTTCTTTCTGTGGGCCGAAGGTAGTTTAAGAGGGGAAATTAGCCATTTAATTATTATGAGTGCAGGAGAAGTAAAAAGACCATATGGTTTGCTGTTGAAATTAGTCACAAGAAACTTTTTTTTTTTTTTAATAATATGTGATATTTTTAACAAGCAGATGTGAAGCCACGGCGTCTCCCACAAGAGCTTTGCCAGGCTTATCTGTTGTACCAGTGCTGCAGGGGGGTATTTTTAGTGCAGGGGGTCGATGCATGGAGGAAGAGGATAAGGAGGAGTGGTTGCAAGGCAAGCAGGAGGCACGGCAGGGTCAGCAGGGACTAGTCCCTGATTCCAGCACAGCTGCTGTTCCTCTGTGGAACTCGGGGTCCCAGACCAGCACTGGAAAGGATGCTGAACCCAGGCCTCTGCTGTGGGGTGTCTGCTCTGTTCCTTGCTCTCTTGAGTACCTGAGCATCTCTTCACTGGCCTGGGCTGCTGCTCATGCCCCAGCAGGTGTCTGTCCAAAAGGCCTATGCTCCTCTATTGGCTTGCTCCCTGTCCTGATTCTCCCTCTAGTTCCCTGAAGCGTTTTTTCTCTCTTTCCACGACTCGCTCACTGTTCTAGGCTAGTGACCAGCACAGCAGGGCTGTGATGGCATTCCAGGCACTAGCTTTCCCAAATTACAATTTAAAAGCAGCAGTAGGAGCCCTGTGAGCTGTGAGCAGTGCTGCTCAACAAGGGAAAATGCTGCCTGTGAGGCTAGGTGAGATGCGCACTCAGCTCCCAGCTCCCCTCGGGACTCAGCTTGGTGGGAGCAGGGAGCAGCTGCCTCTCACAGATGCACATCTGCTCCTCCTTCCCCGTCCTCCTGGGGGCCATTGGAAGTCTTGGCGTGATATCTTTGGCACATGTAGGTACAGTGTGTTGACCCCTCTACCTGATAAGACAGATCCTATTGCATAACTCTGAAACTTCATTTGTGTGTTTTCTGTTTCTCAGCCAGCTTTATGTTGTTTTTTTTTTCTCCTTCACCTTAATCTGTTTTCCCTCTCATCCTATTTTTTGTTTGTAAGGGAAGTTTCATAAATGAAAACAGAGACATACCATTGCCTTTATTCATTGTTTTTTATCACTTATCTAGATGCAAAGGTTATAGATTAAAGAGATTACAGGTTGCAGTTTAGAGAGGCATAGATTTTATCTAGAAAAATTGTGCTGTCTTTCCCCTACCTTGCCTGAATTTACTTTGTATTAACCTTTTGCAGAAGGCAGAGAAATAATAAAAGAGGTAAAGTGCAAGGGAAGTGAATATTGCTTTAGAAGAACTTCAGAACATCTCAATAGCAAGAATGACACCAGGTGACTTTTGTACTGGCTCCTGGCCAGACCAATAAAGTCCCACCCAGCAAGAAATAGTCTGGTTTTGCTGCTAACCCATGCAATCCTTTTGGAATTGGTGGGTTTGCACAAAAAGGTAAGTCAGGGCAAGATTTGAGCCCTTCAGGAAATTTTGAACCAAGTGCTTGATCATTGCATTGCTCATGCTGCAGAGCAGGAACTCAATTAGGTTGGCATTTACTGTGTGCAGGAACACCTACGCTCCTTTTCAGGCCTCTGACACCAGAGAGCTGTAACACTGTATTGAATTGTAGGCAGCACTCTTAAACAGTGCTGCTTTTTAGATTGGGCATTTTAGGGAGTTATCACTGCTCTGATGTTTAATTTGAACCTTCTTTTCTAGTTTCACATTCTCTTTTGCAGTCAAAGGATTTCTGATACTTCTCTAACACAAACAATCAAGGGGCCTGGTTTGCTTTTGCCTGAAATTCAGGAATTATTCAAGTCCCCTTATCAAGATAATTCAATAAGCTCTTCCTGTTCAAAATCACCCAATTGAATGGCCCACGATATCTGTTCCTTCCGTTCCCTTTTTTCCTGCCTGCCTGCCTTCTTCTTCCTCTCTGTTTCTCTACACCAGTTCTAATTATTTTACGCTCAAATGATAAATGAGTTTCAAATAATTAGAGGTGGTAGAAAGGACCACAGCTGGGAGATTTATGCCAGCCGAGCCGTCCGAACAAAGAGCCTTCTGTGGGTATCGTTTTTCTCTCTGGACTTTGAAGCCCTGTTCTGCTGTCTCCACCTTCAAAGAGCTATATCATTTTTAACCCACATAATTTTATTCTCCTTTTTCATACCTGGGCAATGTCACAGGCCCTTATTAAGGAGCAGACCAAATGTCAAAGTTTTGTTGTCAGTAACAAGTAGGGGTGAGAGGGCTCAGTGGAGGCCCTATACAAGGACCCAAGTCAGATGTGTTGCCAATTCATTAGAAAGAGTGCTGTAAAAGATAAACCACCTCCAACTTTCTTTAGGACAACTTAGTAACAATAACAACATTGGATTACTTTTGCATGGGCCTCTGGCCAAACTGGCCCTGTCATCTGGAAATAAAGGCAAACTTGCCTGACTTCTGCAAATCCTAAGCAGTGCTCTTGCCTGCTGCTTAATTCTTTGAGAAAAAGTATTAATTTTTTAAAGTTAGATAAATAAATAAATGGGCATCCAGGACAAGAACTTACTGAGAGAGAACCCTTGAGAGAGAATATGTTATTAGCGATTCTCTTTCCTTTTTCATACTCTCCTGGCAACGTCCTATAAAGTGAAAGAAGAGAAACTTGTCCTATCATAAAACAACACAGCTGAAACACGTCCTTCTCTCTGAGGCTCAAGCAAGGGCTTCATGCTCTGGCTGCAAAGAGCTTCTGCTGAATCAGAGCAATGTTTTGCATGCTGCTGTCTAATAATTGAAAGACAAGTTGCAGTGCCAAGCTGAAGTGAAAACTGGTTTGTGTTTTTTTTCCTCATCAGAGCTGGACCTTCAGCTGTGCACATGCATTGCCATATGACTACAGCAGGGGAGGGAGACTGAAGGTGGAGAGGTGGGTTTAGCACAGAAGTATTTGGTGCAGATCTGTGGAAACTAATTCCCTGTGAAAGCCTCCTGGGTTCTCTAGTTCTAGTGTATGTGATGATGGGAAAGGTGTAAATACCTGTCATTTATCTTGTTCAGCTGTAAAAACTAAGGTGAAGGGCAACAACTAATATTTAGGGGAATGCCTAATATGATTTCTGATATCTCAGCTGAGAAGCAGGTGAAGACAGCTTCAGTTTCTCAGAGAGATGGAATGGTAGAAAGTGTGGCTCATGACCGCACCAGCTCTTTCCCTCAAGGCCAGGTTTTGCTTTTTTGTTTGGTTCTTTGTTTGGTGTTTAGGCTGTAAGCTCACTGTGCTAGCTCCTTTAAAGTCCCTTGTCGATCTGCTAGTGTGATGCTGTGTTGCTGCAAGCTATGAGAGGCTTCTGTCTGCTGCAGGAGTAGTTATCAGCGACTATCAGTATTTTTGCAGTGAAAAAGTATGTCTTAAACCAGTTCATTTCTCTACTGAGCTTTTCCGCCATAACTTGCCTCACTTTGCCAGCTGCTGGAAAATCAGAACTGAGAGCAGTGAGTGTGAGAGAGGGATGTATCTTCACTTTCTCCAGGATGAAGCTGCAAACTCCCTCTCAGTTCACTGGAACAACTGTGTTTGTGCAACTTAGCATGGGAACACAACCAGAGTTTTTCCTCTCATTTTTCAGCCAGGAAGGATGAGCAAACACACATTGTAGAAACAGAGTATTTTGTGAATGTTGCCTGAAACATGGGCACTATGTACAACAGTTTTGATCACAGTAAAACAATTGCCATGAAGATGTGCCATCCACATTTGATTGACATCATCATTCTGAATCCTTTAGCAGAGTTATAGAACTGTAAGTCCAGGGAGACAGTTGAATGAAAGAGGAGCCCATCTTTTCAGGTACAGCAGCTTTAATGGTCTATTGCTTTGGCATACAAAAATATGTAATCTGGAGAGAATGTAAGACAACACTATGAATCAGAATATGTGGGGTATTTCTTCCTAGCCAGTGCAAAAAAAGCCAATGAACACAAAAGAGAATAAGCATCTAGAATAAGTCTGTTAGAGAGTAGCTGTAGTAAGAAGACTGAATAAGAAACCAGGAAAAAAAAAAAAAGAAGGAAGGAAGAACAGGTCTGTGGACTATGCTGAAGGCAAGAATTAATTTCACACAAGGAAAGGGATGAAGCAGCCTGGCAAACTACACCTGCACAGAGGAGGCAGTGATGATAAAAGTGAAGGAGAAAGGGATATAAAAGGGGAAAGGAAAAAAACCCACATTTGTCTCAGCAGGGCAATACTTCTAATGCCACGCTGTAAGACTGATGTCTTGTGGATATAATCCTCCAGAAAAATATCCTGTACTTTACATGTCTAAAATACATGTTCCAGTAAATGGCTGACTTGCCTGGATTCTGTTGCTTAGATCAGCTGTCTGTGCCACATTCAGGTGTTCAATAATTGCATGTTATAGATTATGAAGCTCAAAGAAAGGCCATTTCACTGCACAGTTTTTGTAAGCAGTATTAGTTAGACTTCTTATGACCCTGGGTCTCTATCTCCAAACCCTTTCCGAAGTTATGGCAAAGTTTGAGGGGTACCCAGAGGGATTTCTGAAGTTTCCATGTCTGGAAAACACTGCAAACTTCATCACTGAATCAGTGTAATCGGTGTTTCCATGGGCTGATAGCTGGTGTGCAAGCACAAGACCACCCTGGCAAGGTGTGATCTAAAAAAATAGGAGGATACTGAGGAAATTTTGTTAGCAGAGCAGTGCAAAATGATTTAACTCAGAAGTTTTTGTAATCTTGGCCAAACACATTTACAACATCTAGCTTGTTCTCTAGTTAGGTGGTCTGGAGACTGAATTCATCCCGGGGGCCAAAATATGAAATATTTGGGAATTCTGGCAGGCTACATGCAACTATTCATGCTTCTTGTTTATCTCGCATTATTTCTTTGCATAATGATTGAGAAAGAGTGAAATAAACACAGCAGTGTTTAAAACAATAGAATGTTTTGTATTGAGACATTACTGACCCCCATTTAGATTTTCAGCAACAAAGCAAAACAGTTGCTTTAGAGATAATAGTGCTTTTTTTGCGTTGGATATGTGTCCAAGAGCTCTTTCTCTGCTTGCAGCACTGCTTGGGAGGAAGTAGAAATGCCTTTGCAGGCTTAAACCCTGCCCAAGTTTTTGGTTTTTTTAATCTCAGAGTGCCACTTCTCTTGCTCTTGCAGCGGACAGAAGGTGCCTCAGACAAGAGATCCATTGCAAATACAGGCTGTTGCAAACACATTTGCCCAGCAATTCCAGACAAACTTTCCATCATATTTTCCAAGTCCATGGAGATGGTTTGGTTTTTACTATGGGCAGAGAGGTGTCAAAAATGCTCAGCCTGTTTGTGGACGTGTACAAGGCACCCACAAGGCTGCACACAAAATAGCTGAGGTGCCCGTGGGCAGCACTCAGGGGTACATAGCACTGTTCTGGGTACTCACAGAACAAATGGAATTTGTTGCTGTGACCAGCATGTGGTGTCTCTCCTGCACGTATTTTGTCCTCAACACTGCCCTCCTGCTTATGGGGTTTCCATTCAAAAGGGACAGATCTATTATTGTTTAAATCACTGTGAGGGGGCCAAGCTTCTCTTCTCTTTGATGTCCAAGTGCTTGCACTGTTAATGGGAGAGGACTCAAGTGTCTCTACTTTCAATTAGTTATCTTTAAATAAGAAGAACTTTCAATACTGATTTTTGGAATCCCATACACAAAACCATTCAGTTTGGTTTTAATGCAAGTCTGATAGGCCAAATTCTGTTCAGGCTTTAGGAAAATGTGGCCATTCTAGCTGTGATGAGTGTGCATACTGCATAAATCTGCATGAAACGTGGCTCACTTTGTCTGCTTATTCACAAGCTCAGTGATACATTTTGCATGGAGGGACAGAATCAACAACTTGCATATACATCCAGGGATTTAGCTGGCTGCATCACCACATACAGACACCAGAGCTCACATACTCAGGGCAGGTTCTAAGTGCACAGTTAATGCCACTTCTTGCCAGATCTTCTCTTGATAGGCAATGAGTTATTTCCAAAACTGCAAATGAATATTTAATATCCTGTCAAGAAATTAATATTTTCCTGAAAGTGTTTTGAGGTAGCACCTGATCCTGCAAACAACTGTATTTTCACATAAAGCAGATTCCAGGCTCAGGATATGCCTTGCCATGTCAAATAATCATTATCTTTTCAACAATATCAGGGGGATCTGTTGGTGTTTTTTTTTCCTGCTCGCTTTTGCGCACTGTAGAGCACTTGGATGCTCATTAACATACATGTCCCTTCCAATTTCACTCTCATTTGCACTATGTTAACAACTACTTTTTCATCTTTGCTCAGACAAACGATGGCCTTTGTAACCAGGAATAAAATTAGTCGCAAGTGGAAACCTGTTTTAATGAGGCCAAATTGTTATTTAACTCCAAATGTGTACAGTATTTTTTGTCTAAATCTCCTTTAATCCCTCCCTAGTATTAATTATATCTTGTCATAAACAGGCCTTGGAAATGCTCACTCCTTCAGCTGAGTTCAAAACAGAGCCTCATGCCAGACCACCACATTAATAAGGTAAAATAAAAAAAGGGAAGAAGGGGGAAGCTCCTTTTGTCTAATTTTTCCAAAACTTCTGATTAAAATAAATGAGATCACTGGGATTTATATAGGCAAATTTGGCAGCTCCTCTATATTTACTGAAGCTGTGACATAAATCAAAACTGAGACTCTCCAAGAATGTGTTATTTGTTATCAGAGTAATTATGTGTTAGTGACTCACACATGAATAAGGTACTTCTGTTACAGCTGTTTATTAGAGTTTTCTTGGCTTCCATTTCTTGTTCTGCCACTGCCTTGCTTCATAACCTTAGGGAAGTTTCTGTGTTTTGATTAATTCAAATGATGTGCATACATATATGGCTGTACATACACACACAGCTAGATAAATATGTAGTAATTTCCTGCTAAAAGAACATTTCAAAATGCTGTAAAAGACAAAATGAGGATGGCCTAGAGACTTTACTTGTTAGCGTACCTTCTTCATTTAACTGTACACATAAGCCACAGCTATTCAGGTAACATCCAAGCAGGATGGAGTTACAACCCATGGACCAACATGAATTTTTAGGTGAAGCAGCAACTATTTCTCATACCTTTCCCTCTCACCACTACCCCAAAATGACTTATTCACAATAGCAACAAGAAGGTATTGTTTCTTCATCAACGCAGGAGTTCTTGCCCACTTAGAGAAAGAATTCAGAAAACTATGTGTTGTTACAGTGCCATCTGGTGATTCCCGCATACAAATGGATGAAGCTCGCTCATCACTGTTACTACTGCTCTGCATTACTTAGCATGCTTCCTCAGGCATCTTGTCTTGCTGATTTTTTTTTTAACTCTTTAGCATTTTAATGTGTAGGAAATTTCAACAAATGGCAATCAAAACATTTTCCAAATGTACTCCTAATCAAGTTTATCAGTACTGGTTTGATTTTGAGAAATTGAAAGTAAAGCAAAGGGAAAAAAGTGTTTCCTAAAAATTCATAATTCATCAGAAGCCTGATTGTTCTGGTGCTGCACCCTTGGACAAAGGAATGTGCTGTTTTTGGTACCCAGGAAGGGCTGTAGGTGTGTTGTTAGCATCCCATACGCATTTGCATGGCACCTGACTCTCTCAAGGTGATAAGCAAACATTATTGGCTACCACTTCTCAGTGAATTGGAGAAGCCTGGTCACTGTTTTACGTATTGGAAAATGAATGGAGATGCTTGTTTGAGATGAGTCTTGAACAGAGCTGGAGTTAGAGCTGTGTGTGTCTGTTTCTCTTTTCCTGCCTGAGAACTGGACATGCTGTCCCTCTGGTTGTGCACCTTTGTGATAATGTGGTGTAATGCTGCTTTGGGGCCTGGCATGCCTCTTTTGTCAGGTTTTTTGGCCACTTTGCCCATTTTCCCTTCTCAGAAATAAGAATAATGATTGCTTGGTTCCTCTGTAATAATTAAGTATTTGTGTATCATTTTATTTAATAGACAATTAGGAGTATCCCCCAGCCTAAAGGGTCTTTTGAGGATGGTCTTATGAGCAGTCCTCATGCAAAAATGGAGTAGCTACTAGTAAAATTTAGCACTAAGTGAGCCTCTGAAGCTTCAGATTCTTGCCTGAGATGTTCACATAACTGTGATGACTGTTTCCCTCGCTTTAAAATAGATTGAAACAAAACGAAGAATCCTGTTGCAGGCAGAATACCAGTTGGCCTCTAAAAATATTCTGTATGCTTAATTTAGGTAGAGGAATATAAAGTTCCAAATTTTGAGTATGAATAAATATTGAAAAGCAGTAACAAATCCACCATTTCCCTTTCATCTTTTGATAATCTGTATTATCAAAAGATGATAAGGAGGAAGGAGACCATTTCTCTCTCTTGCTTGCTCACTTATCCCAGAGGAAGTGCAGTCCCCTCTCCTTCCTTTCAGGGGTTAGCCTTTGCCTCCTCTGAAAAGCCGCAGTTCTCTCCATCCTAAATATCTGCAGTGCCAGCTCACTGTCCTCACATTCAGCTCAGTTCCAGCCTGCTGTGAACGGGGTCTTGAGGCAAGAGGTGTTTTTGATCTTCTCCCAAATCCTTCTGAAAAGTCAAAGTGCATTCTTTAGAGAGTCTGCAGGTGAGGGTATGACAGCTCAAGGTGACAGTGCCCACCATTCCATGGAAATGGCATATGGTAGAAAAGACTGTTCCTATAGTTGCAATGGGTATGAACCAAAGGGCATTTTTAGAAACACATTCCCAAGAGCTAATAAAAATATATGGTATATATGTTTCAAAAACTGAAGAAAGCAGTCAGAAGCAAAGAAGGTGTGATATCTGCAGGCAGGGCCAGCTCTGAGAAGAGTTTGCTGTTTAATTGGCCAAGTTAAACAAGATACAATTAGGGCTAACATGGTCTCCTAGGATTCATAAACCCTTATTTGGAAATTTTGGGGAGATGGTGGGGAACCAGTGGCTTTAATTGTATCTTGTTTAACTTGGCCACTTTAATTACACTTCTCTGACTTGGCTTCTTTCAGTATCTTGTTTAACTTGGCCACTTTAATCACTTACACTTCTCTGACTTGGCTTCTTTCGTAGATGTCACACCTTTGAACAGCTGACTAGCCTTTCTTTTTTTCCCTTAATGTAGCTTTTTCTGTATATTAACTGCTGCAAATCAGATGGAAGCCACATTTGTTTTCAATTTATTATATAACCAGATATGAATAATATTGTTAATAAAATGGCTCAAGTTCTCTGCAATTTTTATTCTTTAGAACAAAAGTCTTCTCTGCCATTCACAGATTTATGGAGTAGAATCATAACATTTCTTAGGTCAGAAAAGACCTTTAAGATTATCAAGTCCAACCATTAACCCAGGACTGCCAAGTCCACCAGTAAGTGGTGGACTGAGTGCCACATCCACATGTGTTTTAAATACCTTCAAGGACTGTGACTCAACTGCTTTCTTGGTCAGCCTGTTTTAATGCTTGACAACCCTTTCTATGAATCTAAACCTTCCCAGGTGCAATTCGATGCCATTTCCTCTTGTCCTGTCACTTGTTACCTGGTAGAGGAGACTGACCCCCACCCGGCTACAGCCTCCTTTCAGGCAGTTGTAGAAAGTGATAAGGTCACCCCTGAGCCTCCTTTTCTCCAGGTTAAATACGTCCAGCTCCCACAGTTGCTCCTCATAGGACTTTGTGCTCCAGACCCTTCCCCAGCTCCACTGCCCTTCTCTGGACATGCTCCAGCCCCTCAATGTCCTTCTTGGGGTGAGGGGTCCAGAACTGAACACACCACTGGAGGTGTGGCCTCACCAATGCCAAGTACAGGGGACAACCACTGCCCTGGTCCTGCTGGCCACACTGTTCCTGATACAGGTCAGGATGCCATTGGCTTTCTTGGCCACACTCTGGCCCTTGTTCAGCACTGTTAAGTAGCCCACCAGATCCTTTTCCACTGGGAGCTTTCCAGGCCCTCTTCCCCAGCCCTTTGTTGTTGCATGGGTTTGTTGTGACCCAAGTGTAGGATCTGGCACTTTGCCTTGTTGAACCTCATGCAATTGACCCCAGCCCCCATTCCAGCCTGTCCAGACCCCTCTGTAGAGCCTTCCTGCCCTCCAGCTGATCAGCACTCCTGCCCAACTTGGTGTTGTTGGCAAGTTGACTCAGGGTGCACGCAATCCCCTCATCCAAGTTGCTGGTAAGGAAATTAAGCAGGACTGTCCCCAGTGCTGAGCTCTGTGGAGCAGCGCTTGTGACTGGCCTCCCCAGGATGTAACTCTCTTCAATACCATTCTCTGGGCCTGATCACCAGGTTGTCCTGCCTGAGTCCATGATGGCACTCAGGATGATCAGCTCCGTGACCTTCCCCAGCACCGAGGTCAGACTGACAGGCCTGTAGCTCCCCAGATCCTCTTTACAGCACTTTTTGTAGATGGATGTTACATTTGGTAACCTCCAGTCAATGGGACCTGCCCAATAGCCAGAACTGCTTGTAAATGAAGGGAAGTGGCTCCTTGAGCAATTCTACCAGCACTTCCCCCCTTCCCCTTGGGCGGATCTGATCTGGCTCTATTGACTTTTGTGCATGTGTGTGTGTGTGTCTAAGTGGTATAACAGGTCACTGACCATTTCCCCTGAGATTATGGAGGCTTCATCCTACTACCAGTCCCTGTCTTCCCACTCAGGGGATTGTGTACCTGGAAAACAACTGGTGTTACTATAAAAGAAGGCATCAAGTACCTTGGCTTTTATCCTCATCCTTTGTCACTATGTTTCCTGGTGCACTCAAGAAAGGATGGAGATCCTCCTTAGGCCTCCTTTTGCTCTCAATGTCAACAGCAGCCAAGAAGCAGCTCCGCTGATCATGCACAGACTCATTGCATATTTGTGCTGTACCCAGGGGCAAAAGCCACTTTCCATACCTTCTGCTCTCCATGTCAGGCAGTAACTGAAATTACTGATCCCCTAACTCCTCTGCCAGCACGAGACTATGGCAATCCATATGGGTGAGATAAGGTGATTGCTACAGGCTTCCTACATGTGCCTACCTGTTAGACACAGCTGAGACAGTTAACACTGGAAAAGCAGAGTTGGGTGCCAGAATCCAAAACTATTTGGACCAATCCTCCAGATGTACTTCACTGCGCCTGCTCTGACACACTGCGATTTTCTGTATGTGTGTGCTGCTTAGGACTTTGAATATCAAGAGGTACCAGCTTTTGTGTGATGTTCTTCACAGAGATTTCCTGATCAAACCAGTTCCTGTCTCTACTCACAGCAACTGCATATATTCTGGGAGATGTGGTCTGAACAGCCTAAGCTGTGGGGGAGAATGGAAGCATGAGACTTTTGGCTAACCTCTTCCTAGGGCAACGTTTTCACCACTGGAGGCCAGAGAAATGTTTATCAGGGAAGACTGAGCACAGCTGATCCTGCCTTGGGGCTAAGCTCTGGACAAGGGTCTCCTGAGTGCCATGAAACTCTGCGGTTTTAAGATTTCTGGATAGAACTATTTTGATTTGGACTTTTTTTTTTTTTTTTTGGTCAGATCTTTCCTTTCAAAGGAAAACTCCAACAAATTCAATTTTTCTTTGTAAGGAAGTTAGTCAAAAGTAGACTTCAATTTTTCTAACTGGTGATGTTTTATGAGGAAAAAAAATGCCATTACAAGACTAGGGATTGAGTTTATCATTTCCTCTTGTCAGACACATGGTTTGGCCCCTTTAAGGCTCAGAATGTCATTTAAGGCTCTAGCTAAGCTGAACTAATCACCTATGACTTCTCAAAGTGGCAGTGTTACTCCTCCCTTACTTCTTTTGTCCTGGCTATTCATTCTCTCCCATCTGTTTCTTTCTGAGCCAGCAGTGAGCCACCTCAGTGGGCTGAACCAGCACCAAGTGCCTCTCTCCTTGCAGCGCAGTTATTTTCCTCTCATCTAAGCCCCTTGAACCAGCTTGCCATGAAGTCAAAAGAAAGAAGAGCCAACAGCCTGCAGACATGAGGAACACGGAGGGTGGAGAGCAGGGCACCACTCCATGGACTGCTGTAACATAAAATAGGGCACTTCATTAAATCTGTTAGATAAATTGGGCCCTGACCTTTTGGCAAAACCTGCATGTGAAGGTCTCAGTCCCTCAGGGCATAAAGCAAGTCTGGGGGGCTATCTCCCCCCAGCCTCACTAAATGCCCATCCATTTATTCCTGGCTCTGGCACAAGCCATAGGGAAGAGGCAGTTTGGGACTGAAAAAAGTGGCATGTTTGTTCTCTTCTGAAAAGTGGCTTTTTTGTAACATGTGGCATGTTAGTCATGTGAGCCAAATAGCCAAAGGTAAAAGAAATTACCAGTGCTGCTGATGGAACTGCATTTATAAAAGCAGTGTGTCTCTGGATTTTTCATTTTTCGTTTTCTCGTCTTTTTTTCCTCAGGGAACAAAAAAAAAAAAAAAAAAAAAGAGTAGGAGGAATTTAAATATAAAGCCATGGATATTGTGAAATTTAGCACTGGAAAGTGTTTCCAAAGTTAAGATTTCTCCTTCAATCTCCTTCAAGATTTACCTTCTCCTGGTAAATTTGCTATGTGATACACAAGTATCATTTGCTATTATTTATTATTTCCTTGGATTTTGATGGACAGGTGTGGTTTGGGATAGATTGGTCATTCCCAACTGTCTTGCTAGAGGAATGTGTGTGGCAGATATGTTGCAATGAAAACCAAAGGCCAGTATGCTTATGATATGTATATACGATATACACCTCTCTGCCAAGCCTCCCAGTGAGACCAGGTTTTGTGCAGTTCTCCTGGATTGACCCAGATTATTCAAGCCAGTATTCTATCACACTCATTCTTGAGAGTGTTAGGAAGCAGGCTTCATTTTTGTTGAATCCAATGCCACAGTTCCCAGCTCCTTCTATTGTTCCTCTTGTCAGTGGCAAATTTTGGGATCCTGATGTAGAAAGAAGAAGAAAAACAACCAGCTGAAAGATCCTGCTTGTGGCTGGGAAGGGGGGAGGATGGGGAGGAAAGGGCTTTGAGTCAGCTAGTGGTGTTTATCTCTGCTTTTTCTATTTTGTGTGTTGGTTTGTTTGTTTGTGTTTGGTTCTGGTTTTGTTCTTCTGGTTCAGTGTAACCTGAAGGGGGATGAAGGGAGGAGAGATGGGGAAGCAATGGAGGGGTGTGGGGGTCACAGAGGCGTAGTCACATGCACCATTGTCACCTGCTCGGGAAGGACCTTATCTCACCAGTCCTGGATCAATTTGACTAATCTATTTTATCTCGCCATCTAATCTATCTGTTTCTGCTGAGCTATCCATCTGCCTCCTGGTATTGATCCCAACAGTTTTGTAATTGTATTTATAAAATGCCCTTTCACCCTCCTGGGAAGAGGGGTCTTGTGTAAAGGCAGATGGAGAGCAAGGGGTGGAAATAACACACTCCACTGCTCCTGATGACAAAGCCCCAGGACCCGCTACAAGCCCTCCAGCTGTACATTTCTTCCTCCTTGTGCAGCCCTTCCTCATCAGCCCCAGCTTCAAAACCCTGGAGACAAACACGCCAGGGGAGCCCAGGGCAGTGTGCAATGGCAGAGGAATGACTGCCAGGAGCAAAGCCATGGAAAATGGAGCAGTGTCCCATCTCCAGCCTTGTTCCAAAATGAAATACATCTGTTTCCTACAGTTAGCTAGAGAAGGCTGGAACTGCCAGATCATCTGAGGGAAGAAAAAGTGAAGGAAGAAGTATGATATTTCTGATTTAGAGGGAAATGGCTTTTATCCCCACACGAAATCAAATTTAATCCAGAGATGTGCAGTGACACCCTCCAAGAGTAAACAGATCCTTAGAGAGGCTCAGGAACATCCTCTGGGTAGATAATCTTCACAGCAACAGAGCCTCCTCCTGACTGCAGAAACCAGCTGCCATGTGAAGCCCTCAGCAGTTTGATTCTTTCTGTTCATCCCTATATAGACATCCCGGTTCTCTGCACAAGGCTGGGCATCTTATGTAGAAATCAGTGTATGTTATTTTGAAATAAAAACTTATTTCAGTCCTAAATTTACCTACATTGACCTCCACACTTTTTAACCACAGAAAACACTATGCCAGCAAAGTTTCCTTCATGATGAATTGTGTGTGTGTGTGTTCATACCTATGTATTCTCCTCATTTTCCATCTCTGGAGTGTATCATGTCTCACCTCTGAGATTTGTGGGGAGACTAAAGGACACTGGGGTCACACTGGTCTCTGTTTACAGACTTCTTTCCAACTTCTTCCTAAGCAGGAAGTGCTTTCTGATTAGCCTCATTTTTTTGACATCAGTATAAAGCTTTTATCGTGTATTTGTTGCGCAGGAATAATATGCCAAACTGTGGAGACCCACTGCTTCTTCTCAGAGGTATTTCCCTGTGCAAAGCACAGGAACTTCTGAATTACACATTGGATAGACCTAGGGATTGCAGGGAACGCTGCAGGCAAAACCCAAGTGCTCCCAACTCAGAGCACTGGGAAAGGCTGGTTCACAGGGATGCAGGGGCACCAGGCTGCCTTGTGCAGCAGAGTGTGCTTGCTGGCTTACTGGCAGAGGGAGAGGTTTAATTTGCTCTGCTTGGAGACAGCCTTTGAATGCAGGCTGCAACCAGGCAGGGTCTGTCTGAGACTCTGCTGAGCTGTGTATTTGTTAGCTCAGGTTCTGAAATACCTCAGTGATTGCAGCAAGGGATCCTGAGGAAACTAAAAACACTTTTCATTGGCCATGACACCTAAAAGTCCCTTTTAAATTCTGGCAAATCCCTTTGCTCATGGAAAGATTATATACCCATTAAGTAGCCTGTAACCCCTCTCCTGGCTCTTGTTGGAGACACAGAAGCTGGCAGCCAATGTAGGACCAGGCCCTCTGGATATGGAGCAGGATTGTTGCTGTGAAGGGGTACCTCCAGCCCCATAGGAGGGGGTCACATCTCCCCATCTGTTTATGACTTGTTCTGTCCTCAGTTATCTGCCTTTCATTAGCAAGTGTGCAAGTAACATTGCATTTAAAAACATTATTCAAAAATGCTAGTTGTCTAAAACTGGCATTTATAATACAATTTCATAAAAGTTATATATCGACAGTGCAACACTTTAAAAGGCCCTTTCTGATTAACAAGGTTCAATATAGCTCCCCTGATTCCCCTGGTTGTGTTTTAAAAGAGGGAATAAAATGCTATGGATCTTGAAACAGCTGAAATCATAATTTCCCAATATTATCTGCAGTGTTGCTCTGAGAAAGCAGAGGCTGTGATCAGCAGAACGCCTGCTCCAGTGAGGGGTACAGCTGACAGGGTGGTACGATTGCCAAATGACACTTTGGCTGCTCCTGCTTCCATCTGAGCCTCAGGGACCATGGCAGTGCCAGGCTCCTGCCTGAGCTGATTCAGTGCACCCACAAATCACACCACCTTTGCTGCCTCCAAGAAGTTCAGTAACCTCCATGAGATGGGAATTTGTGTTTGCATTCCAGCACCCATGGCAGCTGCTCACTTCTTGATATCTCTCCAGGTGAAAACAAGATTGCACGTGCTTTATTTTCACCAAAGACCTCCCCTTGCCCCATGTTCTGCCAGTTCATGCACCAAACAGTGATGTGAGCTCCTCGGGACACCTGAGTGAAGCTCAGAGTCTCCAGCAGCAGCATTCAGTGAAACAACAGATTTATTGGCCAAGTGGAAGAGCAGATGCAGGCAAAAAGAACCCCAAAAAAATAGTATGTGGGCTGGGCAAGGGAGCTGGTGACATGGACTCTGGCTCTTGTTAGAGGTGATTCTGTGAGTGCAACCTGAGTTGCACCCCTGCAGGCACATCATGGAAAAGGTGATTATTTCTGATTTTTTCAGTTAAACGTAGATGACAGCCCTTCATCCAAATCACACTCTTCCCTCTGGCACGCACAGGAAAAACTGGTAGGAGCACTGTAACTCCTTTCATTGTCACAGCCATGGATTTACCTGGAATTTTAATTGCGGATTTTTTTTTTTGTTTTGCTGAAATTAATTTTACTGGTTTGGTTCTCTTACCCTCCATCAGCACATTCCTTAGGGACTAGCAGCATATCATCATGCTGGCTCACCTGGAGGAAAGCTTTGGAAGAAAGGAACCGAAATACAGAGAGCAGTGTCTGCTCTTTTACTTAGGCAATAAATCTACTGCTTTATTATTACTGTTGGGAAACTCAGAGCCAAATTCTTTGCTAGGAAAACATTGGCTTCGGTGGAGTTCAGCCAGCAGAGAGTTTAGCTTCCTGTTTTTGTTCCAAATCGAAGACTATGCTTGGCCCAATTGTTGTCGTTGTTTTGCTAGTTAGCTGTTTTAATTTAAAATAATTATGTGTTGTGGGTTGCTTAGGGTTTGTTGTTTTTTTTGTGGTTTTTTTTGTTTTTTTTTTTTTTGTTTGTTTGTTTGTTTGAGGTTGTTGTTGTTGTTGTTAGGATTTTTTTGGTAATTTCTTCTTCACATATCACTTTGTTTGTAACAGTCAGAAACAAAAGAAACCGACGGAACTGCTGCATATCCCCTGCTTTGTTCAGGAGTTATGAAACTGAAGGTCTCATCCAAAGGGAAGGCTTAGCCCAGGCTGAGCATATCTTGGCATGCCCTGCTGCCCAGGTGGGTGTCCGCATGACCAGCCCAGGGATAAGTCTGCAGCTGGTTCTTGCAGGAGACCCTGGGTATCAGCTGGCTTTTCCAGTGGCCCAGAAACCTTCCTCTCAGCCCTCAAAGAGTGGCAGAAATGTAACTCACAACTTGCCAAGGCAAGCCCCATCCCTCAGGTGCAGCTGGCATTAAGACACTAAAGATGTTTGCTCCAGGGGCTGTTATTAACTTGCTCCTTGTACAGGGACCTGAGGGTCCCAGCCTAGTTGGGGCCTGTAGCTATTCTTGCAGTATAAATGTTATTTATACAGTGCAATTAAGCAGAGGTTTAATGTAAACTGCTGCCAGCACTGGGTTAGGTACCAAAGTGAAGACACATCTTATGAGATATTTTTGAGAACAAAAAACACAAAGTTTTAAACTCCTGTTAAACAAAGAGACAGCTTTCACAGAGAGGTTACGCAAACCAAATAGCAAACAATTTGTTTGGAGAAGTAGCTATCTCGCAAGCAAGCTTAACCTAAGCATAAACCAGAGACAGGGGCAAAGCCATCTTGTCTGTGTGCTCTCAGCCAGCTGCAGGCTGCCTTCTTCCTAATCTTTGCATTGCAGGCTTTGGGAAAACAACTTGCTGTGTTTTAGTACACCAAAATCAACATCGTCACTGCTCTGTAAGTGTATGTCAGAGAAGGACTAAAGCCAATGCTCATAAACATTACACCCTGCTGTTCATACATTTCTTCATCATACTGAGTCCAGATTCCCTTGTGGATTCCCACCTTCACTCCACCTAGAAGAAGGACTCAGAAGCAGGTTTTGCCCCCACAGTGGTCCTGAGCAGCAGCCAAACTTCTGGGTTCCTCCATCTTCCTGTCTTTCAAAAGAAGCAAAACAGCTGGAGTCCCATGTCACAGGCCACGTGAACTTTTGGAGTATGTTTTCACTGGTGCAGCATTGATTTTACTGGGATCAGTGTAAATATTATGTTAGCTTGCAACTGCTAATTATATCAGCATAAACTTAATTTATGGTGATGATCACAGTCCTAATGCTATGCTGCTGCCAACCCTCATAACTGATGCTTTGAGACATCATGTAAACCCAGCCGTTAGCAATCAAGTAAATGCTCCCATTACATATCACTGATATTGGCTGAAGAACTTTTTAATTGACTTCTTAGGATTTATGACAGATGATGCAGACTGTGTGTTTAAGTTCAGGATTCTCTTTCATGTTTCATATCTGCTGCTGCTTAGATAGATGCTGGTCTTGGAGTAAATAGTGTAACATTGCATGCTTGAAATTGAAAAGACTGAGTTTGTTTCACTTGGAAAGAAGATAAAAAAGAGGGCTCAAGAGAAAACTCTGCGAAGGAATGAACAGCTCAGAAAAAGTTAAATGGGAACATCTCTTCCCCGTCTCTTCCCCATAAAATTACTGAAACAGTCATTGAAATGAAAAGGTGGTAATTCAAAAGTGGTAAAAAGGTTTTCCCCCATAAACAGAAAGTGAAAATTTGGTTACTTGAGAAATCACTAAGGTCAGTAATTCAGCAACTTTCAGATAGGGATTGCATATTTATATGTAAAAGACTACCAAGACAGGTTGTACTTAAAGCTCATGCTCCCAGGCAGGAATGTAAAGCTTTAGGATCCTGTGGCTTAAGCTACTCTCTAACAAGCCTGGAGTCAGCCTGATATCTTCACAGAGGCTGGATTAGACAATAGGGGTTTTCTTATCCCTTTCCAGTGAAGCATTCAGCAACAGCCATAAGGAGAATTAAAAATGAAAAGCACACCACCAAACAGAAAAAAAACCAAACCCAGAAACCCCCAAACAAACAAAAAAACCCTCCAAAAACCCAAAAACCAAACCAAAACAAAACAAAAAAAAAAACACAAAAAACACACACAAAAGTCCCCCAACACATATAACAAACAAACAAACCAAATGGCTTTCAGTCCTGGAACATTTTAGGTTTGAGATAAAGTACTGAAATTTCAGATGATCCAGCATTGAAGAAAGCTTACTGTATATGGGGGATTTTCAGTGCCCCGTCTACAAAAAAAACCTCCCAGAGGTATCAGTGAAATAGGGTTATTGAGTAGCACAGAGACTATGGCAGTGAGCCAGGAGGCAAATTATTGTAATAAACTCAGGATCTGAAGGCTAGGGGACAGTAAAATAGTGTCTAGACTACTGGGGGTTAGAGGCAGCACTGAGGAGTGGATAGAGGAGGGAAAAATCACACAGGGTGAGATGAACGGCATGTTTTATTTCCCAGATAAATCACAATGACAAAGTTTTATACCTCTGAGCAGCACTCGGAGCACAAAGTACCTGCATAGTCATGCACCAAACTGATAAAGCTTTCTGTCTGTTTTTAATAAGAAGTATTTTTATCTCTCTCTGTCTCTCTAAATATATATGTGTGTGTGTGTGTATTTGCTTATTTAGAAAATTTATATGTTTATGCATACGTAAACATCTATATTAATTATGTGTATAGGTGTTGTTTATTTTCCATAGCTTCTATGATGCATATTCATCACATCAGAAAGTAGCTTATTCTGCCTAGACTAGAGGTTTAAAATGGTACTTCAATACATTTTTGAAAGCATGCTATCCTAGCCAAGATATATCCATAGCTGTCAATATAGAGACATTTTTCAAATGAAAAATCTCCAAACAAACCAGTGGGCTTAAGCTCAGCAGGTTTTGGTAACTGTGGATGACATTTCTAAATGTTGTGTAACTCTGAAGCAGTGCAGCGGAGGTAGGTAACATCTTCTTGTAAGATGAGTACAGGATAAAGACTCTGTCCCCACCAGGGATCTTGGCTTTCCTTTCTATAAAGGGGTATTACAAAATGTACCCTTAAAAAAGAAGTGATGGATATGAAAGCAGCCTTGCTGAGCCCTTTCAGATTAGCATAAATCTAGATTCCCTGTGAAGATGTATGTCACCGTTTATAGGATGTTTATTGATCTGTATTTATCTTTGTCGAGGACCCAGCTAAACATGGCTTCAACTACAATTGAGGATTCAGATGAATTGATTAGAGAGGTATCTAGATGAAGCTGTTCACTTTGTCTGGTTTTGTCTGCATCTCTGTCACACAGAACAGTGGCAGCTGGATCTTGAGATGATTCTGTTTTGGCAGATTTTCAAAACAGTTTCTGTGTTTTGCCTACCTGATCTGCCTTCTGTTGAATCTGATGACATTTGTTAGCGTGCAGCTGGGGGAATTTTAAAAAGTGCACATTGCAAGTACATGTGGATCAGTGAGTATTCTGTGCTTGGGCATAGAGCTGAAGATTGCTGCCATGGATAGAACAGGCTCAAAAATACAATAATTTTCTTCATAGCAGGATGAAATTTATGCTTCGATTATCTGATTTCTAGGTTCCATCACCTGCTGGCTTTTAGGTCTAAAACTTCTCTCCTGGCAAAAAAAAAAAAAAAGTTCAAAGAAGATGGAATTAATCATAGTAAGCAACAAAGGGTTTTAACTACTTCCAAGTAAGTTCAGCAATGTTCAACAGCCCATTTAATGGCACAAGACATTTGCCATCATAGAGGATTTCCTGTTCTGCAGACATAAATCTCTGCTTGCATGCAAAGCAACAAGCTAAAAAGCTCCTCAGATCATTTTGCATTAAGCACATGCTGGCAAGTGCATCAGAAGTGTCATGCACGCAAAGACTAACACAGTTTAGAAGAAAATATTTCTGGCCTATGACCTTACAGTTTTGTGTAACTTGAAGGTTTTCTCCTGGATATAATAGTGGTAGTCATATTTTGAAAGGGATTCAACATTCATCTTTTCATCATCTTTGTGTTCTTCACTCAGTCTAGTGTCCTTCCTAAAAGCTAAAGCTACAAAATTATGTCTTATCCCCTAGCTGTGCCATTGCTTGGATAAGAAAGAGTAATGGACATAAATGTCCCTCCTGCTAGGCAGCCACTTCAGAGTAATTTGGGCTTCAGATTTACTCTATGCAAGCAAATGATTAAATTATGACTGAGACATTCTGTTGCAAGACAGAGCAGCACCCTCAAGGCTTTAGGCTGATACATTTACCATAGAAACACAGAGAGAGAAAAATATTTGTTTCATTAAAATTAAGACTGTTTTTCACCATGACATAACCTTAAAATGGAGAAATTTGCTCGTTAAAATAGAATAATTTAAGAACAGTTAGTTCCACAGCATGACGCACCCCACAATATTATGCCAAATTACAGGTTAAGCAATTGAAATGGCTTAAAAAAGCTTTAGCATAAAGATTAATTCCTGACTTTCCTTGTCTTCATTCAGAAGCTCTGAAAGGTTACAGCTGGGTCTAACAAAGCCCTTAGATGCAGGACAATACAAATGAAATATAATAGCTAAGATAGTGTGATAAGAAGATACTGTCCCAAAACTGGCTTCTTTTTTTTCTTTAACCTACAAAAATTGAATTGAACTGCAATTGAATTGATCTCAGAATTAAAAAGATAAATTTGAAAGTGTTCAGTGGACCTGCAGCCCAGTGTGAGATAGAAGTATTTTAATATTCACAAGGAAACACTGAAAGCAGAGTCTACCAATTTCAAAGCCTTTCTTTTTCCATCCAACAGTGATCCTTATGCTCGCTGAATCTGGAGGAACAGAGTGGGTTCTCCTAAGGTTTTCAGGGCAATGAGTGTGGTGCCGTTCTGATTAAATAAGCCATCCCACAATTTAACAGATTCATAAGGAATTCTCATGGGAGAGGATCTGAGAGCTGAGGGATGCTGGGAGAGGTCCTCACTCACGCAGCCTCAGCAGATGGGTAAGTACTGAGATAGAGGTCAGCTGAGGCTGGCTGCCCCTCCTTGTCTCCTGGTGCTTTTACTGACCTGGAGTTCCTCTGAGCAATAAAGAGGCTGAAATCCTGGAAATGAGCTGGGGGTCAGTAGCACTTGTGATCTCTCAGTTCTTCAGGCCCCATCGGTGAATGGCCTGTAGGCCATGGCTTGGGACTGGCAAGGGAACTGAAGGGAAAGGAGGCCAAAATTTGGATTATACAAAAAATTGCACCACTTTCAAGAATTCAGTTTAACATGGATCTCTTTAAAACAGTGCAAACATCTTAATTAGATGTACATAAACTAATTTAATCCTTTGCTTAAATCAGTCTACAGTGATTCATCAATGCTAGCTAAAAGCAGTGTGTGTAAGGATTACACTGGTTTAAATGTGTACAATATAGGTGTGCACTGATTCACTGACATTGATTAGATATAGATTTGATTATGTAAATGCAACTTTCCCTAATTTCATTGGTTTATTGATATGGTAGTTAATTAAGTAGGAGAGGCATGTAGAAAGAAGGATCCTGTTTTAGAGTAAAAACGGGTTCATGAATCATTTAATATGTTTATTCTGTTTACATATATTTGATAAAAACACTGACTATCTTGATTTTGCGTCCTCTTTTTTTTACAAATTATTTAAATTATTTTCATGCCAATTAGACATATTATATTAATATTAAGTACAGGCCTTGCGTTTTTTTGTCTAGGTGGTAAATTTGAAAGAGCTGTTGCGGCATAAATTCCTACAGGTGGAAACCACAGGTAGTTAAGGTCAGTGTAACTCAAGTCAAAAGACTGTCACTGGCCTGAGAAGCTCATGGTGTGAGTGCAAGGCAAGGCAGATACAGTCAGATGGTGGGGCCCACACAAATCACTGCATGGTATCTGTCAGCAGGATTTGCTGCTGACCTCAACCACAGTCTAACAATTGCCATATTTTGCATAAATACCATGATAAGGGAGAGTTTAAAGACTAGAAGAGTCTAATGACATGTCAGTGCAGCCACTTTTTTGTTGGAGAGGGAAATCCTGGAATGAGCGCTGATTTTACAATTTGCTATGTTATTGTACTGAGCATGAGACATTAGTATGAGGGTGGTCAACCTGTATATTTAAGACAGAAGACATTCAATGCAACTGGAAAATGGGAAACAGTGGAGGAAAATGGTATGGGATCAAAGTAAGGGACAAGGATCCCTGGCTCTCTAGGAACATGCTGGGTTAATAAGAATGAAGAGGACACTAAAAGGATGTTGCAGTGATGCAAGTGAAGGGGAACAAGAATTTTAGCAGCATGGCATTACAAGGAGTTACCATGGAAAGACAAAGTACATGACTTGGCCACACACAAGAAACAAGAATATGAAGAGTGACATATGCAGAACAGAATGAACAGACAGCAGCAGAGAAGACTGAGCAAAGGCTAACATGGCAATAATTAAAACAAAGCAAATGAGACTATCCAAAGAATTTAGGAGCTGTACTTTTTTAAAATCAGTTGACCTTGAAATGGTAGATAAAGATGTGTAGAGGCAAGGTGGCTGCAGTTGTGAGGTTGGCAGACTGAGACAAGAGATACTGACCTGTGAACTGCCCTCCGTCGTGGGATTTATGGGTGGCTTATAGGTCAAGGAAGTTCAAGATGAAGCAGTGACCAAAAACCTTTGGCCAAAACAAGGTAGTTAGAAATTCTGTGGAAAAGGTTTCTGTTAAATGCGAGGCAGGGGAGCATCCAAGACACAATTAGAAGAGTTCTGGGTACTGTTTGGCCAGATATAGGTGAGTGTATTTTGAGAAGCAGGGAAGAGTGAAGGTCCATTCTAAGGTGGGCTTACTGTACATCTTTCTGCAGGGAGAGGAAAGAGCCAGGAAACTGTGAGAAGAATATTGATGAGATGGATGGAGGAGCTGGAAAGGAGATTAAACACTTCTGTGTTTTGAAAGACAAGAGGTTACAGATGAGGAAGGTCACATGGTTGAAAAGCTGGTCTGTTTTTACCTCCAAGGAGGCTGGACTGAGATGGTGAATGGCAAGATGAAAGGAGAATCTGAGAGGTGGGTCAAGGTGAAGGAGCTGGCATTGTGCACCAGTCGAGTATGGAGGTGACCTAGATGGGAAGATCACTGACATTAAGAGATGGGAGGGGATATGGGAGGATTTGGGAGAGGGATGTACCACCTAAAATGGAATTTGGAGGGAAGGGGCAAAGCAAGAGTATGATCAGTAGCCAGGAGCAGTAAGCGGCCATGGGATGGGGTATTACATCTGGACTTAAGACAAATGGGGGAAAGAAGGCACAAATAGATACTGTGAATTTGCAGTGGTGACAGGGAAGGGATACAATGTCTAGGAAAGAGCACATGGCGGGTTTGTGGGAGCTGCTTGTGCATCAGGATGACAGGAGACTGCCTAAAAGAAGACTGGCATATAGATAAGGCTGGGAGAAAAGCAGCCACAAATTTGAAGCTGATGTCTTGTGGCCATGGATCTTTCCTCTTCCCTGCCTGTGTGGAAATGCAAACCCTGTGTGATTCAATTACTTCAGATTTTCTTGATTTGGAGGCAGTTTCCTCTTCCCCAGCAACAGTGTGCGCAGTCATCCCTCTAATTGCAGCAGGAGCACTGTCATACTCAGCAGACACAGAGCTTGCAAGCTTTCAAAACATGATGGTGCTCTGGGATCAAAGCTTGCAAGGGTCCTTTTTAATTAGTATCACTTCATATTTTGTGGGTCTGTCTCTACATCTCTAGCTTTAGCTTGTTGTAAATAAACACCTTGGAAACCTGAATTAGGTATAAACATGATTATGTGAAACAAAAGGTTTGAGAGGTGTGAACTGCTTTATGCCTCCAGGAGTGGTGAAGCCTGACACTTAAAATAAATATTTTACAGTCAGCATTGTATGGTTCACAGCTGATTTTAGCTGAAAGCTCAGGTTGGGAGCTTCATGCTGCCATCCCAGGAGATGAAGCCCCATATTTAATGCCCCCAGCTCCAGTGTCACAACCTGCACCTTCTTCCCAATCACTCCTGTATATACAATCTATCTTGGTGCTTGTGGTGCACTGAAAATGGCCCTGGCTGTGGCTGTCTCCTGAACTGGGGTGAGATCTGGACCCAGGGCAGGGGACAGAGCAGAGCAGTGTCACTTGCTGCCAAGTCATGGGCAGTGGCTTGTTTGTTTTCAATGGGAGTTTTGTTTTCCTCCTTTGCTCCTTTTTCCTCCTTGTGTTTAGACATTATTTTTCAAATGTGCCTCTGTTGAAGCTATATTTAGGGCTTGTTTTCTAATTTGGCACTGTTTAGGCTCTCTCACATAGATCTTGTGGGGGTTTTTAAATTTTATTTTAAGCGTGTGATACCTTTAAATGTGTAAATATCCGGCCTAATTGGAATGCCTAAACAGTCACTTCCCAAACTGCCAAGATGTTAAAATCTGTTGATGTGTGCAGTCCCAAAGTTACCATGGCAACCACATCCATTGCTAGAGAGACATGCTAGATCCCCTTCAGCTTGTGGAGGGCATCCCTCAGCCCCAAACTTTAGGCAGCATGTTTATTTCCAGCTCCTGAGCAGCTTGCTGGGCTATAGCAGCATCCTGATGGTGAGTGGAAAAGTGGGGGGAGCCATGGCCTGATCCCAGGTGGTGAAGGCCCCTCATATGCCCAAGTTTTGCTGCACAGGAGGCTCAATCTAAGCAGCCCAAGGGTTGCCCATCACCCTGGCTGAGGCAGGACACAAGCAGGACTCTTGTGGGATAATGAGATATGTCTGACTTTCTGTGGCAAATGGATGAGAACCACCTTGAGTAGCTGAGAAAGTGTGTAAGTGGATGCTGGCTTACTCTCACTGTGCAATGGTGAGAGTCTCAAATCACACCCCAGGTGGGTCTGGGCCAATCACCACAGAGTACACACCATGGTGGCCCACCTCCAGTATGGAAGGGTGATCCTCTGAAAAACCTGAGTACATTGTGGGAGGGGCACAGAGAGACACATTCAATGCCTCTTTATGAAAAACAGCAATCACCTTTTGTCCTTCAGTTTGTTCTCTGAGGCAACTTCTTCTGGAGCAACTTCCACAAGCTGATTTTGTTCTTTGCCCCACAAACTACAGTTATATGCTACCATCAAGGTAAGTATGTGGAGTTTGCATTTTTTCCTTTTGCGGCAAAGCATTATGTGAGTAAGATTAAGTTTGCAGTTCCTTTTTCACATCCTTTTGTCCTTCTCTAAGGACAAAAACTCTAAATTCCTTTTTCACATCCTTTTGTCCTTCTTTAGTCTAAGGGTTTCTAACCCTGAAGAGTCCACAAAACTTTTTTGTGGACTCTTTAGAAGTCCACTCTTTAGAAGACTTTTGAAGAGAGGCTTGAGCGTGTGCTGAGAGTTTCCTGCACTGAGGCTTCCATCGAAAATACAAAGGGATGGACTCAATGTTTGCTGCAGCTTCCTGGGTATAAGAACTTGTTTTCATTTTACATTTGAACTAAATCCAAAAAAAACAACGTGACTGTGCAGAAAGGTTTGCCTTTTGTCTTGCTGCTTCTGTGAAAGCTGCCTGGGCTTTCCATTAGGAGTGAACAGCTTTTATGATTGCAAGTGTCTAACATCGGACAAAATACTTAAGAACCTTGTGCTTTTAATAGCTTTGGTATTCCTACCATCTCTGACAATTGCAATCCGTGTAACCATTGGGTTTATTTTTACATCTATAAATATTTATTTATATATATGTGCACATATATGTGCACACATCCCTTCATTTTCACAGCTGGACAGCTATAGTATCAGTCATCATGAAAGTATGCTCCTGCAACACTCTGCTCCTGTTTAATAACCTCTCAAGATCAATTTACTCACATCAGCATTTTCAAAAACCACATCAAAAAGTCTCCTTGCAAACTCACGTATTGCTTAAAATTAATAAATATATGTTTAGAAAATAAAAAGCAGGCTGGGTTTGGTGTTTGAGTTTGATTTCTGCTATTTAAAAAAATGCAACTGTACTTCGATCTTTTCAGATTTGCACGAGCCAAGTTTAACTCTGCAAGAATGAGGATTAGAAATTAAAAATTACTGATATTCTTGTGAAAAAGAGTGATTCCAGCCACAAGATCTAGAAGCCATTTGTTTCTGTTCATTGTGGCAGCTCTTGACACAATGTTGAGGTGCCAGTGATCCAGGATCCAGCTGAACAGGAGAACTGCAACCCCTTCAGCATCTCAGCACCTTGGGGGCTGCTTTCTTCATGATCTCTGTACCAGGGCATTTCTGTTAGTCTACTTTATGCCATGTTTACTACACAGAACTCAACAATGCTCTGCAATAGGTAACTTTTGTTGAGGATTATGTCAGGTTCTTGACAGATGAGCTGTCTTTTACTGTAGCCACATCAATATACACTGGTAGTGTAAGGAGGAGCACTGTTCCTTGCAGCTTGACCAGCTCCGCTCTGCCTTTTGACTCCTGCACCAAGGGAGAAATCTGTGCTGGGTTTCACAGAACTTTCTTCATTGCTGTGAAAGCATTGTCTAAGGTTTATAAGATAAAAAAACTCTTTTCTTCGTGGGGTAGCGGGTTGGCCACTTAATTTTGCCTTCACCTCCAGCAAGCTCCCTCTTGTTTCTGTCTTCTGGGTGATTTATCACAGGGATGTCTTCTCAGATCCTGTAGCCTTAATAAGCATTAAGCAATATTCAAACAAATATTTTGCTCAAAATTCACTAAAGATGCTGTGTCAGCTGGGAAATTTAGTGCACTCTTTTCCAAAGATGATCCCAAAAATTCCACCTGCCCCATGGGGTAATGCTTCCAGAGGGAGGCCTCAAGGGCAGGACGTGGGATGCTTTATTCCCCTCTAGTCCCAAACACCTGTTCTTACTTTATTCAGGGTCAGACCTGTGGTTCCCAGCTGCTGCAAATCAGAATAGTTTGGAAGACTTTCAGCTAATGAAGGGAAAATAATCAGCTGTAATCCAATTACAGAAGAAAGAGATGAAAGGAGCAGGGAGGTTTCCTGCCCCCTACACTAGGAATGATAATTTTAACTATACTTTTAATCCTAAATATTTTAGCAAATGAGCTGCATGAGGTCACCATGCTGCTGACTCTTCCCCATTCCAGTCAGTTTATTGGCTGCACAGCCATGCAAAGCATCCCCCTCTAAAATGGACATCTGTTTTGAAAGGAGCTCTTCTTTGTCCTCTCTTTTTCAACTTGACCACCCTGATACAGGCAGCCTGGGAAGAAGAAACTTTACTGCCAGCTGTCTCACTTTTATGAAAAGAAAGAGACATGGCTCCTCCATTCCTTGTGTCTTTTCCTTGAGCTCCATTAGCAAGAAGGATTGCGCAGATATCTGAGCCCAAACAAGACTACAGACAGTTTTATTTGTCCACCACTTATTTCCCATTTGTCATTAATTAGGTCAGGGAAGGACAAGCACGTTTATTTTTTATTCTAGCCCTGTTATTTCCCTGAAAATTTTCATTTTGGGGGAGATGGAACATGTTTTTCCCTGAATACAAGTTTCAAGCACAAAAAGGAGAAGAGAGTGTCCTTCAGAACTCTCGGGGATATATGTCAGAGATGCTTTGAGGTTACCATACATCCTTTTCAATCCCATGAGGGTTCCAACAACCCTGGGGTTCTTCCTGCAGTCCCAGGTTAGGTCAAACCTGGTGCAGCTCTTTTGAGCAGAGCTGTACTTGTGCCTCTCTACCATGTAAATGGACAACTCTGCCACAGGCAGCTGTGTGGGCAACAGAGTTCTGTGTGACCTGAGGCTCAGCCCTGCCTTTCCCTTTTTGGGTTTCTTCACCCATCTATTTGGGCTCTGAGTTTCCCAAGGCAGAGGGTCCTCTCCCAAGCCCATGGAGTGCTCTCCACAGAGGTGGCTCAGTACAGATAGGAAAAATTATTGTAGTGGAGAAGGAGCAAATGCAAGCCCAGTCAGAAAGAAAACTACTTAGTTTCCTTTGGAAAAAAGCCCCATAACATCAAAGGATTTTAATAGTGTTTAAGTAATGCTTTTTTAAATGTGAAGATACTTGTTTTCTCAGTCATTTGTAACAAAACCTATTACATGTATGACAGTGCAATCCATCATAAACACAATGAAACATGTAAGGTGGGAGGAGGAACTCATGACATGTTTTTAATAGACATTTCTTCCCTTCCCCCTCCAAACTGAAGGTATTTGTTATGACTTTTACTTAAAATGGGGAAAGAAGAGGGAGGGGAGTATGTTTTGAATTCACTGGAGAAGAAGGAAGATTTATTTTCTTTTATTTTATTTTAGTAGCTCGAGGCTGCCTTTGAGTAACTAGGTATTACAGTCCTGGTGCATCTCTAATTAATAAGATCAACTGCCCCTGAATTTTCTTTTACAAACTAATTTAGATATGTCAAGGCTGCAATTATTTTGAGAAAGATCTGACTCCTTGCTTATTCATCTTTCCTCCTACTCCATGAGAAAATAAAACCATCAGCTTAAATGCCCTTTGAAGTCTGTTTTAGGTACTTGATTGAAAATTAAACACTGCCTTGCCACTGTTAAAAGTGGTCAAGGTTCCCATTCTTTTTTCTTTTTCCCTCACCACCACCCTACAATTTGCAAAGGATAATGAACCTTGGGATCTGGCTTAGTTCCAGATACAGCCTGGCACTGCCATGGCCATCTGGGCCCCTATGTGATCACAAATCTCCATGTGTGATGGATGTCATGGGATGAGATGGCAGCACCACTGGGGTCAGTGGCAAAGCACCTGGCGTGGGAAGGGCCTGACCCTGCAAGGTGCTGAGCATCCTCTGGCTCCAGCTGACTTCTCCACCCCATTCAATCAAGCTCTCCCTTAGTCCCAGAGAGCCCTTGGATTTGTGGGGAATGGCTCTGAAAACTCATAAATATCAAACTGTTTATTGGGGTGAGTGGTTCACTTTTATTTGGCAGTGTTTGTGGAGCCCAGGCACCAGGCTTGTGTTATAAAAGTTATTGCATGTCAGGTGCCTCCTGAAATCCTGCTCCAATAGTCCCTTCTTCTTTCTGGAAGCCTCCAGAAAGAAAGAAATGAGGCAGGGGAGAGGAGAACGAGGGAGAATTTGAGCTCCCACTTGTTAAATCCTATCAGTCAAGCTTTCATCTCTTGACTGAGGCTGTTCATCTGGAATAGTCCCCTCGGGATGCTGAAATAAAAGGCTGAAACAGCAGGCCTAGCCTGGGCTATGCATTTCTTTCTTGTAGGAATGGTGCAACAAGGCAGAGCAGCAGTTCCCTGACCAACACAAGAACTGGATCCACCAGCAGAAGGAAAAGCTAACCATGCCTGGGCTTTACAAGAAGATCTAGTTTTTGTTACAGACAAAGTTGAGCCCCTTTAACTGAAGAAAAGCATCCTGGTTGTGGTTTTGTTTTGGTTACTCAGGCGGGTTTCCTATACAGGCAGCATGACTTCACGGTGACCTGCCTGCCACAGAGAAATGTTTTCCCCCTTCCTCCCCCACCTCCTCTTCCCTACCAAATTCAAGCAGGATCAGCAAAAAGCCTGGCAGGAGGGACACTAGCAGGCGGGCAATTCTCTGACACCCCACTGAGCATCCTCCACCCTAACCCCTGCATGGTGTGGTTTACAACTTAGACTTTATTATCTGCTGACAAACGAAGATTTTTCTGGAAAGCAAGCTTTATTTTCCCAGCAGCTGACGGAGCCTGACCGGAGCATAGCAAGCTCTCAGCAGAGCTTTAGCCGTGCCAATTCATTTATTTGGAGGTCTCAAGCTAGCATTACATCCTAGGTGATCGTAAATGCCGTCTGTCTGGAGGGGTGAGAGGGGAATTTCTAATCCAGTCCTGTCTAGACCAGGGTTTGTCATGGAGAGAAAGTCACAAAGGGGACACTGTGAATGTGCTCTACATGGCGGTGCCATCGTGGGGGCATTCTGGACGCATCTGAAGTGTAAACCTGGCATCTGGCTCTCATTAGGCTTGCTGGAAATAACTGTTCCACTGCCTTTCAGTGGTCTCTGAGAAGCTCATAACCTGAATGCATGTGGGCTTCTGGTAGCCAGATACTAAAAAGCACTCAATTTTGGGGTTTTTTTCTTTAGATCCAAAAGTTTCAAGGCTGCATTAACACGAAGAGCAAGGATGTAGCTGTAAGAAAAACATGTTTTTTCTCTTCAATCCCAGATTGATGTTTACCTGTGTCCAGCTCCACATAAGAAAGTGGGAGAAATAGATAAGAAATTCATATGATATACATGTATTTTTGCATAGCCGTGTATATGATATGCTACCTGTGTGACATCCATGCCCATTTGAAACTGAGTTAAATGTCAGATGTGCTGTAAGATGTGTTACCAATGCAGAGGGCACAGTGAGCAGTTTCCTAAACCCTGATCATAGCAACTACTCACTATGTGGAGAAACTTAACATTGAAAGCATGCTGACAGTGCCTGGGAAACCAAACAGTAAAGTCCTTGTAGGATGCTGTTGCACATTTATTGGTCAAGTCTTTCTGCCATCATCATCATCAACTTTTGCTTGAAATGTTGTCCCTTTGTGCTCCGTATTTTGAACAAATGACATGAGAGTGGTTTTTCTTGATCATGTTTTGTGGTTTTTCATGATCACATTTCATAGCTGAAACTGTATTTTAAGTACTAAAGGGGTCAGATCAGGAAAATGTTAGTATGGAATGTGTGAAGACCACCGTCAGGCGTCTCTACCCTCCCAGTGCACCCTCTCCCGCTCTGACTCTAGTCTGGCCTCTTGCAAAGTACTGCAATATCATGTTTCCTCAAAGTTAAAGTTTTGCCAAATGAAACACAAGCCTCTTTAGATCCATTTTCACCAGTATTTGTTTCCAATTATAAAAACATGGCTACTCTATTGAATATACTCCTTATTGTTGTTTCTCAGTGAAGCTAACAATTTTAAGTCTGAATGTGAATAGGAAATGATGACTTATTTATGAACAGTTTTCTGTGGGAAAAATACGGCTACTCCCTGATATTTTGAAATGTTATCTGTCCCTTCCCCCTCTTTCTGATGATGATTTTAGGAACTTAAACCCTAACAATGTGGCATTTTCCTATCTGTGCCTGTGGTGGTTTGCCTGTCAGATGGTTACAGAGCAGAATCTCCCACAAGGACAGACTGCTGACACAGACCTGCCCATGCTAGAATGAAAGTGGCCTTGCAGTTTATATTACAGAGCATTACGTTCAGTCATCTGAATCTTTCAGTAAATATTTTCCATTTTTACAGAAACTTCTCTGTTTTGACCCAAAACATTCTGGGTTTTGCTAAGCCAAGTATTGTAAGCCTGTGCTTGTTTCTCCTTCAAGCAAAAAGTGTGTTCCAAGTCTTGTGCAGAGGGTCCTCATGAACATCGCTTTATTTTTACTGAAGAAACACCCCTGCTTGGAGAAGCAAGCTCTCCATACTTCTTATGTGCCTAAAAATAATCCAGAATTAAATATATATTGGTGCATTTCTGTAATCTGTGTCTTAGTCTGTTATGTATATTATCTTTGTACATCAGACTGCACAAGTTATTTTTAAGTCCAAATTTTCTTCTCTTTATCCCATTCCAAAAACAATAAACAAAGCTCACAAGAAAAAAGAATAATAACATATAACCTCCCTGTAAACATATGAGTATCACTCCAACAGAATTCCTCTACTGCCTAGCAGCCCCCCCAGATCTCACCTCCTCTTGCAGGTCACAGCACTGCATTAGACTGTGGTTTGTATGCCAGTAGGAACCACTGGGTATTTATAGTGCTGTTCTGCACTACCTTGTACAAGGCTTTCTTTGGATGAAAACTCATGTAAATCCACCTAGACACTTTACACCCATGCAGCCCAGCTAAGGTCACAGCCATGCTGCACAGGGTGCCCATACAACGGATGTGATGTTCCTGCTGCCAGCCCTCACCTCTCAGAGCTGGTACTGGAAACCCCAGGTGGAGGGGTGTGGGACATTTCACCTTGAGAAACAAACAAAAAATTTCTATCTCTTGCAGTTCTGGGAAAGAAATGGGGACACACCGCAGGCCCATTGCAGCAGAGGAGCCAAGCACTCAGTAAGAACCCAGCAAGCCACACCACCTTTCCATCTCATCCAGGAAAGGTGCGTTTTTGAAGCTGTATTTAGCAGATGTTGGCTACAGCACTGCAGCAAGATGCACACCAGACAAAAATAGCTGGGATCATATTTCCTTCTGTTGGCCTCGTAGGCCGGGGGATGTGGGAAGATCTCTCTCTCTGCTGGGGTCACAGCAGGGCAATATTTGTTGTCTTCTGCCTACTGTCATGTGCCCCATAAAGCCCAAAAGAGGCCTTCTCGCTATTGAAAGAAGTACTTGGCATATTTGGAGCACATGCTGACACCAGTTGCTTTTCAAAGGCTCTGTAAATTCCAGCTCACTCTTCTATCCAATTTTCCATTCAGAGACACAGCAAGGGGCATTTGGCAGACCATGAAATAAAACTGCACGTGCTGTAATCCTTTTCAGGGTGAGGCTCAAGCTCTTGCTCCCTCTCCTCCCTCCCTCTCCTTTTCATTCCCAGTCTCTTTCTATGCAAGTGTGACCAACTACAGGAGCACCTTGCTTGGATTAGACAAGGTCATGGAAAACGCTTGGAAAATCTAGGGCTTGTTATGAGCTCAGCAAGCAGTGATACTGACCTTACCAGTTTTAATAGCACAGGGGTTTAATTCCACCCTATGAGCTGTCTTTTGTTTTCTCCCCCTCCTTCTACTGCTAGCCAAGGTTAACTCTTTGCAGATTTGGGAAAGGCTGCTTTGTCAGCCATAACAGAGTAATGCACAGTGCCTAAATCACTTGAACTGTGCTTGTGGACAGGCAAAACTGGCAGTTCTCAGATATGTGACTGAGCCCAAGAGGGGTTTGCAGTAGATGTGCCAACACCTTCAGTGTATTCCTGGATTAATTTGATATTCCCTTCTTGGCACTGAAGGATCCTGCTGCTCCACTCGGAGTATAAACCACGAGAGTAAAAAGAATGTTCCTCAGCCTCAGTGTCTGTCAGGGTCTTACTCTGCAAGGGCACCTTTAGAGTGTACCTTTAGAGTGCAAAAGTGGTGCAGAACAAGGCAGTGGAAGTGATCCTTAGAAAAATCAAAAGGATGGGGGGAGAGACTTCATGCCAATAACTCGTGAGCTTTAGGGACCAAACCTAGTTAGTTACTTTAAATTGACTTTGTTCCATTGACTTGGTTTCTCACTTATGTGTAGCTTTGTGTGTTTCCAGATCCTTTAATTTTAGGCCTCTGAGAGGAAAAAAAAAAAAATCTATCAGATTTCCCAGTGTCTATTTTCCTGAGCAAGACTGCTGTTCCAAGTTTCTCATGGGTCAGTACTGCTGGCTGTCAGTTTGTCAGTTTGCTCCCTCTCCTCCTCCTCTCCCCTCCCACCAGCCTCCAGCCACTTGTTCCCATTCCACTTCTCAGTTAAAATGCAGGCAAAATGGGTGCTGGAGGCACCAGCCAAGCAGTGGGAGAAGGGAAGGAGAGGAGGGGCTGGAGAGGGGGAACGGGCTTCCCTGTGTAGTACTGGTTAGGTGTTGTGTTGGGTCATCCCATGGAGCCATCTCCCGTGACATTAATGATTTATCACTGGACAATCATTTGTGTTCATTGAGCCTACCCACCAGTGAAGTGGCTGTTGTGAAGTCACGTGTTGCCACAGTGATGAAGAAAGTCCTTTTCCCATAGAGCTGACTTCAGGAGATGAGAGGTGGCCACAGGCTCATCGACGAGTAGAAATCATCTGTGGGACAAGCAGCTGCTGAGGAATGCGCTGTAACATGACTATGGTAGCCAGGAGGGGAAGGCACAGATCAAAAGAAAATGGGGAAATGCCTGTAAGGAAAGGGAAGACTCAGGAGGGAAGGGTGAATTATTTACATTAACACCAACCAAGTTGTATTCAAAGGGGCACTTTTATTTTGAGCAAGTAGTTTTCCAGTATATGACTCTGGCATGACTTCCTAGCCTTATTTCTCGAAATTGAATTTTAAAAAATCCATTCTCGATTTGCTTTCAGCAACTTGGAGAGAATTCATATCTAGATGCAAACATCATGGCTTAGTCCAGTCCTTTCTGCCTTTCTCTTCACTCATTTAGTTTCCAGTTTAGAGCTTTCAGATGTGGGTAAGGGATAAAACAAAGTTGTTTTGTTAACCTAGGCCCATTTCAGCTGCCTTCTGGTAGAATAGTCTTCAAATACATATTTGTACATACTTGTATGCCAGTACCCCTTTGGTTTAGAAACTTACAGAAATAGGTTATCATATATGAATACATTAATGAATATAAGCTGTATTTCTCCACATATGTCTAGACCAGTCTCTTTGTACTGAGCGGAGATGCAGTTTTTAGTTGCCTTGAGTTTTAACCCAGTGACATTAGAGAAGAGGAAAAGCAATAGTGATGGGCCCCAAGGTGTGTTTACTAAATGTCTTTGGAGCTGCTGCAAATCCATGCCTACTACTGTCTCCTGTAATTCAGAGGAGCTGTGTGGAAAGGGAAAGCAAAAACTGCTGATCTCAGCAAATTTGGTACAAATTTGGGCAAAGGATCAAAGATTCTGCTTTTATGGAAACTAGTTCATCAATCCTTTCATGCAGCAGATCTTTTTCTCCCTGCCCCCCTCCCTTTTTCTTCTTCTTCGTTTTCTTTTTCAGCAATTCTTGTTTAAAACATGAAATGGAAAAAAAAAAGCTTTATCACTAGCCAGAGACTGATTTCCACCAGCAAGTGAAGGTTTCTTTGCCTTGGTCTTTTCTAACAACCAGTAAATATCCAAACACATCGTTGTGCCAGATAAAAGAAGAAAGTAATAATGCTGTATAAAATCAGCCTGGGCCGCTAGCTAAGGAGTTGGCTTTAGTTTCTTTCAGAATTAAAGGAATCAAATCCAGTTCTGTGCTGGTATTTACTGTCAAGCGGCCTACTTCAGATTTTAATGATCTCTTGAGACCCTGGCCTGACCCAAAATGTTGTTACAACTTGGCCCACCCCAGTATAATAAACTAAAATCCTGTCACATGGTGCCCCTCATTCAGTAATTAGATATGTCCTAAGAACAGTATTAAGTACTGTGCCTAAAAACAGGCTGAGCAAATGCCAGTTTACAAGAGATTCATGGTCAAGGTGCTGAGTGAATTGCTGGCTATAAAGGCATGCCTCAAACAAAAAGAAATTAAAAGAAACCTTGCTAAGCTCCCTCAGGGAAAATCGTAGCAGCCTCTCCTCTGCATAATCAACAGCTGCAGAAGCAAAAGTGTTGCTCATCTGTTTTCCTGCCAAGCGGAAAATATATACTATATGCATCATGGAGATGGAGAAGGGTTATAACAACACTATAGATAGAAAACATTTATAAATGGCTAGTTGGATGCTACTTTTCAGGCAAAGAACCAGAGAAGTAAGAAATTGTTGCAGAAAATGCCAAAATGTGCTTTAAAAATGGAGGAGTAATGAATACACTCTCTTGTGTCTATACATTATGAATGCAGAATTTATTTATATTGCATTTCAGCAACGTTATACTCTACTTCACACTTAATTATATTAGATAAATACCTGGAGTGAGGAACACATTGCTGACACTTGCAGCTAAGAAAGTCTTTTGTCATAAAAATAAGGACTCCATTTTTGCTAGGCGGAGACAGCTTTAAGTGTTTTCATAGTTAACCCAATCTCTACTGCTATTTCTAAGTAGGGTATTAACACCCTATGGTCCCGGAGGCTTTTCTGCTTGAAGACCTTACACATCACCTCACATCAGTGAGATCAACAATTTGCTGCACCATTCTTACCCTGGGCAGCTAAGCCAGGTTCAGGGTACTGAAATGCATCGTCATTTCAGTAGGTTTCTTGGTCTCCCAAGGTGGAGTGATATCCCAGGTAATGTGAAACCTCCAATAACATCATCAGTGGTGCAGCTCTTAGGTGAGAAATGGAGCAGATGCTTTCACAGGGCCCCTTGCAAGCCATCGTGTCCTCTGACAGTACAGAGTTAACTGCATTTGCAGTATCATTAAGCCCACTAATTGTCTAACAAAAAAAGCCCCAAACCAAAATGCCCTCACACAGCTCAAAAAGCACTGGTTCTAAATATATTTATTGAATCTTTACAACTGAGTGGACCAGGGACAAATCCTTTCATGCATCTTTATGCCTTATAAAGCTGCACAAGGATCACATATATGCAATTTATTATTCCTTTTTAGGTCATCTCTGGTGGCAAGGGAGGTGGGTCCAAGCATGGCATTCCCTTGTGTTTGGTGTTATTGACCTCCAAGAGGACTCAGGGTAGGCTCACAAGTGGGAGGGAAGGAAGCCATTGGAGGAGAAAGGCATTTTTCAGAGATTTCACTGTGCTGTCCCCCAACTCAGTGAGTGACGTGGTGCAGAGCAGGGCTGTCACACCTTTCCATCATTCTGCCACTCTGTTTGAGGAGGGAGGAAAAAAGAAGTGCCTGCAAGCCTTGAGCCAGGAGGCCTGGTTGTGCATCTTTTGTCAAGGTGTGGAACACACAGCTGCTCCCAAACCCTGTCAGCCTGTCTGGCCACACCACTGCTGTGGAAAACTTGGAAACTGCAGAGACGGTTTCTTTCATTGTCCTGGAAAATGGAGCCCATTGGAAGAGGCTACTGTTTTCCAAAGTGATCCTATTAGGAGCAATTACCAAAAATGGAAGATAAAATTAGCATGTGATAAGGTTCATGTAAATCTCAGATGACTGTTTGAGGATACAACAGAAGAGCTGACCTGATGCATTAAAATAATTTTTTTCCATCAGTAACAGCTAGATTATGGTTTGAACAAAAAATAAAATCACCCTGTGCAAGGCTTAAGTGCGCAGTAGATAAAAACCAGCTTTCAAACCTGACATGGAAATAATTTTGTTGTGTTTTGAGCTTGTTGTATATCTCTGTCATTCCGGCATTGGTGGGACGGGTTTGATCCCACAGACATGGGCTTAGGCACCTGGTTTTCTGGGGCCTCTTGGTTGCAATTTTCAGTGAAGAGTCTCACTAAAGAGCTCAGAAACTGATACAAAGGTGAGCTGGTGGTTGTCTCTGGCAGGATTCTCTGCTCTAGAAATGTTTAGAGCTCAGTTTTGATGTGATTTGATATATAACGTGGCATTTGATTTGGAACTGCTATCTTTTATATTATTCTCTGAACACTCTTAGAATTAATATCCATCAGATTAGTAACTGCCCAGGATAGTACTTAATCCACTTTTAATTTGAATGAGAGGATTAAAAATCTCTAAGTAAATTTTACACTACTGCCCTCTGGGTTTGGTCCATTTCCCAAGGACATAATTTAGAGTGTTATCAGGAGCTAAATAGGTCACTGTTAGGACAGCTCTTGTCCATTGCATGACACTGAGTTGGCACACAGAGGTGCCAGGTTTTAAGGGACTGAAAAGAGGGCAGACACTGATGGAGAATGAATGAGTGCATTGAAATCACCCCAGCTCAATCTGCAGCTGCATCTCTCTGTAGCAGGCACCCTCAGGAGCTTACTTGCAGCTTTATCCAGACATCCTGCTTGAGAAGTCTACAAACTCAGTAGTCTCTTCATGGGGAAACAAGCACAGATATCTTATTTTGGGATCACCAGAAACCCAGCATGGCTGGAGGATAATCACACCAAGGGAACATGTTTCCTGCCTTTCTCCATACTGCTTCTCTCTCCATTAGCTCCTTGAAAACAGTGGTGTTTGTCTCCAAGTGTAACCATGTGCCATCCTTCTCAGGGAGGAGTTGTTTGCACAAATACTATAGAAGAGAAGTACTGGGTTATTCCTCATGCTTGAATGCTCCAGATTTGGAAATAGATGCTTCACCATCAAGTGGGTCAGAGGTGTCCCCAGGTCATGGATCCAAATGATAAGGTGGATAGGAAAAGGAAACAGAGGCTTTCACAATACGTGATTTTAATGGATGTTTAGATTGGCTGTAAATCTGCAAGTGCCTGTTTGTTTAGAGTTACCAGGATATGAATCAAAGAAATAAAAATAGCAATGCATTAAGGCTTAGAGAACCTCTTGGGAAGGAGCAAATTAATATTTCTAAATGTAAATATTTTGACCCAACCTATTAATCATGTTCTCATGCTACAGTGGGAGAGAATTGAGTTGGATGTGGAAACTTGTCTCCTGTTTTCTGCAGGAAGAGCACATTGTGCTTCGTACACCAGCACCTTGTCTGACTGATTAAGCAGTGCTATTTTCTTCAAACTTTCCTGTATTATGCCACTGGGTTATTGGGGGTTTTTTTGTAACAAAAACAATAAATCAAAACTTATTTTCCCCAATTTTTCTGTTTGTGATGTGTGGCACAGCCAGCAAATTCCAAGTCTTGGCATTTCTTTTAATGTCTTTACTACTGTGAAAAATTGCTGGAGACCTTAAGAATACATCTTAATTAAATCAGTGAATTTCCTCATCCCTTTTTCTCTATTCCTTATCATTCCCATGGTCTTATGTAGCCCAGATTTTTGAACAGGGGTGGTGATGTATAAAATGTTTAATAGATGACTAACAGATGTCAGGACATTAGCAGCATGTTATATATTATTGAGACACATTGTCATTCAAAGATGTCAACATAGTCTTCTGTCAAGTTTTGAGATACTGTATCATTTTATAGCAGTTGATATCTTCAATTACAACATCCTCCTAAGACATTTGCAAATATAAAACTAATGCTAAATATGTATGTATGTATGAAATGTATTTGCAATGATTTATCAAGTTGTTAGAAGCAATGATAATTGGAACAATTATCTCTGCTAACAGATGTACATCCAGAAAGATGATAGCAACGGTTTTGTTTGGCTATGTCTAGTTTTTCTCAAGAGTGCTGCTAAGCCAGAGGAATCACCCAGGGTTTGTGTAGGGATAGTCCCTAGCCATGGCATTCAAGCACTACAGTTCTGGGAGAGTGCTTTTAGCAGTTCTATGCCTGCCTCTGGTGCCCTAGGTAGAATTAAGGTCCAGTCTGAGGGTTGTTTTCTCCTGCTTCATCCTTTTTTTGTGAGTAATGATTTGTGATGTCTACAGCTCACTTTGGGTAGCACAGGCCTTGAAGCACATTCTTGTGTTTACTTTGTGCTGTTAATTAAAGTCTGTAAAATGAATGCATCAGTGTCTGCAGTGGGGTTCTTATTTCTGTGGAGCAGTCCAGGCTGTGGGTGATGTCTCTGTGACCCATGTTGCTTTGGCAGTGTGTGATGTCAAGAGCTGGAAGTGTTTAGACCAAATCATTATTATCAAATGATTGATAATACAGCTTAGACTTAAAATCTGTGTTTGTAAAACAGGCATTACAGCTTAGACTTAAAATCTGTGTTTGTAAAACAGGCATTACTGTAGTGTGGTGGACCCAATTGCTGGAATTTCCTTTTTCCATTGGTCTGAAAAAAGCAAAGCCCATGGTACGGAGCCTTTCTACTTCCTCCATTTTTGCCCTACAGAGCAGCTATTGTGAGGAATGTAAAGAGTTTTCTTCCAAGGAAGTAGTCTAACGAGGTTTATAATACTTGTTGATTTACATTTTTTATATGTCCCCAGAGATGCTGTAAAGAATACATTTTACAAACGCTAGAACAAATAATGGAATTGTGAACAAAAAAAACCCAAAACATTTGCGTGTCAGAGCTACATACTTTGCCAACCTTTGCCTTGAGAAGAAATTCTAGGAGAAATGAAGAAAAGATTCCTTTTCCTGGGCTCACTTCCAGCCATTTGGCATTTTGACTACATATTAAACCAACCCTCTTTCTGAAAGTTTTGATTCTTACAGAATTTATAGGCAAGGAATAGCAGTAAACAGGAGAATAACAGCAGCTACTTCTGACAATAAAGTGTTACCAATTTTTTCCCCATTTAATATCTTTAAGGTCTCTCTAATTTATTTATTTCTTAAGTCATTCTTGGATGCCTGTCAATGTACAGAAAAAAACCCCCAAATTTCTGCATTTACTGAATATCTTGATGGAGTATAAAAGATATTTTATTTTCCTTGTCTATCTCTGACTGGCTGTTAGCTGACTGAGTAACAGTAGACAACTCTGCCTCCTTCTGCTTGTTTTTTACTCTTTATCAGAGATGCACAAAAGTACTTATTTAACTTACTTTGTGCAACCTTAGTTTATCAGCTAAGAGGTTAGTGAATTGTACAATAAAAGTACTGGGACTGAAAACTAGTAAGAGATTCCCATAGATAAAGGATGACACAGCTGGAGGTCAGGCCACATCATATGAGAAGACAAGAAAAAAACAAGAAAATTTCAAATTTGGGCTTCTACAGATCATTATCGACCAGTGCAGGTAGTAAAATGTGTCACTTAGTTCCAGTCACTATATCAAATCACATTAATTTTACCACAGCTCTGAAATCTCCTTCCCAGATTGCCTCTCTCTTATACTGTCCCCTGAAGACTTCCCCTGACTTTGAGGTGACATGCTGATTTCCCACTGGAGTCATAGTTCAAATGAAATCACGTCATGGTGACACCAGCACAATTAAATCATAAGTAAAGACCATGACATGTATTTCTAAAAGCTATTATGAAATATATATAGAGAGAGACATATAATCTGCATTAGATAGTTACTTAAAAGGCGTTTTTAAAAGCTCAATTTAAGTCAACATAGATTGCACATATTTACTACCTTTCCTTTCTAATCTCAGGGTTTAGCAAACATGAGCCTGTGTCACATCCTCTATTATCTAGATAGGAAGACTGAGATATTAAAGGTGACTTTCTCCTGGTCAGAAAGCTGGGGGTATGGGAATTTTTTGACTCTCAGGCTCCTTAAATCCTCTGTCCTTTCCATTGCGTTGATTTGTTTCCGTACTTCCTTTTTTTAGCTATAGACTAGAAGTGATCCAGGCAATCCTTTATTAAATCCAGAATCCTACTACTTCTATTCCCACTAGGGCTGTTCTTCATCTTTTACAAGCATCCTTACTGTCCTCTGCCTTCCCAAAAGTAACTGGGCTAATTGAAGGTTTTACTGTATCTGAAGAGGATTCTATTAAAATTAGACATGAAATTGAGTTTGTAGGAATGCGGTTACTGACATTAATGGGCATTAATTCTGAGGGGCTAGAGGCAGCCAAACCATACCCTGTTCCCAGCTCAGTAAAGAGCAGCATATGACAGAAAAAGAAGGGAAAAAGCACTCACACAGTTCTTCCCTGGGGAATTAAGAGTCTGCAAGAGACATCAGCTGGTCCCAGATCCTCAGGAAACGGCTTGAGTGTCCCTTGTTGGCATGTAAATAGTGCAGAATAATCCTGTGCCAGATGCCATGTTTTCCTACCACATCTCAAACAGGAGCTGAGATGCATTAGTGCCATTTGAGGATGGATGCCTCTGAAGAAAAAGCCAGCATTTGCACCACCACGCAGGATAGAGGCACGCAGCAAATGTGGCGTCTTGTGATGACACGTGTGATGATGACATGGGTGTGGAGCACTAACTGATCTCGACATTGGAAAATTTGGCCCCCAGACTTACTGTTTTGAAGCCTGTCCTTTTTTCCTAATCTATGTGACTACGTTTTCAAGAGTATTTAATTTCCTAGGCAAACATTATTTCCTTTTTTATCTATTTCTGAACAGTGAACAGAAATCAACCAGACTGAAGTTACCATACAAATAAGGGGAAAAAATTACCCACATGGTGATGACCTGGAGATTCAGTTCCTAACTGGCAAAGGCCAAGAGGAATTGAGATTCTGGGTCTACAGGGTCTTAACAAGGGGGCAAGTGGGGATGTGGAGAACAGCATCTGAGATTGCATGGGCTCACATGAGCCTGGCACATGTTGTGCATCAGCAACACCAATGGACGGCACAGGAATTCAGCCTGTTTTGGCTCCACTCCTGCAAGGGTTTAGGCCTGCACTTAAGATGCACATAGAAGGAGTATGCAAACAACATTACGGAAGAGAGGCCTTTTTTCATCCAGAGACAGCCTTTGCTGCACAATTTTTTGTGCCTCAGAATATCAAGCAGCGGCAGAGTTAAGTGGAATCATATTAATAAGCATGGATAATCTCATCATCCCGGGCGGGCTGACAGCAAAGCAGCTCCAAACACAGGCAGCTGAGTGAAATGTTCCTGCAATTAATCGGATTTGATTAAATTTCTCATTTAATGGCTGGAGGAAAAGAAATAGACCAAAGACAGTGAGCAACTTTCTTGCTAACCTGGAGCTTTGAGTAATGGCTGTGGAGCACCAGGTTCCCCCACTGCATCATACGGGGAAAGTGTTGCTCTGGACATAGGGGCGCAAGAATCCAGTTTCTCATAACCTTTTCTCTTTGTCATGACCTTCTCCTTTCCTGAATGAGAAGAAGAAAATTTGGACTCTCAAACAGCTGTTCTGATGCTGCTATGTTTCCATTAAAAAAAAATTTAGCCATTTAAATTTTGTTCCCAGGAAGGGGGAAAACCAACTTTAAGGCCTTGAAAGCTAAGGGGAAAGAGAGTTGTCAATCTCCAGTCAGCTTTAGATTATGATCTGTGAACTTAGACGGAGGCACAGAGCTACTGATCCCATCTTTGTCCTTGCTTATATAGGGTTAGGTTCTACTCAGAAATATTGAATCTTGATTAAAATCTCTTACAGCAAGATCCTCAAAAATCCGTAAGTAAAACAAGTAGTTGCTTTAACCGTCTTGCTAAAATTGTGCTTGACACATGGAGGCTTACATGGATACAAATTGGGCCTGGTTTCAGCTTAATTTTTCATTGTATGATCAAATTATGTTACCTGTTGAAAATTTGATTTATTTTATACAAATTACTTGAGCCCTTTTTAGTGTGTCTTTGAATAAAGAACTAAAAAGGGCAAAGAAATTTTCCATGGAAACCCACAGCATTTTACAAATATCCCAGCTGTGACATATAAAACAGCTTTTTCAAAACCCACTTAAAGCCTTAGTGAGCCCTATTTTGCATCATTTTCTGTGATGGGTAACACTAGTAACATAACAACAGTGGGAATTGACTACATCTTCCAGATCACCTGGTTTAGGTAAGATTTGCACATCATAGCGTTTAATGTAAGCTTTCTGTCGCAGGAGTCCTGCCCTCTGTCCAAGAAGTAGCAGTTGCCTCTACATGGCTACAGGGAAGCCAGGTCCCATGTGCAGCTTCTGGTGGGTCAGGCATTATGAGGTCAGTACTCTTACTTCCTAAAATATTGGAAAACTTAGTTTATGTTGGACTGATTTACAATATCTGAACAAATTAGAATTAAGAGTGGATCAGTGGGCAGAGGCCACTTGTATGAGGCTCAACGAGACTTAGTGCCAGGTCCTGCCCTAACATCACAACAACACCATGTAACACTACAGGACTAGGGAAGAGATGCTGGAAAGCTGCCCAGTGGCAAAGGACCTGGTGAGGTGTAGGTCAGCAGTGGCTTAACATGAGGCAACAGTGCCCAGGTGGTCAAAAGGACATTGGCATCCTGGCCTTTGTCAGTGATTAGCATGGCCAGCAGGAGCAGGGCAGTGATTGTCCCTCTGTACTTGGCACTGGTGAGGCCACACCTCAAGTGCTGTGTTCAGTTTTGGGCTCCTCACTGCAACAAAGACTGGAGCATGTCCAGAGAATGGAAATGGAGCTGGGGAAGGATCAGGAGCAGAGGTCTGATGAAGCTGAGGAAGCTGGGGTGTTTAGCCTAGAGAAAAGGAGGCTTAGGGGGGATCTTATCCCTCTCTACAACAACCTAAAAGGAGGGTGTAGTGAGGTAAGGGTTCATCTCTCCCAAGCATCAGGAGACAGGATGAGGAAACAGCCTCAAGTTGCACCAGGGGAGGTTGAGATTGGATATTATGAAAAATTTCTTCAGAGAAAGGATGGTCAAGCACTGGAACAGGCTACGCAGGGAAGTGGTTAAGTCAGCATCCCTGGAGGTATTTAAGAGATGTGCATGTAGCATTTAGGGACATGGCAGTGCTGGATTAAAAGTTGGAGTCAACAATCTGAAAGGTTTTTTCCACCTAAATGAGGACCTAAAGGTTTTTCCACCTAAATAGGACCTCAATGGTTCTCTGAGTCGAGAGAGAAGCAGCATCACAGCTCAGTCTCGTGTGCACATACAAACACATGGAGTCAAGTGCATGCACACACGTCTGCATATACATGTGTGAGCACACCCCACCACAGTTCCTTAACATCAGTACAACTTTTTCTCTGGTTTGTGTCACATATACATGGATCATTTCTAAAACCATTGTAGGATAACAGAACTTGCAAATTACAAAAAAAAAAAACCAAACCCATATCTTCTTTTCTTTTCCTCTTGGGTTCTTAGGTGTGCCAGTAAAGCAAGACCCAAACACCTACAAAGCTGGACACCCACCGTAACTTACAGTGGTGGTTGTAAAAACACTGATCTAAGTCAGCTCCCACAACTGCGCATGAGTGAAACTCACAGGGGATCGAGCCACCTGCTTTACCCTTTGCCACAATAACTAATACTCCACTTTGGAAAGTTTCCAGGCCAAAAGGTGGCTTGCTCGTGCATTGGCTTAGTGGGGCACTGACAAGCACTCCAGGGATACCCTGGTTACTTCAGCTTCAATCCCCACCATCTCAGCAAGCAGCCCCCAGCTGAGGTCTCCAGAAAGACATGCTCATTCTGAAATCCTGCTAGGCCCCTGCTTTATTATTTGTCTTTCCTGTCTGGCTGATCTAATCATTGTCTCAGTACTTTAAGGGTTCACCTTGTTAGAACCACCCAGGATGCCAGGCAATATTCAGCCACACCCAGCTGCCTCTAGGCCAAAATCTGGCAACATCTGCTGCCTACCAGGTGCTGGTTCACTGGTGGGACTGCTCCTCCTGCATGTCCACCCCCTAAATTTGCAGTGAAATAAATGCCTTCTCTGTCCCTCTTGGCAGTAAGTGGGGGCACTTCACCAGTATGGAGATAGATATTATTCTGTCACTGAAATGAACCTAGACTGGAAAGAGCTATGCTGGCAAGGATGTGCCTTTTTTCCCTATAACATTATGGGTAATGCCAGCCCACACAGGCAATATACTCTAAAAGCATAGTTTAGTGTTCATCTGTTTGTTTTTCTTAATTGCTGTGCAGCAGCTCCCTGTCCATTACAGAAGGTAGCATTATCCTTTCTTCACAGCCAGGGATTTACAATGCACAGATTTAGAGAGGAATCCAGGCCATGCTGAAATCCACAGATGAATTCCCAGGCCTGACCTTGGCAGGGCTGGGATTTCACTTAAAATGACTTGTGTTATGTATCATGCAGAAAGGCTGTTGCATATTATGGGATTGAAGACTGGTTTGGGGAAAATAACCTGTTTAAAACATTGTTCTTTTTAAAAAAACATACACACTATGCAGAAATAAAAAGCTGTTTGGTCTCATCTTAATTTAGGTGGTGATTTGCCAACATATTTCTTCAAGAACAACTAAGGATAAAGTGGTTGTTTTGTTATATTTTGCTATGAGATTGTTATTTTTTGTTTGAATATGTTTTTCTGAAATCTATGAGACGTTGTTGCAAGAAACACCTGAGCTCACTCTTGCTTTCCTGTGTGAATGTAAGGACAATCGAGTTGAAAAGGTCAGAACAAATATGTGTTACCTCAGCTTTTCAATATGTAATACTCAACTTCAGTTGAGTATGCAAAGTGAAATAATTCAGACTTTCTGCACCACAAGAAATTATCAGCATTTCTGTTCTCCTAATTTGGAGGTGACAAAGTACCCAATCATACTTTTTTCACTTTCTTCTCCCAAGAAAGCATAATTTCTGTTTTTCAGACAGCTCTGGCAGTGTGTGGCTCTATGTGGTATTCAAAAGCTTCATCCTTGCTTTGGCATGGGAAGGATGCCCTCCCTATTCTACATGGTTACTGGCTCTGGATTCATCCCTCAGAACCTGCCTGGCTGGCGCTCGCCCTTTGCAATGACCCACCCACCAAACAGAGTGACAGGGATGTGGGCTGGACTCCTCTGGGTAGCTGGCATGGCCAGGCTTGACCGGAAGTAAGGAAGGAAATGCAGCAGGCGGCCATATTTGTTGATGAAGAGGTCTGACCATTATTCCTTCAGGGATAAACCCAGGCTAACAACTTATTTCATATCAGTTAGTGCCAATCTGGCATCTGAGGGGCTGTAAGAGCTCTGCTGCTGAGAGCCTGCATCGGATTCAGGCAGCTGACCCCGAGGTGAAAATCTCTCTATCTCATTAAACACCCCCTGAGACACCCAGGCCCCATCTACTTTTTCTCTGCTCCCTGTAATTTATTTTCATCTCTTGTTTTAATCTCCTTAGCATGACATGTGTGCCCATCACAGAGATGGGTTCTGTGCAGTCTAGCAAGCACATTCATGGGGTTCCTTCCTTTCCATGTCTGGGTATCAGCGGTATTTTTTGGCCACTTGTCAAATGTTTCCATAAAGATTATCTTTCAGGGTTTCACATAATCACATTAACAGGGCAGACATTAAATAGAAGTGGGGAAAAGGTGCTCAGAGGGAGTGGGGGAAGAGAGAGGAAATGGTTTGGTTCTTTCATTGCAAGGAAAAGGCGACTAGGGCAGAAGATGATTGCTGGACTTGTTTCCACACTAAGGCTGAGAAATAAGTAAACCAAGGTAAGGATGAGTGACTTTAGCCCTGTTAAAGCTGGGATGCAAATATTCTGCAGAAATGACCCAGAAATTTTATTTTGTAGGTAAAGGGTGGGGGGGAAGCCCTCAGGGTTATGCTACAAGAATGCAGAGCAGCCGGGAAGAACAAACCTTGTCAGTACAAAAGGCTTTACTCATTAGGAAAGAATGACCTCCATTTTTGTAGGGCAGACCTTTGGTAGGGCTTTCTGGACTACTGTGGTCCCTAAGTGAGGGTTCTTTCCACATCTGGCTTTGCACAACACGGCCCTGCCAGATGCAAGGTGCTCCTGAGGCTGTCAGTGGCAGAAGCCCATGGGGCTGGTTGCAAGGTTCAACTAAAAGACCCTCTTGTTTGTTTTTTTGTGCCTGAAGGGTGAAGGGATCAGTTTTATTTAAGGTGAGGAATGTCAGCTCTTGATTCCTCTTAAATCAATCTGTCCACAACTCATTAGCTTATATGTAAACTTTGGATTTTAAATAAACAGCAGTACACCCTGATTTCATATCATAGAATGTATCTGAATTTATACATGCTTTTGTTATGAACTGGAATTCACAACATGTTAAGGGCAGCTCTGGTTTTTGACACTTACAAATACCTTCCATTTTTGGTAAGACTCCAGATGGTTGTTTCTCATGAAATAAGACTTGCATCTGGAACTACTGGTTCTCCAGCAACCTACCTACTTATATTCCTTATCCTAGGAATTAGCTTTGCAGGATCTTGCTGTTGTCTCTTGATGCTTTAAGAGGCAGTTCTACACTTTGATGCTTTATTCCAAATACTTTGTCCAGGTAGATGAATGCCAGTATATTCAACACTGCTGGCTGTTCTACTTGCTTAGTTGAGGAGAAGTGAATAAAAGACACCTCTTATAAAAGAAATAAAAGAAAGTGGATGATTTTATTTCTTATAAAAGAAATAAAAGCAAGTGACTGAATTAATATTATTTTTTGCTTGTGCTGTGCAATTTGTATTGCTGGAAGTTGCTGATAGTACAAAATTTTTTGAGCTCTTGGTTAAATATTAACATGTGGGGGGTGTCTGTAATTTCCATGGGACACTTGATACAACTCCTAAGTATTGTCTGACGTCTTTTTGGCAACTTTTCTGCTCCACCAACTCTTGCATAAACATCCAACTGGATAATTTACTTGCAGCGTATTTTATCCTGGTGTCTTCAGTGGTGTAGGAAATTAGACAGCTCTTGTACTCTGATGACTCTGTCTACCTGGGGATGCAAGGGCTTTGACTTTTGGCCTGACTCTGCCCCATGGTGAGTCTGAATGTCAGTCCTTTGCCATTTCCCTGGCATTCCACTGCTCGTGGGTTGTACCTAATGATATCATCTTAAGGTGACTTCCAAACTGCTCTTCTGCCATCTTTCTACCCTATCTGCAGTAGTTTCTGGTTTGGGAAGAGGAGGGGGGTAGGTAGGAATATTGGGGGGTGAGTTTGAGATGGGCAGGCACAAGAAAGATGGGGAGAGTGCTGTTAGCAGAGGCCTGGTAGAAGCTGAACTTTCAGAAACAGGAAGGCAGAGAAAAACACCTGAAAAGATAGGAAAAATATAAAATGATAAAGGAAATTGACTCAGAAAAGGAGGGGAAGGGCTACAGTTGGGAGTTCTGCTAAATGACTGCAGTGCAAGTTGCATAGCTGGTGTTGCTCTGAGACCAGCAAGGACCCAGACACACTATGGTGTGCATCCCATGCAGCCTGGAGCTGGTAGCCACCCAACATGGAAATGCTGCCACAGCTGCCAGAATTCAAATATTGCACAGTTTGGCATTAATTTTTGTTGTGTGGGTAGATTTTCCTGCCTAGAAAATATGTTTTCCTTAACTAAGCAAGTATTTTTTTGGGTGTTGTCTGACCTGGTTCTTGATGCCAAAGATATCACAGGATGAATACACCTCTATGTGTATCATGAATCAAGATAGTAAAGAAGGCAAGGAAATACTGAACAGTCCTAATCCTGGTTGCTCTTCTGCATCATTTCCAAAGGGGAGGGCCAGGTTTGGCCCTGGCCTGAGTCTGTGAAGTCTAAGTGAAACATTTTATTATATAAATCTAAAAAATATTTTTCAGACTTTCTTAGTAATGGCTTTTGTTTGATGGGTTTTTTTTTTGTTCCCCGCCTTTTTTTTTTATTGCGGCCAGCATTGGAAATATGTCTGAGCACAAAATCACACAAATCAAAGGTAGGAGATAATGAAAGCCACCCTTTCACCAAGCAAATGAGATTAAATAGTCCAAGGAGGAGCTTGTTAATACAGTCACGGGAGTTTTGAGTTGGATATCCCCTCAATCATCTGCACGCAGCAAGTCTGACTTTCATAACTCTGTCTGTGAAGACTAAACATTCTATTTTGTGGAGAACCACAATAGTCTTTTAACACAGGTTTAATTATGAAGCCCAGAAAAATGGTTTCTGCTCTAGAAAGAAAGTAATAAACAGCACTTCAGTTGAAAGAGGTTGTTTCATAGGTGAGAAGAACCATACACAAAAACTTTTTTATTATGTTAGGAAGAGCATTAAAATAATGGATGTTGTTGGTTTTGTGTTGTGCTTTGTGATTAGTACTGGAGAAAGTACTTAGATAAGTTTAGGTCACTTGCAATAAAGAAAGCACTTATGCATATGATATAACTTTATACAGGTACTAAAAACATCTCTGGTCCCAAGAGAATTTACTGAATTGAATTCAGTATCTATCAGTAAATTGTATGAAAAGCTACTTTCATATACACACAACTTGAATTCTCAAAACCAAATATGAAATAGAAATATTTCCATGATTCTTGCATTTAATTACATGACAGAGAAAAAAAAAGAACAGTTGTAAAGAGAAGAAAAATAGTTCCCCATAGAACAATTTTAGCTTTTGAGCCCAGATAAAGAGCTTATGGGTAATAAATAGAACAAGACAGTACTTACTACAACAAGAAACAGAAAACCAATAAGAAATGGTAAAAAGTGTGAGTTTTAAACCTTTGTCTTGGGAAGCTTTAGCTGATTATTGATTTGCTATCTGAAAAGTGTCTTAAATCAGGCTTCTCCCCAACCTTCAATGCACCTTTGTGCATCTTGAAGGGATCCTTGGAGTGCAGCAGTATCCTTTACAATAATAAAGGACCGCTAAAGCCTGGTGCTTCAGAAACTCAGATCCCCCTCCCTCCTTCTTGAGCAGTTCTCCATCCTGAGTAACAACCCTCTAAGTGTTATTTGTAATGAGAGTCAAGGCATTCCTACATACAACTGGATTTCAGTCTTTGCAGCTTCTACTTCAGTTTTCAAGGGAAAACATTAATGTATAAAGATGCCCTCTGACAGATTCAGGGCATGACTCTTCTACATCTCTTGAATCAAGTAGAACAGTACCTGTTATGGTGTTATTCTCAAGAATAGGAATGTCAATATCAACACCAACCAGCCTGGAGGAAAGCAGAGACCTGGGAATATAGGAAGATATCTAAGCAAAAGCAAGTATATGGATTAAATGTTGTTTACAAAGCAAAGAGCTCAGACAGCCCATGCTATAAAACTGACATTTGGGGCAGTAGGTCCAAGCTTTCTTGAGTGCCTCTAAATTTTTCTTCAGTTTTGGAAATGTGTCTGCATACACATATCAATCTTTTAAATCTCCTTGAAAAGGGGAAATTTTGGTGTCCATGATGAGTCACTATATGCCTTTTATGGTTAAGAAACCAAAACAAAACAAACCCCCAAACCTTGAGGTAAACAAAGAAGCAGGTTGCCCTGTGTGTTTGTGTAGCACTGAGCACAGAGGGTTCACAATTCAGAATGCGACAAGAATAACACAAAGTACAGCCATAAGAGAGTCAGTGATCAAACTTACACCTGCTTTGCCTGTATGTTTATGTATTTGCTGCAAAACATACAGCCCAGTTCTTCTCTTATGCCTATATAGGCATGAGAAGTCTCCATAGTAAACAGAACAATACCAGAGGAAGCAAGGAAACAAACTGGTCTATTTATAATTGTTCTGTTACCAATATACTCCTTCAACAGCATGCCAAGATTAGACATAATTGTGTATTTATGCTCTCTGGGAGAGTGGTTCTGAATAATTTTGTCTCTTTTCAGACAATGGTTTTATAAATTCTGTATTTGTAACTAGATTCTACACATCCTATTACATGGATACTTTAATATTAATTACTTTGACCTCTGTTTGACTACTGTGTAAAGGGAAAGGAGGCTTTTTCCAGGAACATAATCCTTTTAATTTTTCAGGAGAAAACAATTTTGGTTTAATTTTATTTCTCTTCACTTACTGTAACATTTGTCTTGTTCCCAGGGTCCTTTTATAAGAGGAAATGATCTTTCTGTGTGAGCTTTTTTTCCCTTAAAATTTTCTCTCAGCCTTTCTACCAACAGACAGAGTAGAAACTCTGGCATGCTTGAAAAAAACAAAAAACTCAGGCTCCTGCAAGTATCCTGCCAGGCTGTGGTCAGGTGCAGAACAGCACAGCTGCCTGGCTTTTCCTCAGGGCCGGCAAGGGAAGGATGTTGTGTGGTGCTTCTTTCTGCAGAGGGAGGATTTAACTGCTGCCAGCGTTTATGTGGAGCAACACCCACGTTAAATGTGAGATTTGGCAGATTTGGCAGAGGAGGACAGTTCACACTGTGACAGGAGACCCACTCTCTGCTTCTCCTGCAGAAGGTCAGAGGGACAACCACCTTGCTGTGATCCCAGGCTCTCCTGGCACTGCTATTCCCTTTTCCACCTTCCTTCTGCCCTGCCTAATTACAGCGTGGGCTCTTCAGGGCAGTCTCTGCTGCCATGTGCCCAGTGCACCGGGGCTCTGATGTGGGTCAGGGCCCTGGGGCACTGAGAGCAGTAGAAGTCATTAATAGGTCAAGAGAGAAATTTTTAAGTATGTGGTAAAGATGGAGAATGCACAAAACCCTGAAAATTCCCAAATGTTTACTAATCTGAGCTCAGACCAAAGTGTTCTTTGAAATCTTTGAAAGATCTTGGCTTAGTACTTTGATGTTGCTTCTCTTTCCTGACTGAGGATGGTTGGGTTTGGCCATTCTCTCTGCTTCCCTCTTTTCCTTCCTTCTCTGGTTATTCACTGACAAAAATCATCTGGATGGTACAGGGGTTTGGCTGGCAGGGGAGAGTGTCATCTCCAGTAAAGGAACTGGGTTGTCCCACTTCTCCACTGCCACCCTCTGGAGTCCACCACCCCAGAGGATTACAATGGAGCAGACACTTTATTTTACAGTAAAGCAAACTTATTGATGATGTCAACCATTCCCATACTGAATTCAACCATTAAAAAAGAAACCCAAAACCAAAACAAAAAAACTAAAAACAGAGTGAAAAACCTCCAAAACAGCAAACAAAACCTCCTGTAGCTAAAACCTTTACAATGATGGCTTCAGAGGCTTCTCTCACCTCACTGGAAGAGGGGACAGGGAAGGTGCTGCATTGCAATGAGTGTGTTACGTGCTGCAGCAGCAGGCACTCATCTGCTGGTACCCATGAGGGAACTAATGTTCCCTCATTTCCCCATCCCTCCAGCGCCAGCTAATCTGTGCCTGCCCGTCTCATTTCCTGGCACTGTTCTAATGCACAGGCTAATAATGTTTGCAGCAATCCTGGGAGACGCCAGTGTGCAGGCTAACTGTGAGCTTTTGGGTCCAAAGGAGGATTAATTAGGGGAAGTGTGGCATCTGGATAGGGGGAGCTTTTAGGAAGCCCTTCATCCAGGTGGTGTGAGCAGTCCAGATAAGCACCCAAATATTTCTGTGAAGAACTGGGATGCCATCCCTAATTGAAGTTCAACCGCTACTAAGGCCCCTTGATGATTTCTCCCCCTTTCTTCCTGAGAGTATCTTTTTTGTTGTTGTTTCCAACTATAACTTAATGAAAACACATTTGAAAGTAAAATTAAGGATTTCTCAGGGACTCTGACCCTTAGGGGCAACCATGGAGATACTGCAGAAGGAGCTGAGTACACAAGCTCCTGTTAATTAGAGCAGAGTGAATGATTCATAGGAAATCATTTATTCAATTAATTTAGCCTCTCTTTCTTTTGCAAATTATCTGTGAAAAGTTTGCAGTTTTATTGCATTCAGCTGCTAGACAGCAAATTATTTCTCTGCATGTAGTTGACCCCAATGTGGCTTGAAATGCAAGGTCTGGCTTTCAGTTTTTTGGTGTACAGGGGTACTGGAATTAGTGTTCTTCCTTGATTAAACAACTGACTTTTAGTATGTGCCTTGAAAAACTGATGTTCATTTTTACAAATGTAGAGGTGACCTTTATAATGAATGTTATTAACCATGGCATAGAAACATTTCTGCCAGTGAACCCATTTAATAGAACAGTGATCTGGAAAGTCTGTCCAGCACTTACCCTCCAGTGTCCGACATGGTGTGTCTTTGTGAGCCTTCCCCTCTGGCATGCTCAGGGAATTTTCACTCTTTCTCCTTCACCAGTCCTGTGCAGAGTCCTTTGCTTAAGCTTCTCTCCACGTGGAGGCAACCTCTCCAGAATATCAATTGTCTGATCAAAGCAGCCATGAAGCACAGTTGTTAAAGTCAAAGACATAAAATTCATTGCCAATGATCTGATGCCCCTTTCCTGAAGTCCTTGTCAGCAAGGTGGGTATTTATTCATTGAAAAGCATTCATGTTACTTACCATTTTCCACAATAAAATTACAGAATGCTTCACAAGCAGGAGACAATCCTAAATAGCACCTGTAATGACCCTTCACCACCAAGCAAACATCCCTGCTCCATAACCTTGCAGCATTTCCCTTTGCCTGACTAACACACATAAGATAAACTAAATTGACACAGACCTTAGGTGTGGGCAACTGAATTTGCAGATCTGTCTGTCCTGGTTTGGGGCAGGGCTGTTGTCTCCAGCAGACTTCTGCTGCCCTGGGAAGTGGGACGTGCAGAGAGCCCCACCCATGGCAGGCAGGCTTTTCTGGAGATGCATCCAAGCATGGGGTTGTAACTCTGAGCTCAAGGTAACATCAGTTTCAGTAACAGCTTTTCACACTCCATCAAAAACCATTTTAAAGAAGGACGGTACTGCATGGAAATTAATGCATGGGAGCATTCTTGTAACAGGTGCATAATATTTCAGTAATAGGCTTGTGGGATGTTTATTCACTAGCCAAATTCATTTATCAGGTATTGGATTCAAAGGATTTCCCAACAGGATATCTGCAGAGATTAGTGAGCTAGGCAAATGTGCTTTGAACAAATGCATCCTTTCATCAGGCAGTCATTTGGATAATTCCAGCATCAACATGCTCGCTGCTGGAATGGGTCTGCTGGTAATTGCATTAACTACTTTTCCTGTGGTCATTCGTATCTGTGCCTTTAGATCCTACAGGGGCAGAGTTTGGCCTGCACACATGCAATTTTGGCCAACTCAGTCTTGCCCAAAGTAACCTTTCTTGCCTGGAAAGACCTGCTGTATCAAAAAAAACCCCAAACCCAAACAACTTTGCCAGCACAGGTTGACAATACTTTTTTTGAAAAATAATTGAAGAAAAATTGCTTGCAAGATGTAGGAACATTGTATTTCAAAGTATTTTATAATAAAGCACATTTCATTTTCTTGGGTTTTAGTACATCTTTGATTTTGTTTTTGAAGTTGAAAGTAAAATTAAACTTGGTTTTGCCAGGAGAAATTTCTCATCTGATTTTACTCTTGAAACTTTAAATAGATTGTCATTTTGATTGAGGACAGGAATCAATACTGAAATAAAAGGAATTACCATGGATTGAAAATTTCAGAAGTTCATCTTTAAGATGACAAGTCATTCAACAGCTATATTGGAACCCATGTTTTATTATCAGATTAATGAAGAAACAGCAAAAGTTTTGTTAGTCTTGTTCCAACAACTAAGTGTCCTGTTTCTTTTCTTATCTGCTGCATCCTATAATATTTCTGATCTTAAACACTGTAGTAACTAATTATGGAAAAACTAATCAGTTTGGCTTATTAACTGGCCAATTACATTTCAATAAATTATTTTTTACTCTTTTTAGATGCCTGGTCTAATATAATGAGTCTCTATTTGAGACAGCTGAAGTAAAGAACCATAATTCTTCCACTGATTTTTGAAAATGTGGGTCACAATATATAATGTACCAAGTTTAAATCCTGTCATGACTTAAGTGTGGTTATTTTGTAGAAGTAGAAACAAAACTGAGGATTTTAGGGTTAGCATATGACTTTTCAACTCAATGTGTGCTTTTTGTCATATTTTTTGAGCCTTTTAAATTGTGGAGGGCTGAAAGAACATTCAATAAATTTATTTATGAGTATACCAGTGCTTCCCTGCCTTATGAAACCAAATCTTTTCAAGCCTTCAGTGTGAAGAGAACCAGGGCCATGGAGACAGCACAAAAGAAGGACTCTGAGAAACAGAAAAGGGGAACAAGGAGGGTGAAAGTGTTTGGAGATTTGGGAAGGTGGTTGAACATGCTTGTGGTTTTCTTTATTTTTAAATGTTTTTTTTCCTTTTAATTGTTTTTTTGGAGGGGATTTTTCTTCTGTTGTTGTAGTTATTTGTAAAGCATAATATTTTGCTGTGAAAGAAAGCAATGAAACTCTCCCAGCAAGCCCCTTCCCTTGTTTGCATCCCTTGGAGGTCACTAGCTGCTCACGCACACTACTGAGCAGACTCTTTCTTGTGCTCATTTTAACAACACAAGAGCAGATGTCTCAGGCTGTGAAACTCAAGCTGAGTTCTGCAGGCCCCAGGAATGGTGAGATGTGATACACATCTGTGCTTTGGGCTTGGCCTGCTCCAAGGATGTGCGTCAGTTGTGTTCTCCACATCTGACTTCAAGTGCACATTCCCCCGAAAGCTCTGCTGGGAGCTCAGGGGTGTTCCCGACTGCAGGCATTGCATGTGCCCCCCTCAGTGCATTAGAAATGGCATGGGAGGGGGTGACAGCCTTTCACACACAGTTTGCCATGGTGATTGCACAAACAGGAAGGACATCACCTCCCCATCTTCCCCTGCCATGATGCCACTGAAGGCATCAGCCAGTCAGCAGTGTGGGCCATGATGGGCCCATAGTAGTAGGGCCATGATTTCTTGGCTCATCCCACCATGATTTGCCCCAGTGTCCCCAGGCCAGGCTGTCCTGGGGGGCCAGGACATTGTGTCCCACATGCCCAACCAGGGCAACTGGTGGGAGGCAGCAGGGGAGGATGCTGGCAGCTGTCACGCTCTCCAGTGTGAGCAGGCTCCTCTGGACGTCTCTGGCATGGAAGCAAGAGCATGCAGGAACCCTTCAGCAGTGAGGAAAGGAAAGTCAGAGCACACTGCTGCTTTCTGTCATGGAGAGGTTAAAAGCAACTTGCCAACTGACAAGCAGCAGCTGGAAGGAAATTTCCCCATCACTACCATCTCCCCTGTTTCTCTCTCTCTCTTTTTTTTTTTTTTTTGGTTTGTTTTGTTTTGTTTTTTTAATGACAGCAACATTTTAATCAACTTGGGCTGAGCATAAAAGTCTGAGTGGGGGGTGGGAGGAATATCTGGGGAGGGGAGGAGGAGAAGAATGGCTGGCTGCTGGCATATGTCTGAGCTGAGGGATGCTCTCTGCCTAGGAGGACAGTTAACCTACACAAAATGTTCTGGCTTGTTGCCTATATCAGCCACATCATGCTGCTCCAGCCTTTCGTGCCAGATCCCTGAGATGGTGACTGTCACTCTGACAGAGGGAGAAAGAGGGAGAAAATATAGAAGAGATGAGGGGCTGGAAAAAAGCAAAACAAACCCACAAATCCACCAAACCTAACGCCACCACCCAGTAATAAGCTTGCTGTCAAGGCCAGGTAGAGCTGCTGTATTTTTCGGAAATGTGCCACAGTGGAAAAAGTAGCAAGCCAGCTGTGTGCTTCTGCAGAATAAATCGAGGTTGGATGGAAAGCCTTGGAGAGTAAAGTCAGCAAAGCTCCACAGAAATGGCTATGAACATTTAATTTAATAGGGAGCCTGAATTCATAGAGTCTAGCTAAGAGCAAACCACAACTCAGGCTGGGATCTTTTTTCCCCATTAAATCCAGGTGGAAGAAATTTACTGATTTCTAGAAGAGAAAAATCCATTGTCAGAAACACTTTGGTAACACCTTTGTTTATACCCACAGGTATTTCTTATACAAGAGATACCATGATAGCCTATGGACCAAAACTGCCCCTGGTCTTGGGTCAAATTCCCTGATTTCCTTAAGCCAGGATTTCTGTCACCTCCTCCCTTACATACTTCTTAAAATCTTCTATAGAAGGCTGTTATCTACCACAGATAAGAAGCTGCCTTTCCAAGTTATTCAGGAAAGCCCAGTGGCTGCTCTCCACCCCAACACTTTGCACATGGGAGTTGACAGACCCATGTCATTACCCAGTCCACAAAAAATCTTTTATTATTAGCAACACAAATGCCGTTCCCAGGTTACACCACAGCTCTCACAGGCTCCAGTGAATTAGCTGGACACTGCCAGTGCAGAGCAAAAATGTTCTTTGTTCTCAGATGTCTCCTGAGCCTTGTGGCTTGAGTTTGAAGCTGGCAGGTCCCTTGGCAAAGCCCAGAGGAAGGTCTGCCTGCACCCACTGAATGCTGCGGTGGGAGCAAGGGGGCAGAGAAGCCTTTTGAAGCACTGGGGAGAGTTACAGCTGATTCAAAAGTGAGTGTTCAGAACTGAAGAGACTGCTGGAAAGTGCATCTTAATAGCTAAAAGCTGCGTGTGACTTCACTTTGAGAGCTGGCTGCTGATCTCATAGCTTGCACTCAAGTTGTGCTTTCAAGCTGTTCTCCAAAAGCACTTACCCACTTCAAAAATATTTTCGATGGAGCCCGAAATTCTCCAGCAGTTTGAGTTCTAAGGGAAAACTCCAAATACAAGATGACTCATGTGAGAATAGCTCATTAGTCCAGGATATTTGAAGATGAAGGAAGATACCTAAGGTCATTCAAATGAAAGGATGTGAAGTGAGAGGCCTGAGCATAATTTCATTTATTTTACTTAGACTCATCACATAAAAGAAGAAAAGTATCTAGGGACCCTTACTGTGACTTTAAAAATCTGCATAAGCCACGAATCAAGAAATATGTTGGAAACAAGTAGACAAACAGTTGATTTAAAGTACACATTAGGTGCATATGCACCCACAGCTGCTCTTATTCCAACTGCCACCCAAAGTACAGGTCTTTCCATGATCCAACCTGTCACACAAGGACTGTGCCAGATGCCATGCAAAAACCCTCTCAGCATCTCCCTCGCCAGTGCTGGCAGCTTCTGAAGGGCAGAAAGAGAGAGAGTGGACAGGGGGTTACAGCAAACACCTTCCAGCTGGTAGAAAACTTTCATTGTCCCCAGATGGATAGTAAGGCTGCTTAAACAAGCTGTGCATTTATATCACATCTCCTCAGAGAATTATAGGAGTGACACTGCTGTATCTCAGTGGAAAGGCAGCAGAAGTTGAAAAAGTAAACAGAAAAGCCTAGTGGATGGATTAATAGAAGGTTCAGATCTTACTGCTTTCTTACTGCAGATCCACAATATCTTGCTGCAGGTAAGCGATGCAGTTGTTTTGGTGCCAGCTTAACACCATGCATTATATGGGATGTAAAAGTTGGAGGGAAAAAAATAATTTCTGTGCTTTTTGCCACTTGCTTAGGGTTGACATGTAAAGAATCATGAAAGATGTTGTTTTCAGGGCTCTATTTTCTTTCCACCTCTCTACTTTTGGCAATATTATCTGTGTCAATTTTGTTGTCCAGCTACCTCTGGTGGAAAACTTCTTGCAGGCATCGACATCAAAGGTTGTTCAGGACTTAACTGGATGTTTTAGCTCTTGAGCAAAGGCTCCTTCCTCTTGTATCTGTTAATAAAAAATACAAGCCCCTGGAGCTTTTAATAACTGTATAGATATTAGGATAAATGAAAGATGTTAACAGACATAGGAGGGATGCTTGTTGGTGCATCTTTTGCTGTGAGAATGTTACAGGCATCTCACCCAGCAGTCCTCTGTGTCCACCTACACTGAAAAAGTCTTCAACAGGCTGGAGTTCCTTGGGTTGTAGTGCCCAGATGTGCACTGACAGTGGCTTCTATCTCTGAAACCAAAGGCAGAGGGGAGAGTTCTGTAGGAAGATGTTAGCAGTTGGGAATGGCATTTACTGCACCCATCAAATTCCATCAAACTCAACCCATGAGTCAGGCATCAAGACCAAAACTGTGACCATCTGGTTCCTGGAGAGAAGCTGCTCATCCTGATGTAGACGCAAGTCCTTCTTGTGTTAAATACTCACCTTAGAGCGCTGTGTCCCACTCCCCATAGGCTGCCCCCACACTGGGCATTTTCCCAGCCTAACCAGCTAACTCTGACTTAAAACTACACTGTAGGGTAAATATAGTTTTCAACAGTAGAATAAATGCCATCTCTGTTTTCTGAATAGCTAAAGCAATAATCAGTTGTTAAACAATGAGTGCTTTGCCACAATGGCCTTCTAGCAAGTCCTGTGGTCAAAACAGACTCCAGAAATTAGTTTTTTGCCATCTCCCTGACAGAAAAACAGAGTCTCTCATGTCATTTAATGGATAACATTGGACACCCAGAGAGAGGTACTGATGTAAAATGAGCTTTGGTTGAATCATCATAATTGGGTTCAGCACTTACTGAGTTAATGTTAGACATTGGAATAATCTGCATTTTGAGCAGGATGAATTTAAGTGTGGCATAAGTGTGAATATTCCATAAGGTGGTGCATGCACCTCCTTCAGCTGATGAGGGATATAAAATCAGAATTGCCCTCAGAAGTATATGTAGCCACCCACAGAGCAGCTTTTAGACAAACATCACCTGAGAATGTGTTTCACTGAGACCCTAGATGCGTCTGAGGGAGGATACACGGTACTTGTAAAGCAGAGCAGAGCATAACACTGCCCTCTTTTGTGTGAGACAACACATGGTCACCTGGCATCCTCAACATAATTCCTGGGAAATGCTGCTTTTATGCAGCAAGTAAGATCAGTCTTACATAGAGATCCTTTCTGCTCTGGGGAAGAGGGAATGATGCATGTATTTTTCAGCCTAAATAAAGAAAAAATTATAAGTTCAATTTTACCTGTGCAAATTACTTGAGAATCGGGTTATACAGGTAGACCCACTGGCACTGGGAGGGCAAGATGATAATTTTCCTGTAGCCCTAAATAATTAAAGTGCTTTGATCAAAAAGGACCCCAAAAAACATGAATGTGTGTCTGCTGACCACATGTGCTGGGCTCAAGTTCATGTCAAGCAGACCTCTCTGTCAGAGGGTAGATTTGGACCATATTCAGGGGCTTTAGAGAAGGCTGGAGCTTCTGTTATGAAATAGGGGTTTCTGCTGCTTGTTAGAGAAGTATCAGCTATGATGTTCCATGTGTGATTTCATGGTCACATTTCATGGTATTAAAGGCCTGTTTCTTGGCAGTCATTACAAAATGAACTGAAGTCTGAGTTTGCTTTTGAGCCCTGAACACCACCAGTGACCAGATCAGTAACATCCTGTCAGCTCTCACTGGTTGTGAGAAGAGAGGAGGGATATTTTCATCATCCCTACTTCAGTCTTCAGCAAGAACAAACAAAATAGTTATCAACATCTTTGGCTTATCCCTTCCAGGTCCGCGTTGTGGATGCATCAGCAATGTTCTTGAGGGTCACGTGTTTCCTTTGGATGCTCAATATGCAGCGACAGGCAGGAGAAATGCTTGCAAGACAAATGCTTTCTGGTGGGCCTGCCCCTGAACTCACCAGTTACAAGCCATTTGTATGGAAATGACACTAAAATTGCTATCCTAGAGCTGCATCCAACCTCAGCTTCTGCCAGCAGAAGATACAGGGTACCAGATGGCAGAAATCCTACCCGAGCACCAAGTGGTTTAAACTGCTCTTTTTGCTAGGAATTTAAATAGTCCATATGCTGAAAGTAAAATGCTCAGCTGCACCCTGGCTGCCTAGTGGAGGCCTCTGCTGCTGAGCTAAAGGGGATGAGCAATTAGCTGGTAGCAGCTTGGAGCTTCTATCTCCTGTACATTCCAGCATCAGGCTGTGCTACAGTCACACACACATCAAAATGTCTGATCGTGCATCTGGAGGAGGATGGTGGTGTCTGATTGTCAAATTGGGGCTGTCGTGCTAAAGACTCTACAGAAAAGCAGACTGAGCGTGATCTGGGTATCTGGTCTCCTCTTTTTCTCAGCTTCTGGATCACCTGATGAACCCCAGGCTGAGGTACTCCAGGGGCATAGTTTGTCATGGATTTCAGACACAAACAGCACAAACAGTGCTCTCTGGGGGATTTGTAGCCTCAGATTTCCAGGTCCTGGTGAGACACAAAAGCTGCTTTGCAGCATGATGCACAGTGCCTGGAGCTCTGGTCACAGGTTGTGCTTGCCATTGTGCAGCTAAGACAGCTCTGCTCTTTGATCATTTGGGTGATTTCATTTAGTTGCTGGAAAGGGCTTGCTTCTCCTGGGCAGATCCCCTCCTTTAGAAGTCATCTTCCAAAAATCTGCCATCAGTCTGGCTGGCTGAGGCTGTACCTGTTTCAGGGCAGTAATGTCCTTTTTTTTGTGTTGAAAAGCTGACCAAGCAGAGTGTTTCAAATGAGGAAGTGCCCTACCTCATGCAGAAATGTTATCCCTTCTCCTGTTTTATAGTCTTTTCTCTGATTCATCCAGTTTCCCATTGCCTATTGTGCTGGAGTTGAACTTCAGATGGATGGCTCGGAGGGACTTGCTAAAGTATTCCCTGGAGAAAATTCCTTTCCTGGCCAGATCACTCTGAATTACTCCTCTGCTTAAAATGTACTCTCACTGCCTCTAGATTTATTATGTAACATTTTTCTAGTTTAAATTGTTTTCTATTTACTGGCACAGTTGCCTGAAAGATCTGCTTCATCCTGAGCCCAGTTACATTGGTCATTATTCACCTTTTCTCACTCCAGTTGTGTTACCTATCAACAGCCATTGGTATCTCACATCTGACATCCTTATCTAAATCATTTATGTACATTCATTTAAAGGATAGGGAGGTCAAATGTTTCAAAATCTTGCAAGGTCACTGAAAATAAAGCTAAGATGTCATTTGGGTTTTTTTTCTTGTCCTTTTTATGTGGAAAATTGTATTTTGGTATTCATAAGGACACTTTTATTAGCAAATGTAAGAGTGCCTTGAAATGGATATTTTAATTATGCATGTAATTTTTTGTGATTGTGACTATTAGTATTTAGCATGCTTGTTATCCTTGATTTTTTTTTTTATTCCTAGAGGGTCTCTAGATGAACAAAGCAGCACATATTTTAGAAAATTATTCTCTTTGTATCTGTGATTTGCTGACCCTTTTAAAAACATTTTTGCATATATATATATAGTATATATTTATAAATAAAATAATACAGTGGTCTTTCTAATAAGAAGAGACATCAAGAATTTCCCAATGTAAATGACTCTAGCTGCTCCTTTTAGCCCTGTACCAGAGCTAGATAACTTCCAAGGGGGCAGCAAATCTGGAACTTCAGGAGGTTCAGCCCCTCCTATTATGTAGGAACTTGTCTGCAGTGTTTTACTGGGCTCCAGGGCAAGTTGGTTCATTTCAACAAAAATTATGTCTCTTCCCAAATACATCAAATTGTAAGTAATCCTTAATAGCAGACATGAATCCATTTTCACAGGTATCAGGTCTTACATCTCAGCAAGTAGACTCCATTTTCACAGAATATGCAGATAAAGGGGTTGAGGTTTGGAAATCTCCAAAGAAAGAATCACATGATGGGGTGAGGAAAAACTTTCTCACATACAGCATGCACTGAGCTGGTGTCTCCACAGCTTGCTTTGCTGTACATCTCCTCACACTAATTATGTCTCTGAAGTGAGAAAACACTGTTATTGTTACTGAATGCATGGGTTTGTTTGATGATGGACAGATGGGAAATCTGTAAGAAAGCTAGAAAAAAAAATAATTCTAGATTTTACAAGTTCTGGACTAGGAAAAGCAAGTTAGGGGGTTAAAAAGTGCTATGGATTAGAGATTAAGTCCCCTGAATAGAAGAGTGGAATGCATTTCATCAGGGATTTATTGCATTTACTCTTTTTCAGCTTACAGTGGTGAAATTAAAATGTCAACAATTGACTAAGAAATTAAACTGATCCAATATCTATTCGCGTATTATACTCCTCAGGTGGCACTAGTCACAAAGTAACTCTTGACTAATATCTGTGCTAAATATCAACAGTAAGTTTCTGTATTTGTCATCAGAGGGCCTTTAATACTGAAGCTACACATGCACAGAAAAGTAAAAGGAGAAAGTAATGCTTGCAGACAGCAAGAAGACTAGAGATGCCTAAATACAAAAACAGCCCTTCAGAAAGCCACTCTAGTTACCAGTAAAAGAGAACTATTAGAGACCAAGAAAAAAAAGCATTAAAATGAGAAAACTAAAAAGATAAATTTTTGGATGTTAAATGCTAACTGTAAAATTAAATTAAGCAGAAATAATAGATTTCCAGGAGATCTTTTACAAAAATGTAGAAGGTAGCAGTGATAAAAATGGCAGCAGAATCAGCAATAACAAAAGCAACCACCTTTGAAACAGAAAATGAGTCAATAAAACCAGCAGATGAACAAGAAGCAAAAGAAGGATTGAAACGAGACCAGGTCACTATGGCAAGAGGAAATTAATTATTGGTCTCACTACCTGTGAGACAGATTCTCACACCAGAACTCTATTTGGTGTTGAGTAGCCTAAAAAACCTATCTAAAATAGGAGTGTGAATGGAACAGATTGCTGGACAAATTGCAAGAACAAGGTCACTGAAGAGTTATAAAAGAAGTCAGATGTGAAATTTTTCAACAACTAATTGTCATGTATAACCTACCATTTTTTCTGCAGAATAATGTACAGTGACAAATGTGTCACCAGAACTTTAGTAATGGCTGCAGGCTTCATGGGGAACTACAGATCAATAAAACCACAGTCAAACTTGTAGAAACAATCACGAACAGAATTCTTAGACACAAAAATACATACACACTGTTCAGAAAGAGCTGTGCAGATTTTGTAGTCTTACTTGGAGGCTTGGAGGAGCTGGCAATTACCTGAAAAAAATGTGATCCAGCTGATAAGTATTGAACTTATGTTTGACAATGCTTTTGAAAGACCTCTCACCACAACACTTTAAGGAAAGGAGGCTCTCATGGGGCCCACAGAGCCAGGGACATAGCAGGGAGGGGACTTAACTGGCAGCAAAGTTCTTGCTCTTGCTCTGTGTATTTGTGTCATTTTCCAGCAAAGCTGGTGAGTCTTGAAGTGAAAAATTTTGCAGAAAAGATCAAATTACTCAGAATAACAAAATAGGAGACAAGTTCTGGGGGAAACCATCAGAAAAGTCTACAGATTGGGGGGTGATGTGTAGCAAGCAAATGGGAAACCAAAATTCATTATTTTGGTCAGTTCCAGACTTATGAGGTACCCAATGAAAACTATGAAGTAGCAAGACTGAAATAAACTAAAATGGGTTTTGTCACAATACACATAGACTCTTAAACTGCAGTGCTCATTACCACTGAACATTGCAGGTGCCAAGTAAAAGCAGGTTCAAAACCAGATCAGGCAACTCAGAGCTATCGCTGAATACATTTCAGGTCAGACCTAGTATGGCAGTTTCAATACCCTGTGGAAAAAAATCATGCTGCTGATGGTACAAAATGGTACTTGCATTAAAGAATTCTTACATGTAAAATGTGTCCTTAGATGGTGAAGTAGCTGTCAGTGTTTGGTTCTTGGCAAAGTTGGTCAGAAAAATTGCAGAAAGTCTGTATTGCCATCAGAAATCAAAACAGTTTGCAAAAGAGGATTGCTTTCAGTAGATTCCTGGAAGAAAATCACTGAAAAAAAGTGCTAACAGTGTAAAGTTGAAACATCCCAACCTATTTTTTACTTTTAAACAATTCTCTGCCTTGATTTTTCATTTTGTGACTTTGTATTAGCTTTTTTTGCTATACCATAATATTAACTTTAAAAAGTCAAAACAGAATGTTTCGGTTTCCATTACAACAAAACCTGTCAATCAGCTTGAAATGCATTGAAGTTTGGTTTTTTTTCAAATTCCCCTTTGCAGAGAATTTTAGACTCTGGAGGTTTCATTGCAATTCAGAATAAAGTTAGCTTTTGAAACCTGAAAGATCTGTGAAAATCAGAACTCTTGTTCTTTAAAACTTGGCCAAAATCACTCTATTTTCTTTCTCTTTCAGTTTGCTTATCTGAAAGGTGGCAAGAATGTTGCAGATCCATTTTTGCAAAGCCCTTTCAGACTGAGCATCCAAGAATTCCACATTTCTGTGTCTGAAACTAAAATTGTATGCTTCCCAAGCACCATCCCAGTTCCACCACCTTCAGCTGAGTCTCTCTCTCCCTCAGTCATATGTTCACAAATTTCAATGGTACTTCTTTTTCCCCTCTCCTTTTCTTCCTGTCCCCATCTAGTGTTTTTGGTTTGCCTTCTTATTTGTACAAACTGGGTTTGTTCCCTTCTGGGATGGGGGGAGGAGTTACTTTCCAGAAAGCTGTTGCATTTGCCCTTGTCCAAGATCTTTCCATGATTAGTGGCTTATTGAGTGGTGCATGCAAACTCCTGACAGCCCAAGCAGAGCTGAATCAACTTTGGCAGGACAGTATGAGGAAGTTCACAGTGCTGCCACTTGTGCTATAAATACAAAAATAAAAGGAAGAGCTCATCCTCTAAACTATGCACATGACATCCTCAGACTGGCGACTCAAGCATGCTTTCTGCTGTACTTTGGCCATCTGCACCAGAGGGAATGTCTTCCTTGTTCTGTTCCCAGGACACATGCATCAGGATTGCTACAAGATTGCGTGAGGCAGGAAGAGTTTTCTGGATCCTGGAATGCCAATAAGCACTTCAAACATCTTTCTTGGCTTCTGGAGTCCCTGCATCCAGCACCCTGGAGCGTGATTTCTTTTTATAAAATGAAAGCCTGTGCTATTTTTCATACCAATCACATGCTGTTCTAAATGGCTTGAAAGTTTCAAGGACTCCAAATGCTGAAAAACAGCTGTATGCTGATGTGAGCAGCATGTATAAGGATGATTTAAATCTAGTTTTTATCCTATTTAATTCCCAGTGGCTTTTATGTTTTCCATAAATGGATGAGAAAAGTTCTTGGCTGGAAAGAGTCATAAAAACATGCAATAAATTCTTTGTAGTCTCAACATGAGCAATTCATCATATTTTTGTTTGTTTGTTTTCTGGGATTTTGTTTGCTTTCTGTGACTTTGACATGTCTTGGATCTCTGACGAGTCTCTTGTTCCTCACTATATGCTAATCCACAGTGATAAACTGTTCTTCACGGTTTGGTTACAAGGTGGTGACCTACATCCAGAACAGAACATCCACTGCCTGGGATGGCCACAAGGACAAGGACCACCTCTCACCTGCTGAAATGTGTGTTTTCCTAAAAATCTCTCCTGTTGGCTAGTTATCTCTCTGTTAAGGGCAGGCAGATTTTAGCTTGTGAACTGGTGGAGCTCATTGAGAGGCTTTAAACTAAGTTTGAAGGGGGAAGGGGATGCAGCTGGGCTGTCTGGAAGCAGGCCCAAGGGTGGTAAGCCTGAGTTAGGGGTGAAGTCAGTGGCCCAGCTGACATGTACGTACACTATTGCACATAGCATGGGTAACAAACAAGAAGAACTGGAAGCCATGGTGCAGCAGCAGAGCTATGATGTAGTCACCATCATGGAAATGTGTTGGGAAAACTCACATAGCTGGAGCGCTGCTCTGGATGGCTACAAGCTCTTTAGAAGATACAGGAAAGGGAGAAGAGGTGGAAGGGTGGCCCTTTATATTAGGGAGGCTTTGGATGCCATGGGTATTGAAACTAATGATGAAAAAGCTGAATGCCTATGGGTAAGAATTAAGGGGGAGGCCATCAAGACTGACATCCTACTGGGAGTCTTATCATCCACCCAAAATGGAAGAAGAGGTGGACAACTTATTCTATGAGCAGTTGGAGAATGTTTTGGGATCACCAGCCATTGTTCTTGTAGGTGAATTCAACCTACCAGACATCTGCTGAGAACTTAATACAGCAGAAAAGAGGCAGTCCAGGAAGTTTCTAGAGTGTGTGGAGGATAACTTTTAGTGGCAGCTGGTGAGTGAGCCCACCAGGAGAGGGACTATGTTAGACCTGCTCTTTGCAAGCAGAGATGGGCTGGTGGGAGATGTGGTGGTTGGAGGCCACTTGGGGCACAGTGATCATGAAATTACAGAGTTCACAATATTTGGTGAAATCAGGAGGAACATCAATAAGACTTTTACACTGGACTTCCAGAGGACAGATTTTGGCCTGTTTAGGAGGCTTATTAAGAGAGGTCCTTGGGAAGCAACCCTTAAAAACAAAGGAGTTCAGGAAAGGTGGGTGTGCTTCAAAACAGAGATCTTGAAGGCACAGGAACAGACTGTCCTGTGTGCCCAAAGATGAGTCAGCAAGACAAAGGTCCAGCCTGAATGGGCAGTGAGATTTTGAAGGAAGTTAGGAATAAAAAGAGGATGTATCATCTTTGGAAGGACGGTCAGGTCTCTCAAGAAGTATTTAAGGGGCTTACTAGGGCATGTAGGAAAAAAATAAGGGAGGCCAAAGCTCAGTTCGAACTTAATTTGGCAACTTTTGTAATGGATAATAAAACATGTTTTTACAAATATATTAATGGCAAAAGGAAGGGTAAGACCAACCTTTGTTCTCTAGTGGATGTGGGAGGGAACTTAGTAACTGCAGATGAGGAGAAGGCAGAGGTGCTTAACAGCTTCTTTGCCTCAGTCCTTAGTGGGAAGACGGCTTATCCTCAGGACAGCTGTCCTCCTGGGCTGGTAGATGGTGTCAGGGAGCAGGATAGCCCCCCCTGTTATCCAGGAGGAGACAGTCAGAGAACTGCTGAGCTGCTTGGATGTTCATAAATCAGTGGGACCAGATGGGATCCATCCTTGGGTGATGAGGGAGCTGCCAAATGAGCTTGTGAAGCCACTCCCCATCATCTATCAACCGTTCTGGCTCACTGGTGAGGTTCCAGATGACTGGCCAGTGTGATACCCACACAAAAAGGATGGGAAGGAGGATCCTGGTAATTATAGGCCAGTTAGCCTGATCTCAGTACCTGGTAAGGTCATGGAACAGTTTCTATTGAGTGTCATCACACAGAACTCACAGGATGGCCAGGGTATCTATCAGACCCTGCCATGGTCTATCACCCAGCATGGGTTAAGGAGGGGTAGGTCATGTTTGACCAACCTGATCTCCTTTTATGACCAGTTTACCCACCTGGTGGATGCAGGAAAGGCTGTGGATGTTGTCTATTTGGACTTCTGCAAGGCCTTTGACTCTGTCTCCCACAGCACACTCCTGGAAAAGCTGACAGCCCACAGCTTGGACAGGAGCACTCTTTGCTGGGTTAAGAACTGGCTGGATGGCCAGGCCCACAGAGAGGTGGTGAAGGGTGCTGCATCTGGCTGGCAGCCAGTCAGCTGGGGGACTGTGCTGGGGCCAGTTCTGTTCAATATTTTTATTGATGACACGGATGAGAGAATTGTGTCTTTTATTAGTAAATTTGCAGATGACACTAAGGTGGCAGTGTGTGTCCATCTGTTGGAAGATAGGAGGGCTGTGCAGAGAGACCTGGAATGGTTGGATGGGTGGGCAGAGTCCAATAAGATGAAGTTTAATAAGTCCAAGTGCCGAGTCCTGCATTTTGGCCACCATAACCCCCTGCAGCGTTACAGGCTGGGGACAGTGTGGCTGGGCAGTGCCCAGGCAGAAAGGGACCTGGGGGTGCTGGTGACGGCCAACTGAACATGAGCCAGCAGTGTGCCCTGGTGGCCAAGAAGGCCAAGGGCATCCTGGCCTGTATCAGGAATAGTGTGGCCAGCAGGAGCAAGGAGGTCATCCCTCCCCTGTACTTGGCACTGGTGAGGCCACACCTTGAGTGCTGTGTCCAGTTCTGGGCCCCTCAGTTTGGGAAGGACCTTGAGACACTGGAGCACGTCCAGAGGAGGGGAATGAGGCTGGTGAGGGGCTTGGAACACAAGCCCTGCGAGGAACGACTGAGGGAGCTGGGGGTGTTTAGCCTGGAGAAAAGGAGACTCAGAGGTGACCTTGTCACTCTCTACAACTTCCTCAAAAGTGGCTGTAGTAAGATGGGGGTTGGTCTCTTTCTCCAGATAGCAACTGACAGAACCAGAGGACACAGTCTCAAGCTGTGCCAAGACAAATATAGGTTGGATATTAGGAGAAAGTTTTTTACAGAAAGAGTGATAAAGACTGGAATGGTCTGCCCAGGGACTTGGTGGAGTCACCATCCCTGGATGTGTTTAAAAAAAACTGGATGTGGCACTCGGTGCCATGGTTTAGTTTAGGTGTTAGGGCATGGGTTGGACCCAATGGTCTTGAAGGTCTCTTCCAACATAGTGACTCTGTGCATTCTGTGATACTCTCAGCAGCCTAGAGAGCACAAGAGGCAGTAGGGCTCCTTAGCAAGAGCTTGGCAGGTTACAAGTAGAAGTTTGGGGGTTTGACTGTCCCTTGTTGCTGATTTGAGAAAGTGCTTTGTGGCACCCAACCCAGCCCAGCAGAACTGCTGACAGAGGATTCCAGGCCCTCCTGAACAGATCCTAGTGTGAGTATTCTCATCACATCTCCAGGGTCAGATTTAGTGATAATTTGACTCAAACTAATATCTACATAAGGGGATTTTGCAAATTTATAATTTCCAAAGGGCACATCTGCTGATATTCTATTATAATTTCTGAACTCCATTTCTTTCATTAAGGAGCTAATTTTGTTCCCAAGAGGATCATTAGCTTTTACCCATTTTGATTAATTTAATTCATATTACCAATAGCTACCTAAGGCTTTATGAACTGGATGGGAACTTTTAGCTTTTGCTTTAACGCAGTCTCTCACCATGAGAAATCTTGTCACCTCTAATTGCATTTAGAGGAATTTAAATTAATTTCCTTTGACTTTTTTTTTTTAGATCTATACTAAGTGCATGTTACGCTCTTCACAATGTTCTTATTCTGCCTTCATAAAAATGTTAAGCATGGAGGCTCTTTGTCCAGGATTATCCCAAAACTACTCTCAGGAGACTTGTTCCCAAGAGGTATGGGATTTTCTCAAGTCCTAGTGAGTTACAGAGCAGACATACAGATTTTCTTTTCCTCATATCTCTTTCAATGGAGTTTAGCCTTGGGGTCTTCTCCTCCACAGGTCTCCCTGGGGTTCTTACATCCAAATTTACAGCTGTCTTGGAAGATTTGTGCCCAGGAGAGAGAAACTGGACAAGGGAATTACCTTTCACCCATGATGGATATGGGGATGAGGCAATAACAGCAAAGAGAGGACCAAAGGAGTGCTTGGTGTGTGGCACTTGGGACAGTATAACCAGATGTAGGCTTTTACAGATGTAGGAACTGATGCTGTTAGTGAATGGGCCAAACAGGGCTTCTCAGACACCTCTGGGGCTGCTGCTCTCTCTGCAGCTCCTGTCAAGCAAAAGCCAGCATGCTTCCTCTTTCCCCACTGTCACATTCAAGCTCCAGGTGATGCCTGGAGAGGCTGAACCTGGAACAGAGACTAGATAGAGCTAAAGGAATAAAGTAGGTATCTATTGAGATCTTAAAGGATACACCTTGGGCAGTAAGAGGCCAGGGCTACACCCAAGATAAGATGGACCCAAAATGGCCGCAAAATGGACGACAGGTCGCAAGGTCTCACATTTTTATAAGTTTTGGTCCATTTGCATATTGGACTTAATTGTCCAGTTACAGCTTTAGGTTATGAAGTCCCATCCTCTTTGTTTGCTCTTCTTCAGTTCCCCCTTGTTCATACCTTTTGGCCTGAAACTAGTAACAGTTGTCCTTGGTCTCAAGCTGGAAAAGGCTTGTTTTGTCCACCTACCTTGTGAAGAGAACCTACTAACAGTTAATATGAAGCTCAGAGCTACAGCCCTAGGCAGCATGGAATCTGAAGGATATGCAAGCTAAAACTTAAGGCATCACAGGCCATGGCTATGATCACATATTTCACAATTATCAGCAATTTCTTCTCAAATCATGATGGCAACTTGATAGTAGAATGTAAATGCATGTCCCTGTGATCTGCATTTCTTTCCATTTCTACCTGGATTTGCAAAGGCTACAGTGTTGTTCTATTTTCCTTTCTATTGACTGTAAATGGGAATTCACCCTAGCTGGATGAAAAAAAAATCACTGTCCTCAGACCTAAAATGCCACTTTGCATGTTCCTAATAGCTTGTTATTTTTGGATGCTTAGCTTCAGCCATGGCCATTGTAGTTGTTTCTTCAATTCCCTGATATTACCATTAAAACTGGTGAGTTGTGATCACAGGTAAAACCATGTGATATATAAAGCAGACCTTCAAAGCCCATTACAGTGGCAGCTATAAATGGCAGAAATGCAGTAAATGTTCTGCACGGGCAATGTACAAGCAGAGTCTGCATTCTCCGAATGGCACATCCTTGGAGACCACACAGTTGCTATTTAGAGACCTTGAGCATCCAGTAAATCCAGCAGGAGCTGTGGGCACTATAAATAGTCCTTGCTGGAGCTGAGGAACAGTGCTGCAAAACCTCTGGGATAAAGGCAGGGATGTAAAAAAATAGGTCTGTATGCAGAGTCTGGCCCATACCTTTGAAGGTAAGGTAGCTATACCCACCACTTGTTGTGTGAATTCCCTTGCTGTGTGTGTATTTTGCAGTGCACAAGCAGGACGTGGCCTGCTAAACCTTACCTTGTTGAGTGCTGATTGTGAGCTGAAGACAATCCTGAGCAGAAGCACAGGCGGGAGGGACCTCCTGAAATGGCCAGCTGCCCTGTACATGTAGCACAAATGCAATAAATTCCTTATCTCACCAGCCTATAAATCTTTGTTGACCATCTCTGTGCATGTCTCTAGAAGAACATTTGATCTAATAGCCTTTTTAAAAATTTCCCTTAATTTTCCTGCATAACCCCCCAGTGAATCATTAATGTAACAAGATAAAGATCTCCAGCGAAGGAATTATTCTTATTACAAAGTTCCCAAGTTCTAGTAGCAAACCTCTCCAGGGTATATATTAAGCCAAAAAGGTCCCACACAATCATTTAAATCTACAAAATTCAATTCATTTCTGACTCCCTCCAGGCACTTGTTTTATAGTGATCTAATAAAGGAGAGTTGTGGCTGTTAAATGATAAAGTCTCCAAAGGGGACGTGGGAACTCTGCACACTAGTCCCCAACATTTGCTGGGAAGCTTTATTCCTCCATCTCACCTACATCCCTTTTGACAAGGAAACCTTTCAAAGTCTTGTAAAATGAGTAGATGATTCTGTTTTTAAAGGAAAACAAAGTCAAAAAATTTTCCTTTCACAAATATACTGCCCAAGGACATAGGTTACAAAAAGATTAAGCACTTAATTGTTCCAGAAATTATAAGTGTGTCTTCACTGAATCACTGAAGTTAAAGATGGAGCAGATGCACATCTGTTCTATTTCCTTTCTGGTGCATCCCTGAGATGCCTTTTCTTCTACTTCCTCCAGCCTAGCTCTAAATTACCTGTGAAGTTATCATTGGAGCAATTCTGTTGTGTGATAATGCACAGAGATTCCCTGCAAGACAGTGTCTGATGATCTGGGCATTTTTTCACATAGTCTTTAGAATAGAGAGGTAGGGATAATACAATACTAGCTCTCCTGATTGTATCAAAAGCATAACTGAAGGTATATCAGCATCATCCACTAAACTGCGCTCAAGAGGTATTAGATACTTTTTTTTTCAGTTGGAAAATATATTTACATGAAGTTTTGTGTTAGAAAAATTAGTCTCTTCCCTGATGTTAAACATAACTTCCTACCTAATCCAGACACAGGGCTAGGTCAAACTTGATACTACAACAGCTAGTTACAGTCCACCTGAGAATCCCCAGGGTTAATCACCATCAGATAATACAGGTTTTGCAGTACCCATTTCTAACTATGTGGTAACCACTGTATTTTGCAGCACACGGTATTTTCCTTGCAGAGATGAGGCATAAAAGAGAAAATTGGAGCTTCCTTCCAAACTGCAAAAAATAACAATTCTGAGGTGGATTGACAAAGACCCGGGGAGAGCCAGCTTTGTTTTCAAGGAAGCCAATTCAATTTGTCCTCCAGTGCCCACACCTTAAGTGGGCATTAAGTGTTTTGGGGGTTTTCCACTGGGACTGAATATATTTTTTCAGCCAAAGACAGGCTTTGTGAGAATGTTTAAAGAAATCAATATGTGAGGTTTGTCTAAGGTTACATATTTGTTAATGTTTTATTGATTACGCTATTGGTTGTGAATTTTGTAACTTAATAAAGCTGTAGACTCTTTCTAATAAAGACAAAAGCTATTCCATTAGCTGGCAACTTAAGGCAAAGAAACTTAATAATATAGCGCATTATAAGACCACAGCCCAGAGACTGACAAATCCAATTCACTGTGGAAGTGGCTGTGATGTTGCAGACTGTGCTGTGTCCTCACACAATTAGGCTGTGCAGGTCAAGTTTAAAAGAGGGTGAGGTCTGCTCTCTGAAGCTGTGATGTGGCCATAAAAAGCAGATGAGAACAATGAAGTGGCCTGAAAGGATACACAGAGTAGTTCTGGAGTCCCAGGCACCCCACACACAGTTGAGATGGCACGTGTGCCATCGCAGCCTTCTGTCACACGTTCATGTTTTTAGCTGAGACTTCTGTTCAGCGTTAGTTTTCCCCAAAACTGCTTCTCACATCTCCTTGGAGATGAACCTGTTTTATTTTATTTTACTTTAAAGAAAGCTCTCAATACCCGGGGGGGGGGGAAAACTTGAAAATGCTTTAAAAGGAAATGAAATGGTGAATTTCTGAGTGACAAAAGATTACCTCTCCACAGTACAATTGCATTTCCACAGCTGTGGAGAACAGATACTGCAGCTCCACTTGGGGCAGGAGGAATTGACAAGCAGTTGCTTGCAGAAGTGGGTCTAATATTTGGCTTGACTGCAGTTGCGAGGCATCAGAGTTTTCTTGAGAGCACAGAAAAAGCACACCATGTCACTGAGTATGGAGCACCTCCTTTAGCTGCCTTCACAGCCTGATGCTTTTTATTTAGCTGGGAACAGAGGCTCCAAATCCAATCTCCAGAACGATGCCCAGCCCTGGTGGCCTCCCATCCCCACCCAGCATTCTCTCAGATCCAGACTCAGTAATTAAGCACAGGCATCAGCAAGGCCATCTGGACCACTCTTGGGGTGCTTGAAGCACCATCTGTCAACTGGGGACATGGCAAGCACACAGATTTCATAGAAACACAGAATCATAAAATGATTTGGGCTGGAAGGGACATCTGTCAAAGAATATCTGTTCCAGCCCCTTGCCCTAGGCAGGGACACCTTCCACAGGTTACTCAAAGCCCCATCCAGGGGCATCCCACTTCCAGAGAGGGGACAGCCACAGCTTCTCTGGGCAACCTGTTCAGTGCCTCACCACCCTCACAGTAAATAGTTTCATCCTAGTATGTAATCTAAAGCCAGCCATGTTCACTTTAAAGCAAATTCCTCTTGTTCTATCCCTACATGTCCTTATTGAAATCCTTCTTCATCTCTTTTGGCCCTGTAAGGCTGCTCTAAGCAGCCAGCCCTCCCTGGAGCTTTCTTTTCTCCAGGCTGCACAACCCCAACTGCCTCAGTCTGTCTTCATAGGAGAGGTGCTTCATTCCCTGATCATCTTCACAGCCTCCTCTGCACTCACTCCTGCAAGTCCACATCCTTCTTATGTTGGGGGCCCCAGAGCTGGACACAGTTAATTTCTAATTAATGCAAGCTATGGACTGGAGGAGTGGGTCTACTGATAGCCAGAGTGCTCCTCTCCAGGACAGACAGACCTCCTTTTGCCTGCCAGTCTGTCAGCACAGCCATTACCTGCTAACATGGAAACTGTCTGTCAGAACACGCGTGTCTCCCCTGCCAGGAAGTACCGGGTGTTGTCAGGGGAAAACACCTGAAATCTGTCTCAGGTCAATGAATTCAGCCACCTAAAATGGACATGCTCAGGGTCATCTGGTACATTTTGCAAATGAAAAGTCTTTCAGCTGCTGCCACTAGAAGTTTTTCAGTTTCTCATCTAGGTAATTAAACCCCTTAATTTCACAAGAAATTCAGAGGATGAGGGCTGGTTCTGCTTGTGGTTACATCTGTGTCAAATCAAGGCAGTTACCAGGTGCTGCATGTGTGGAGCAGGCTCAGTGGATTTGGAGCTGTGAATTAATCCCACAGCTTCCCATAGGAAGACAGATTTGCTTCATCAGGAATTTAAGGGCAATGGCATAACAAAACTGACTCTGTGTATTTGGGCTTTTAAAGTGACAGAGATGTCCTGCCCTGCAGTATCTGTTGTTACAAACCCACTAACCTTGTAATCAGCATCCTAAACAGAAGTCCATCTCCACAAGAAAAATCTTTCCCTTTCACTAAAATCACTGACATCTCAACCCTGGAAGAGTAACAAAAACCTCACAGCCCAAATATTAACTCAGAAAAAAATCTAAAGTTTAAAGAAAATATCAAACGAAACTAAAAAAGAAAAAATCCTTAAGGACAACAATTCACTTTCATAGAGCCCTGTAGGAAGGAAGAGACCAGGCCACACTCGCAAAAGACCACGCAGTGTGTTTTGAATGAGGCAGATCTCTCAGAATAAACCTGTGTGCCAGCAGTAATGGAGGTGGTGGTGCATCCTCCCATCCCCACCAGGCTTTGTTTTTAAAACTGAGCAGTGAATGAAACGATGGACTGGCAGTGCTCTGCAGGGCGCAAAATTAGCTCCAAAACATACGATGCATATAACAGCAAATTATTCCTACTTGACCATGAGCCACTGGTAATGAAGATAATGAGCTAACGAGGTGCTGCCAGCCCAGCCTTGGTCTCGAGTGGGAGATGTTGGCCTGAACTCATTCCCACTGCAGCAATGACAAGTTGCTGATCTGTTAGCAAAAGAGCAGCTTCAAATCCTTCATTTGTCTGGTTGGGAGTTTAGTTTTGTGGGGGGTAAAAACAGTGGTGCAAAGCAATGATTAAACAGCTTAAGTAAGATGATTTAGGTCATCATTGAAAGCTGAATTTCCACTGTAAGAAAGTGAATCTCCCAGCTGATGGTGGTTTTAGCCACACTGCCATTACTCCATACTGCTGCCAGTTTAACACTGATACCAGTCCTCACCCCACTGCTCCTGGCTCTCTCTGGGCCTCTGGTTTTTGACTCCAAGCAAGCTGGAAAGGACAAAAAAGGGAAACCAGAAAAGCTGTTACAGCACCCAGGTGAGCTGTACTCAATCATTGCATTTTTTCACCTTTCTTTTGTCTTGCAATGTGCCATGTTCACATCTAATTATGATCTGACACTGCCAATACTTGGTATCATTTTAATATTTATGCCTGTGAATAACCCCTCTAAAATGAAAGGATTAGTGCTTGTATGATCAAAGCCACTGTAAACTCTGTGTTCTCTGTGGTGGCAAGTGTGTTTTATATTTGCTTCCTAAGCTGCTTTGAACACTGTGGCCACTGCAAAAATAGTGCATAACAATGAGTTTTCAATAGCAATACTTAACAATTCTTCAACTGGTGAGAAGGGAAAATGTCCGATTCAATCCTAATTGTGTTAGGGTGCTGGTGGGTTCTTTCTTTACGAGATCGTTAAATAAGCATGAATGAGGTACAGTATCCTGGCTTTTATTGGAGGCATAAGCATCAGAGCCATTCACAAAATGTTCCCCATTATCACGTGTAATTGAAAAACAAAAGAAAATAGTCTCTTTGGGAGTTTAACATATATGATTTCTTTTAAAGACCTAATGCTGTGGGAGGTAGGCAGCATTAACTCTGTACATGCTCTTTCATACTTGCAGGTTTTTTTTATTCCTTTCAATAACTCAAGACCCAGCATTCCTGGTTAAATGTGCTCTTGGTTTTTTCCTCCTTTTTAATTAATGCTTACAGTTCAATGTCAGTTTGCTTTCTCTACGCTTGACTTAGATACTGATACTTAACTTTATTGCTCATTGATTTATGTTATGGGGACCCAGCACTGTCAATCATTGAGCTGCTCTACAGACTTCAGACAAAGATGATGATCAAATCTACATGATCAGAAACAACATTTGGGCAAAAGCAATAATCAGCAGCTCCTGGGCAGGGGGAGGGTTGGGGGCATGTGGGAGGGAAGACAAGGCAAGGCAAGAGAACAAGTTCAGATGTAATTGTGGAATTGTACAGAAACCACTACCCCACTTTCCCAACATGCCTTTTCCTTGTCTGTTGCATGCAGCTTCTTAAAAATACAAATCACTAAAAAGAAATAGAGAAATAAATCTAACACCAGAAGGTGGTGAAGTATAAAGCAGGATCTTGATGGGAATTGTATTTCATTATATGGCCTGTGGTAGGAAAACATTTGGAAATTAGTCCTGAGACTTCTGTTCCACTTCAGTATTTTTGTCTCTGGGAAAGGTTGTCTCTCTGCCCTTCCTCATCATATTGACTCAAAGGAGAAATATGTGTTCAGATAGCAACAGGGCACAGAATGATGGCTGAGGCACGGGGAGGCTGCAGTGCAAGGGGTCAGTGCAAATGTACAGGGAAGGCCTTTCCCGTGTCCACAGGGGGTGCTGATGGTGACATTTCTTCCGCATCTCAGAATAGAGTAGTTCTCATCCCCAGCCACAATGAAGCCAGGGAAGTTTCTCACTGCCAGCCTCACGGCATCTGGATATGGCACAGAGCAGCAAAAGGTTGGGAGGAGAGTAAAGATGTTATTGAAGATCATAGATCAGGTACTGGGAAACTCTTTAAACTTACCCTAATTTTGTCTACTTAGCATTTCATCAAAATGCATCTGTGTTTTAAACAAATCTCCAAAGCCTATCTCTCCAGTGAAGCCCATTACATTTTGTGCTGCACAACTTTGATCTCGCAGAACAGTCTCTTTATATTAAGTAATAAGGCATCATTTGGTTTGCATTTCATCCATTCTTTATCACATCTACATTCAGGTAATTGCTTCCACATGCTCTTTAGTAAAAGAAAAACTCAACTGCAGTTCAAGCGTGTTTACGTTTGTGGATGGATTGAGTATGTCAAGTGTCGACACTTTATTTTTTTTTCTCCAAGACAACCAATCCTCACAGATCATTTAAAGGGGGGAGGAGAGAAAAAGTCAGTAATTCATGTTTCAAAAATTTCCAAAATTGCTCCCAACTGAGATGTTTTTCAAAGCTCTAATTTACCATACACAAAGTTTTAACGCTTGCCATGCCATTGTGTTTATGTCAGGGTAGGCCTCCCATGTGTTTGGTTTTGTTGCTATTTAATGTGGTAAAAGCTTTAACTCTTTCTATACTACAAGATGTTAATAAGGTAACCTGTGACTGTTTCTTCAAAGTAGAACAAAGCTATTTTTTATTTTTCCTAGGAATTTGTAGTGAGTAGCTGCACTTGCCCCTTGTGCTGCTAGCAGAAAGAGAAATAGTTTGCCAACTACAGCATGAATTGTGAAGCCTGAAAGAATAGCAGTGTGAACATAGCAATGCTAAAATACAGTGATTTTAATTTTAATTCTTTTTTGCATGAAGGCTGTTGTTGAGAAGGAATAGAAAGAAAGTACAGGCTGTTCTGGAAGATGTAGAACAGATCCATGTTCTGCATGCTATATAAAGATTAATCTTTATACATTGATAGTTGTTGTCAGCCGAGCTGGCTTTTTTTCCCTTTTGCTAAATGTTAATAGAAATGTACTAGCACAATTTACCAAAGACACTTACAGCTGTTAAGATGGAGTGAAATGGAAAGAAGCTGTTTGAAGACAAACCCAGGAGATTTGATGCCTGCTTAGGTGACAAGAAGCATGAACTGAGGGGAGAATCTCTTATTCTAGGGTCATTGCTAACATCACCAAATTTGGTTGTTTAGGAGCTGTAGGAGTGTGACTTGTCTTGTTTTACTGATGTTGGGTGCATTTTGGGGGGAGTAGCATGGGAGAGTAGTTTCTTTTTCTTTCCCAAGGGAAGTCCTTTTAAGTAGAAAGCAGTGAACCAGTGACAATGGCCTGGATCTTGGTTCACTTGAGTGTATTTATGTAGTAAGTAGGACAGAGGGCCTGGCAACCTGATTTGCCTGTAGATACTGCACTATGCACTTTACAAAAGAGCTCCTACTGTACACAAATCTCTCATTTCTTCTTGGGCACCAGGTGTCCTCCAAAAGTCCCACACAGATTATCTGTTTATTCTGGGCACTTACTGTAATATAAAGGCACTTCATAGTCCTTAAAATAGGCTTGCTACTATCCCTAGGAAACAAGACAGCAATAAGGAGTTTCTGGGTAACTTAGGTGCTGAGAAGTGCATGTTTAAAAGAGCTTAGCTAAAAGATGTAGTCTCAGGACCAGTGTTTTTCATCCTAGCACAAAGGTCCCAGCATGTGATCTGGGATCTCAGCTTTTGGCAAATTTAGGGCACAGTTACAAGCCCAAGAATGGGATCTGAGTGAGACAGAAGGGAGAAGGGGAGGATGCTTCCCCCAGCCAGGAGAGTGGACTTGCATCTCCCTCAGTAGTGAACCCCCTGCTGAACTGCTCCACAAGGCAACAGTTCCCAAGACCTGATGTCTGTAATGATAAAGGCTGTGTAAAAATGAGGCTGGCTCTTTTTCTACAGTGTGACACAAGTTAGGAATTTATTTTGGTTGTTTTCACCCACATGTAAAACCCAGTATGGTTAAATGCTGCACGAAACAAAAAAACTATGAAACCATGTGCTTTGTTCCTTGAGCCCTGGTATGTGCATGTGCTGTCACAGAAACACATCCCTGAGACTCCGGGATGACAAAAACTGTCTCTATTAAATGTCACATTTTATGAACACTTTGAAAATTCAAATACAAGATGTACGGGAGACTGTGAATTCCTGCAAGGGCCACCATCAGATCTATTTCATATTGAGAAAGGCCGGAACACAGAGAAATTTCTCTGATAGCATCCCATGTATCCTTGTGTGTTTGCCCTTGGATGAAGAAGTAAAGTTTAAATAATCAAGTTTGTTGCCTTTTCATTTGCATTCTAATTTTTTTGAGGCATATTTGTCCATTGTTTATTTTTTCTTTTATCCCACAGCTACTTTTCATACTGTGTTCTAAAAATTTTGTCTGAGATACTTTTGGTTATTACTGGTGTCTTGGAGTGGTCCATTCATAGTGCAATGAACTTGAAGAGTAGTAATAAATGAATGTTCTCTGACATTGAAAAAGTGTACATGAAAAGTGTAGATTTATAGGATAATTGAGCTGTGAAGGGACCTCAGGAAGCCTCTGCACCAGCCTCCTGCTCAAAGCAAGGTAACCTTTGGGATCAGACCAAGTTGCTTTGTTCAGTTAGGTCTTGAAAACTTTTTAGGATGCAGACTCAACAGCCTCTGTGAAAACATCTTTCACTGCTTGTCTGTCCTCCAAGGGAAAACAATGTTCCTCCCTGAACTACTCTTGTTCAATTTATGCTCATTCCCTTTCATCTTCCCACCATGCACCACTGTAAAAGGCCCGGCTCTTTCTTCTTGATACCTGCCTCATATTTACTGGGGCACTGCTTTAAAGGCCTCCCCAAACCCATCTCTTCTCCAGGCTGAGCAAGCCCCAGTTGCTCAGCCTCTCCTCACAGGACTAGCACTGTAGCCCTGACTGCCTTGGGGGCAGTTTGGGGGGTCTGGAACTGGATGATAGAGCTAGGTGTGGTCTGAGAGGCTGAGCTGAGGAAGTGGAGCTGCTTGATGTGCTGGCTGTGCTCTTGTTCACAGAGCCCCAGAAGCTGCTGCACCTCCAGATCTCTCGTAACCAGTGTGTACCAGCCTGGCTATTTTGGCAGTGATGTGCTCAGCACACTATCCACAACCCCACCCACCCTGCTGCCCACCCAAACACCACCAGCTATATGTCAATAGAGGTGTGCTAGCTGGTGCTAATGAAGAGAAGGGGTTAATTTGTCCTGGCTTCTACATAGCCCTACACTTCCAGCTCAGTAGATGGAAGGAATGTGATTAAGTCGGTGTTGATACCAAGTCTGAGAACAGATGTGAGAATGAATTGGCAGAGATGGAATTCACATGGGACAAAAATAGCAAAAGGGAGTGGGTGGGAACAGTCACACATTTGTGTTACAGGTGCTTGGTCTAGACCCCAGCATTTACAGAGACTCCTGAAGTTTTCTTCTTACTAATTCTTATTACTCCGGTTTCTCTTGTCAGCCGAGCCTTTTCCCCTTAACAGTAATGTCCAGCAGCTCAAACCTGCTGTTCTCTACCCTGCAGGACAACTTGGGCAAAAAGTTCTTTTCAGCTCCAAGCAGACAAGTTGCAAACATTGCAGTTCCCCTGCCTCTCACACAGGGCAACACTTGAATCAAATTGCTCCCATTTATAGATATGGAAACTAAGGCTCACAGTGCAAATATTTTTTAAAGCAAACACATAGCAAACCCCAGCCACTAAGGTTGTTCTTATTCCCTTCACAGAAGCAACTGAAAGACTCTGCAGGGAGCAAAACCCGTGTTTGTGCTGGACTTGTGCAAGCTACTTTCCCCCCCTAGGATGTCCCTTCTCTCAGTTGTTGCCCCTTGCCTTCAATCTGTCCATGGGGTTGGTTTGTGGCTTTGTTAAGGGGTTTTTTGTCTTGTAACAGAGCAAACATTTAGAGTCAGCCCAGGCTGTCCACTGGCAGTGTAACAGATGCACTTGAAACTCAGCTACAAGGACAATAGCATGCTTTTCCATCAAAGGGTTTGAAGACTCATTAAAGGGTGGGATATAAGATGAAGCCTTCAAAGGACACACCACTCCTTGCAGCAATCTGTTGGTCTTGCCACCGCCCATTCCCTTGGTGGATTTTTCAGGATTTGCGTCACTGCTCCAGAGAGTTAACAGCACTTCTCACAGCTTGATGCAGAAGTAATATCAGCTGTAGCCAGTGAAAAGCAGAGAACTGCAAACACAGGTCTTGGCAGCAGAGTGAAGAGAGAACAGACTATCAACCAAAAACTTTCATGTTGCTTTTACTTGTAACTTTTTAATCCCCCCAAGCAATTTGTTCCACAGAAGACTACAAAGCAGAGTTTCACTAACTTTTACTTAAAGAAGAGCTGTGGGGAAAGCACTTAAAATTTACCTATCTGTGCAGCTGTAATGTAGTGTAGAGGTATTGTCTTCACATGGAGAAATTAAGAAAAATCAATTGCAATTCCCAAAAGGCAGATGTATTGGTTGAGAACGTCACAAAATACTTGCAGTTGCTCTGTAGACTTGGAACCAGATCCCCTCTGTACTACATCGCTGCTCAGCTTCACATGGAAAGAGAGAAGAAAGGGGACTCATGCACTAGGGAAAAGCTCTTTATGCTCCTCAAATGGGTCTTATCAAGGGCAGAAGAAAGAAGGGAGGGAGGCATTTATCATGCCCAAAGAGCTGTATTCTGTTTGTATCATTGACAGGCACATACTGAGGATTACTTTGGTCCACGATGCTGCACACAAGCACGCTTGTAGCTCCCACTCAGGAGAAATGGGCTGAAATCTGTGCAGCCTTTACAGAAATATTACTGTTGCAGTGCTGTCAAGGTCACTGTCAGCCTGGGTTATCTGCTGTGTAAGTAGTAGCCTCACAAATCAGGCTTAGCTAAGGGCTATAATTCATACACTCAGCATTTTGTGGATTATGTCCTTTAGCTTTCCCTCATTGCCATTTTGGATATTCATTTAGCTCCAGTGTGTGGCTCCTGGGATTTCTCTTTGGGGTAATTTCCCCATGTGATGCAGCGTTTCACTGTATATTTCTTAATCACAAGTGTACAAACCCACTCTGTATGAGTAATTTTATATACCATGCTTATTATTATTGTTGAACACAGACAGTTCACTGTAAGATAAAACAGTAGAAAAATGCAGCCCACAGGGGGGAAAAATCAATGGAAAAGGTACAAAACCCACAAGAAATAATAACATGAAAGTTCCTGTAATTAAGGCGCCCACGGGAGAGTCAGGAAAACTCATCTCCCTCATTCTGATCTAAACTTTTGCAGGAGATTTCTGTTTTCCAGATGTCCAGCTTTTATTCATAAAAGAAAATTATGTGTTTTCCCACCTCATGGATTTATCAACATGAACTGAATTGCTTAGTCTAAAAAGTATTGTAAGAAAGTATCATCAAGAGCAGTTCAGGCACACACTTATGCTATTACAGTATTTTACAAAACTGGGGACATAGATAATAAGAAGAGTGGTAGAAAATAAAACAAATTTTTGTCCAACAGAGCAATTATCCTGTGTAATCAAAACAGGCCTTAGATTGTGCAATACAGAAACATGTTCCCTTTAATAATGGAGTGTTAAAGTCTAAAGAATGCGCGTATGTGCTCATCTCCTCTATGCTGGGCTAACTGTGGAAGTATTTTCGAACCAGGTTGCTTAGATCCACAGATCCATATTGCAAGGAAAGCACTCTCTTTGGAGATACTATGGTAAAAAACATGTATCTCATTCTTCAAGATTGTCAGACAATATATGATTTTTTAAAAATTTTATTCCTGCTAGTCCTGGAGTCATTGTAGTATATATACTTATATTCTTCTTTCTGGTTCATAATAATTCCAGTTAATGTTAGTTTTTGTCCTGTAATGCCACAAAAGTTTCTTCATGTCCTTTATGCCCCAGATGTGCAGGCACCTTCATTGCTTTAGGAAGTTGCCTGTTTCTCTCCAGTTCTGTGATTCAGTGAAGCATCTTGGCATAAGACTTTCTCTCTGCTTTACTTCTTCTAAACAATTTAATACATTTAAGTAGCCTTGAACATGATCACTTCTACTGCACAGCTGGGCCTACAGCAAATCCCCAGAATCAACCAGCCTGAAACTTCTAAGCCTGAAATTTGACTCACAATATTGATGCCTCAGGCCCAATCTTCTGTATTGCAGACAGTTTGGCTCAGGAAAAAAATAATGGGCATCTTTTTTTGCACAAAATCCCATTTTTTTTTCATTCTGTTCTATCTGATCTGATCCTATTTATCCTTCTGAAGAAATAATTTTAAAAGCGTTTTAGCCTTTGCTGCTAACTAATTATCAACTTCTTTCAAGTGAATTTTCCCATCCTTCCTCTTCTCTGTGCTCCTAAAAACATGATTTAAAAGTATTTTAAAAATATAAAAAAGATAATGCAGAGCCATCCCAGATATTCCAGCCAGCAAGCTGGAGTCCTTATCCAGGGCCTAGCTCAAATGCCTCTACACAAACACATGGAGTATGGGGAACAAATTAAAGAACTGGAGATGTGTACACATCTGCTTGGGGATGACAACATCAGCATCACAGGGATATGGTGGGATGGCTCCTGTGCCTAGAGCTTTGGAATGGAAGGTTTCCAGCTTTTTAGGAAGGACAGGCTACAGAGACAAGAAGAGAATGTAGCCCTGATGTCAGTGACCAGCTGGAGAGTCTGGAACTCTGCCTGGGAAAGGATGAGGAGCCTGCTGAGAGCTGGTGGGTGAAGATTAAGGGGGACTGCAGGGACAGGGGATGTTATAGTGGGAGTCTGCTACCAGCCACCCAGTCAGGAGAACGGTGTGGATGAAGCTCTCTGTAGGCAGATGGGTGCTTGAACACTCTTAATCCCTGGTCCTTGTGGGGGATTTCACCCTTCTCTATGTTTGTTGGAGGGAGAACACGGTAGGGCAAAAGAAATCCCAGAGGTTCCTCAAATGTGTCAAAGCAACTTCCTTACCTAAGTGATTGGGGAGCCAACAAGGAGAGGTGCCATGCTGGACCTTGTGCTCTCCAACAAAGAGGAGCTGGTGGGGAGTGCAGTGCTCCAAGGCACTGTAAGTGACACCAGGATGGTGGAGATAAAGATCCACAGGGCAGTGAGAAGGGTATGCAGCAAAATCACTGCCCCAGACATCAGGAGAGCAGATCTTTGGCCTCTTCAAGGACCTGCTCCATAGAGTCCTGGAAAGCAGAGGGGCCCAAGAATGCTGGCTGAATTTCAAGGATCACTTCCTCCAAGCTCAGGATCAATGTACTACAGCAAGAGAGAAATCAGGAAAAAATGTCAAGAAGCCTTCATGGACGGACAAGGAACTGCTGAGCAAGCTCAAAGAGAAAAACAAAGCTTTCAGGAAGGGGAAAGAAGAATGGACGATCCAGGAGGAATACAGGGAAATTGTATTGCAAGCTAGGGACAAGGCCCAGTTAGAATTGGATTTGTCCAGGGATATCAAGGATAACAGAAAGGGCTTCTATAGATGTGTTGCAAGCGAAAGAAAACCAGGGATAATGTGAGCTCTCTCCAGAAGGAAACAGGAGACCTGGCTACCCTGGACAAAGAGAAAGCTGAGGTTCTCAGTGACTTCTGTGCCTCATTCTTCAACAGCAAGTGTTCCAGCAACACCACCCAAGTCAAGAAAGACAGACATAAGGACTGGGAAAATGAAGACCCTGAGCCCTCTCAGGTTTGAGGCCATCTAAGGAACTTGAATATGCACAAGTCCATGGGACTCAACAAGAATCATCTGCAGGTCCTGAGGGAGCTGGCAAAGTTTCTAAGCCACCAGTTTTGAGAAATTGTGTCAGTCAAGTAAAGTCCTCAAGGTGGAAAAAGAGATATAACCCCCATTTCAAAAAAATGTGTCAGAGTTTGACACTGGCCCAACACCAGGTACCTACAAGAGTTACTCACTCACCCTCCCCTGTTACAGCTAGGCAGCAGAGAGGGGAAAAGTTAACAAATGCTTCATGAGTGAGATAAGGACTGGGAGAAACACTTCAAGGGCAAAACCAGCTCAACTCAGATTGTGAAGTGAATTTGTTCTCCTCAGCCCCTCCCTTTTCCCCACCAACAGCACAGGGAGACAGGGAATGGGGGTTTTGGTCAGTTCGTCACCCCAGATTTTTGGGGGTGATGCTCACCGCTGCTCCAGGAGAGAGGAGTCCTTCCCCTGTGAAACTGTGGGGTCCCTCCCACGGGAAATAGGTCTCTGTGAACTTCACCTGGAATGGTTCCAATCTCATGAGCAGCAACCCTACTGCACCTGCTGCAACGTGAACTCCCCCTGTGGGCAAACAGTCCTCCCAAAACTGCTGTGGTATGGATCACTCTTCCAGGGCTTGCAGTCCTCCAAGGACAGGCTGCTCCAGCCTGGAAGCAGGGCCCCCCTCTCTCCACTGGGGCTCCCACTGGATCACAGCCTCCTCCCGGCATCCACCCACTCCAGCATGGGCACCTCCCCCATGGACTGCAGGTGGATCTCTGAATCCCCCATGGATCCCCATGGGCTGCAGGGGCACGGCTGCTTCACCATGGTCTCACCACAGCCTGCAGAGGAATCTCAGCTCTGGTGCCTGGAGCACCTCCTGCCCTCCTTCTGCACTGACCTTGGTGTCACCATGTTGTTTCCCTCACATATTCTCACCTCCTCCTCTTCTCTAAGTAGAAGCAAAACTCATGACTTTGTTTTGATTTCTTTCTTAAATATGCCATCACAGAGGCATTACCATCATTTCTAATTGGCCCAGCCTTGGCCAGCCATCAAGGATTGGCTCTGCTGGACATGGTGGAAGCTTCCAGCAGCTTTCCACAGGAACCATCTTTGTGGCCCCCCTGCTACCAAAAACCAGGCTGTGCAAAACCCATACAAAAGGGAAAGCAGAAGTCCCAGGGAACTACAGACCAGTCAGTCTTACCTCTGTGCCAGGCAAGATCATGGATTAGATTCTCCTGGAAAATATGCTAAGGCACATGGAAAACAAAGAGGTGATTGATAACAGCCAACATGGCTTTACAAAGGGGCAATTGTGCCTGACAAATTTAGTGACATTGTGTGATGAGGCTACATGTTGGTGGACAGGGGCAGAGCAACTGACATTGTCTACCTCAGCTTAGGCAAAGCATTTGACACTGTCCCACACAATATCTTCATCTCCAAATTGGAGAGGCGTGGATTTGATGGATGGACACTCAGTGGATAAAAAACTGTCTGGATGGCCACACACAAAGAGTTGTGGCCAGCTGTTCATTGTCCAGTGACAAGTGGTGTCCCTCAGGGGTCAGTACTGGGCGGATGATGTTCAACATCTTTGTTGATGACATGGCCAGTGGAATAGAGCATGAAACTTCAGAAAGTTTGCTGACAACACCAAGCAGTGTGGTGTGTTAGACATGCTGGAGGGAAGGGATGCCATCCAGAGGAATGTGGACAGACTTGAGAAGTGGGCCTGTGCAAACGTCATGAAGTTCAGCAAAGCAAAATGCAAGGCCCTGTACACAGATTGTGGCAATCTCAGACACACCCCCAGGATGGGCAGAGAAGTGATTGAAAGCAGCACTGCAGAGAAAGACTTGAGGGTGATACTTAACAAAGAACTCTCAAGAGCACAGTGTGTGCTCACAGCCCAGAAACCCAATGGAATCGTGGGCTGCATCCAAAGGAGAGGGGCCAGCAGGGTGAGGGAGGGGATTCTGCCCCTTCACTCTGCTGAAACCCCACCTGGATCCACCTGGAATGCTGGATCCAGCTATGGGGTCCCAAGAAGGACATTGAACCACTGGACTAAGTCCAGAGGAGAGCCACAAAGTTGACATGTCTGGAGCTCCTCTCCTACAAAGACAGGCTAAGAAAATTAGGAGTGTTCAGCCTGGAGAAGAGAAGGTTTTGTGGACACCTCATAGCAACCCTCCAGTATCTGAGGGGGACCTTCAGGGAAGCCAGAGGGACTCTTTATCAGGAACTGTAGGACAGCACTAATGGGTACAAATTGAAAGAGGGGAAATTTAGGCTAGAGATTAGGAAGAAATATTTTGAGGGTGGTGAGACCCTGGAACAGGTTGCCCAGGGACGTTGTGGATGCCCCATCCCTGGCAGTGTTCAAAGCCAGGCACCATAAGGCCTTGGGTAACCTGGTGTAGTGGGAGGTGCCTGTGCCCATGGCAGGGGGGCTGGGACTAGATGATCTTTAAGACCCATTCCAACCGCTTAGCATTCTATGACAATAAACCCCAACAAACTATGACTATTGGGGGTTAAGCCTTTCTGACCAAATGGAGAAACACACACACCTTCATTTCATCTTTTTTGCCTCCTAAACATACAGGTCACCCAGGATGGTGGGCCATGTTTAAAAGCAACTGTGAGCAGACTGAAACACCTTTGTGTTTTCCCTAATGACTTGCCTTTGGTAGGGAGCAGGTGTTTTACAATGTACTTTGGACAGAAACTAAAATTTTGATGAAAATTAAATGGTGCTACATCCTTAGAAGTGCATAAAATTATCCATTGCTTTATCAGTTATACACACATACATGCTTTTTTCCTGCAGAAGAGGCTGAATCACATCTCTGCTTTATTTGATGTAATTATGCTAGTTGTAAAATAAAATGCAATTGATACGGAGTTTTCCTGGGTTTATTTGCCAAATGTAGCACACAAAACCAAATGGTAGGTTATCTCTGAATTTTTATTTCAAGTATCCTACACACATTTAAATGTAAAAATTACAGAAAAAAAAAGCAATGTGGAATTACTTTACTATGTTCTAGGCAATTTGCATATCCCTTGTAACTATAAGTCATTCTGGTCAGGAGCCTCTTGGACTCCAGCAATGCAGACATCTACCCTGCTCCCAGAGCCAGTGCTGAATGATGTACAGCTTTCTTCCCATCAACACTTCAAAATTAGTCAAAGGATTACAGAAAGATCTTTTTGTCTACCTGGACAGTCTGGAATTCCAAACTGCATTAAAAATTCTAATGTTGCTGGTCAGTTCTTGAAGTATTTTTCTAAGACTATGCTCCTCAGGGTGTGCAAGTTCTGATGTTTGGGCTCAAATTCTGACATTATAGCCTGAACCACGGTCACTTTAGAGTCCTCTTCCTTCACCTTCCGCACTAGCAATCCAATAGAGGAAGGTTCCTTGGATTCAGAGCCTAGGATCACTTGCAGTTTGGTCCACAAGAACAAATCTTCTCTCCCCTTCATGGTGTGCCTGAATTCAGCTTTTCTCATGTCCTTTTTTCACATACATACACTGCCAACACCAAAAGCTCATATGTCCCATCTTCCACTCCTGTATCCCATACTAAGCTAACTCAGTACATCCCAAACACATGGTTGGTTATTTCTTCCAAGTCATGGCTTTGGTTCTCACTCATGTAATTTGACTGACATAAGTGTTGCCTATGTTTGGCTCCATGTTCTGTAAACCACACAATAAGTCATTTTTACATGTCCTTAATATCACAGTCTTCTTCATTCTTATTTGAGATTAACAGTCTCATTGAAGCTTCCTATAGATTAATCTGAAAAATATGTCCCTATTTTTCCTGCTGAAATAAAAAGTCCATTCAGTCCAGAGAGACTTTGAGAAAATCTTCCTTCTCAGCCTGTCACTCTAAGATTTAATAGTGAATGTTGCTTTGATCCTTCCAGTGCAAGAGCATGAAGTTACCTCTTCAGCCTACTTGAACATCACATGATGGATTACATCTCATTTGCAGCAAAAGAACTTCATCCAGGATCATGCTCAGATCAGAGACAGCCCTGCACACATTTCTTTTCATACCACAGCACCTGCTGTGTTTGCTTCAGAAAGGTGGGAGATATCAGTCCAGCGAAGAGCTTCATCTGCTGGCTTTGCACAGCCAAGGCCTCCCTACAACTCAGTCTTCATGTTAAAAGCATATTCTTGGGCTTCACAGCAGAGTGAAATAAAGTTGATACCAACCTCATAACAGCATTGTAACATGTTGTGTAGCTGTAAAGGTATTTTTTAGCTGACTAACTCTCAAAAGTTACTGTAGTGCATAACAGTGCTTGTCAAATGCTTGTCCAGCACAAGCAGATCACAGACAAGGTACCTATACTTTCAGGCTGTTCTGAAGAGACCATAAATATTATCATTTATTTCCTCTCCATACCACTCAGCCATCCAGCTTGTGTTTACTGATGAGTCCACAGTGCCATCAACTTCAGCTTAGACAGAACTTGAAGTAGGCTCATTTCTGCAAGTGCTGTCACTGTTTAAATGCTGGAAAGTTGTTATTTCACGTACATTGATGAGGGTAAGCATGTGCTTCATATGTGGTCTGGTTTTTTGGTAATTGGGAGACATACTCTCTTTTCTTAGACATGTCTAAAAGAGAAAACACAAAGGACAGCTTAAAACTGAGAATTCCTATGAAAGACAATTAAAAAAAAAACTTTTGAAGGTTTTCCTTTCTCTCTTTGCTAACCCTAGCTCATTACACCTTTCCCATTTTTTTGTCACTGGAAGCACCCAGTACCAATAAAAGCTGCTGTTTCTTGCTAAATCAATTAACTTTGTAGGACAAAAGCCTCAGTCGAAAAAGAAACTTTATATTTGATTCACATTTTCATCTCAACAGGCCTTGCATCAAGGTATTGCAAGTGTGCTTCCACCTGCCTTCAATGCAAGCCAGTGCCTGAAATATTTTCATCAAATTGTCAAAGTAAAGCCCCAGTCCTGCCAATTCACGAGTTCTAAAGTGAATGCTGCTGTTGAGTTTAGTGGAGATAAGGCACAATCTTCACTAAAGAAGAGAGAACAAGGCAACCTGTAGGAACTTAACAGTCATTTTAAATAATGAACCTCACTTGTGAGATCAGGTCGATATTAAATTTTGATGAAAGCTAGGTTGATATCTGAGATGGGGCCTCACCCAAAAGTAAGATACACGTAATTCCACCACAGTGACTGTCTTCACTACACAGCTCTGCTTTTTATAACTGCACCACTAAAATTGGGACTGGGTTTTTGGTTTTTTTTTGGTAAGGGGAGGAGAGATTTCTGTAGAGATCTGAAATTCTTTCAGGACACTGAGAAGAACGTGAGGCATCTGTCTCTTCTGAGTGATATCCTTGCTTTCATGCTTCCATCCTAACAAATTCCTACAAGATTTATCTCATCAAACTTTCGTCTGAATGGCACAAATTACTGACAGAATTGTCAATCTAAAAAAGAGACAGGCATAAATTTAATTGCTCCCTGAAGATACATGGAAAGCTACATTTAGCACAGCTAATTAGATACACTCTGATCAACAGTTATGATTCATCTGCTGAGGAGCGAAACAAGGAGGCAAGTATGAAACAGGCAGCAAAAGTTAAATCTGACCCCCCAAAATGCTGGGGGTGGTTCTGGTTTTGTTTTTATTACAAATGCAGCGAGTGATGCACTGTACTGGTACCCAAGATTCCTGCTACCTCTGAGCCAGGTGACTTCACTGCCACTGCACCCAAAGCATAGTTTTTCTTCTGTGGAGTGATCTTCCCATGTACTTCCTCTCCCTTTCTTTCCCAGAACTACCACCCAGCAGTAAAGGCACGGATAAACTCCCCAGTGAGATTTTTCTCCATGTATTTTAAAAATGTCTGTTCAACAAGAAAGACATGACTTCACAAAAATGCTCATCTGAAATGGGGTTGACACCAATTTACCAGTGTGGAAACTGAGGCAAAAAGCAGGTGGATTTGGACATGTCCATCATGCCACCACATGAAGTAATTCCACAGGTGGGGAAGGGCTCCTAGGGGTCTGTGCCTCCATCTTGGACAAATACTGTTCCCAGGTACTAAACCAGAAGACCTATTGCCATGCCCTTAAACTGATAAGTAGTTTACACAGAGTAACTGGAAGCAGAAATGAGCAGTGAGAGTGCAGGAAAATAACTGATAGTTTGAGTTTAAACTGAGTTAGATCAGAGTGCAGTTCGCTCTCTTTGGAACTCCATCCTTGTGTACCTGAATTTAATCATAAACCAAGTATGGACACCAACTTCAGACCAGCTGTGTTAAAGCAGTGCTAGCAGAGAAAATGAGTGGGGGTATTTTGGTTGGTATTGTTGCTTTGCTTATGAGAAAGAAAATTACTTACGCAAGTAAAGAAGATGAGCAGCAAGTAAAAAATCCCAAGGCAAGTCAGCATGAAGAGCTCGCCTTTGTATTTTTTTAGTTTGTCCTCTTCTATTCCAGGACAACCTAAAATGTAAAGCAATATGGGTTATATTGCTCTGGTGTTTGTGAAATATTTTAAAACTGCTACCTTCCTGACATGCCACGTGGAGTATGGGACAGTCAAAGCTCTGCACTGTACCTGTTACTTTTAATGTGACTGTGCTGCTGAGATTGCGTTCTCCGTTCTGCTCCCCCAGAGTGCACTTGTACGTCCCACTGCTTCGGCCGGTCGCATTCCTGATCCTCAGTGAAAAGGAGGTGTCATTGGAGAACTCCAAGGACCACCCAGCTTCTTGTGGAAAATGAGATTCCATATCAAGGACTTCCCATGCTATTCCTTCGCTGTCTCCAGCCATCTGGAAAACACAAATATATTTCTCTTCTTGAGCAACAGTGTCTTCCTCAGTTTTAGGGTAAAGAAAATTTTAAAGCCAGCTTATGGCTGAAAATGCAGAGCCTGAAGAGAGGCAGGAGGGAGCACAAACACAAATCCATTTAATATGTTCATCCTTGCAATCCAAAAGTATATGGGGTTTTGCTTAAATGGACTCTATCTATAAATAGGAATTATGGAACTATTCTGTAATAACTTCTTAAGCTGCCTCACCTGTGTGGAAACCCAGGGCACTGGGAATATTTCTCTGTCTGTTCTGGGGGGCCCTGAGCCCCAGGGGAGCACTGACTTTGACCCTCATTCATGGAGAAACTTTCCTAGACATCAAGATAAAATAGAATCCACAAAAGTGTGAAAGAGATTATAGAGAGTAATGCAGGTGTAACACTTGGTGAGAAATTTAGGTTTTGGGATTTTTAATATGTTGAGAATGGAAGCAAGATGGAGGGCACAGGGTGTTGTCCTGGGTTTCTTCTTCATGCTTCTTCCTTCCTCTTCATGGGTTTGGGTGGCATTTTGTAATTGGGCAGAAAAGTCTGCATTGCGCGCTTCCAGGGATCAGTTATTGGGTTAAAAGGGAAAATAATCTAGGTGTCAGTCCTTAATTGGATAGTTTAGTCTTCAAAGACCTTGTAACAAGACACTGTTAGCCATTTTGTGCCTTGCTAATGAAAAGCTGCCAAACTCACAGTAATGAGACTGTTTTACTGATAAGAAATAGCAAACACTTGAGTCCAAATATGAATTACTGTCTCAAGTGCCTTCAATCCAGACCCAGAGAAACCAGCAACTGGTACCCCCACACACCTGGGCAGCAACATGACAGAAGGCAGAGGTAGAGTCTGCTCTCAGTGGGCCCATGCAGAGGCCCCAGAAGAGTTCAGACCAAGAGTTCAGCCCATGGGGATGGAGCAGAGGCAGCAAGAGGCAGCCCTACCAGGTGCTTAGCAGTGACCCTGGGGACCAGAGGTGCCCAGGAGAGCATGGCAGCAGGCAGGGAGGCTCCACTGCTGCCTGTGCCTGCCCTGCCAGCACACCTTCTGCCATGCAGTGGTGACAATTAAACCTGCTGACCCAGCAAGTGTGCCACTGCACGAGGGCTCTGCCAAGCACAGGCTGGCATCCTCCCAGCGGCTCCGCAGCCCAGAGTTCCCTGTGGGAATGCAGTCCTGGAAACTGCACTTCCCTGTGCCAGTTTCTATGTAGCTGATCCCTGAAACCATGCTGACTCTCTGGAGGAATGGAGGTTTCCCCCCACCCCACTTCCCTCCCTTCCTCTCATGACTGGAACCAAGGAACGAAAAATTGCTTTGACTCCTTCAGATTCAGTTGTGTGAAGGTCACAAGCAGGTTCTGGTGCACTTGGGGAGCATTTGTATGTTGAATTTCTTAATTGTAACCAGAAGAGCTACATTCCTTGGCGTTGCTGAGAGGCTGCTGGAGGAATGAAGTGTATTCCCAGAACAGTTCGTACTGCGGGGCGATAGAATGCACTGAAAATGACAATTGGCTGGGAACCACAAAGAAGAGAGAAATCACTAAGTTGATTTGAAAGGTGGAAGAAGGGTTTGAATTAGCCTGTGTCCATTCTTATTCATCCAAGTTGCTCCCTGGGATTCAAGGCAGCATGGCCTCCATAAAGGCTTCCCAAGTAATGAATTCAATCTTTCTGTGGACCAGCAGAGCCAGAGCCAGCTCATAAGTACAAGGCTCAGCATTTCAGCCAAATGTATAACTAATGTAAGCCAAGGCTTTTTATTATTATTATTTTAATAGACATATTTTTGGGTCATATGCTTACTTTCTATGAGCATAGCTACTGCATCGGGGTATAACAGTTACACTGTAAGTTATTAAAATTAACACAACTTTCTCATACTGAGGCAAGGAGTATCTGGTTTCCCTTTCATGTGTTTGCAAGAGGAAAGCACACTCAAGAGTCTGGAGAGAAGTAAGGGTCTGATACTCCCTTCAACATTGCTATTTTTGTAGCCTAAAATGGTGTAAAACAAGCTGCAAATTGGGGAACTTTTCAGGAACTGAGGAATGAGACTAAAGCACAAAATTTCCTTAATTGTAAAGATTCTTTCTCAGAAAGGTTTTGGGGTTTTCAGTGCATCAACTGAAACACAGAGCAGTAATTTCCTGGGGCTTTCCACACTTTACCCAGAAAGAGGGAAGAATCTTTCTCTTAATCCCCTAGTAAATTTACCCCAGCTTCTCTTTCTTACTACACTCTGCCCTAAGCAGCTACAAGACAAGCAGTGTGTATGGTGGTTTTTAGGCCCCAGGGACTTCACTGTGCTACAGGGATTTAGGTATTTTCAGGCCTTGCACATTGTCAGAGATGTGGCCAGAGGAATTCCAATGCCCAGGCTGGGCTCAGCTCTGGTTACAACTAGGTCAATAGCAGCTAAGTGGATATAGTTGACCTCCCTCAGATCTAATTTTTGCCACTCTCCCTTCCCTTACCACCCCCTTCCTCAGTGAAATTTAAAACTGCCCACAGGGCAATAAAAGGAACCAGCCTGGCTATCCTTTGCATTGCCCTAAATTGCAGATAGGAAGTCTGAGCTACACACAAAAAATTAGATTTGTTTAGGGATTTTTGGTTTTGTTTCTTCCTTTAATTTACTGGCAGCATAAATAATTGGTGTCCTGGGTGGTAAATGGTGGTGTGATTCTTGTGGCTGAGATCTGGGAATGAGAAAACACTTTGATCTTTCTGTATGCAATTGCAATCAGCACTGCTCCTAAAAGGGAGAACTCAATTAAGTCCATGCATCCCATGCCTGACCATGCACTTATTCCAAGTGAGATTTTGGGTAAATGATTGAACTTCCCTATTTCATGGGAACAGTGAGGGATAGGATTGATTATTGCCTCCAAAATTTTTAAGGTACTTGGCTGCTGCTGCAAGCACAATGATGGTGACCCTGCAGACGAGACTGTCAGAATTTTGCCTTAGACATGCTCTGTGTAAGGCAAAGCGGTGTCATGAAACTGCACTAACAGCATGCTTTTCCCCAAAACAAGAAGAAAAAGTTACTTTGTGGCCTAATCTGACTCCATCACTTGCTGTGAAACCACTGGTGACCCACATGGGCGTTGTGAACCTCGAGTCTGGGGAGAAGGAGGAGGAAGGGGTCATGTGTGGGTTTAATTCAGGGTTTGCACGCCTTTCTTCCTCCATTAAATCTCCTCTTTACTGAAGGGCCAGGGCAGGCAAGGCAGTGTGCAGGCGTGCTGTGTGCCCAGCAGCATCCAAACATTTTTTAGGCTGCAGAGACATCTGGTGGCATTTTTCCAGCCTCTGCAGGCAGTGCATCCACCCCTACTCAGAGGTCACAGCAACCTTTTCTCTGATGCCTGAACCAAGCCTTTTTCCACAGCAATCTTATCTCCTGTTATCTTTATAGAAAAAAACAAAACAAAACAAAACAAAACACCCGCTCCCTTTTTATATTCTCTACTTAGGGAGAAAACATCAGAGCAAATTTGCAGAGTGCATCCTCAAATCCCAGCTGTATAAAAGGAAGTCCGTGAGATGTTCAGTAAGGTCATCGTTCTGCCTCTTGCTCTATTCAAGATAACGTCTTTCCCAGCCCAAACCTAATTAAAATTACAAAAATGCCACTTTGCTTGCCACCTCCTGTGAATTACTTGGCAGATTCTCTCACTAGACAGATCATTTTGCAGCTAAAGCTTCTATGATAAACCAGCTCTAATTCATGCCAAGTGTCCTCCAGGTGATACCACAGCCCAAGGTAAATGCTGGGGGTTTTACCCAATTAATTCCACACAAGCTTAGCAGGATCAAAGCAAGCACTGCCAGAGACAGCAATCCACTTGTGTATGGACCATACCCTTCTTTAATCAGTGAAAAAAATCTTTTCTTCTCACATTTCATTTGTGTTTCATGTCCCTTACAACTCTCTGCTGAACAAAATGCAGCATGCCAGCTTCCCCTGCTCCCCACCTCCAAATGGAGGAGAAAAGGAGAATATTTCTGTTCCCATGTTTTCTGCTAATGGCTTTACCAAAATTCAAAAGGCAAATGATGACTTGTGTGAGGACAGGTAGAAAATTCTACTGAATCTATTTTCATAAAAAGGGCCTTGTTGGCCTGCAATCTGCTGGGGGTTAATTCCCCCAGAATTTTGCTGGGGAACATGGACTTTGTGGCAATAAAATTCTACCTATCTGCATAAAACTAAGCATTAAGAGAATTTTAAAAATGAAGAAATATGAGTTTACGTTCAATGTCACATATACACTGTCCTTCAGCAATGTCTATGGGAGACTTTCAGAAATCACCTGGCAGAATATCTTCAGCAGAGCCTGAAGTGAGGTGATCATTCCCCTCTGTTCAGTCCCTGCTGAGACACACCCTGGAGTGCTGGGTTCAGTGCTGGGCTCCCAGGGCAAGACAGATCCAAGGGAGACAGATCTGAGGGAGTCCAATGAAGGGGCACAAAGATGGATAATGTCTTGGAGAACCTGACATGAGCAGAGGGCGGAAGAGATAGTTCAGCTTGGAAGACACCCGGCTCAGGATCATATTATCAGTATTGATTTAACCTGATTAACAGGGGGATAGAGAAACTGAGGGCAGACTCTTCTCAGTGGCCTTCAGAGGCAAGAAAAGAGGTAATGGGCATGAGCTGAAATTCAGGAAATTCCACTTAAGCAGAAGAAAACCCCTTTTTACTGTAGGGGTGGTTGAACACTGGAATGGGCTGCCCAGACAGGGTGTGGAATTTCCACCCTTTGAGATATTCAAGACTAAACTGGACAAAGCCTTGAGGAGCTCTAATTGTCAGGTTTTAGTGAGTTGAATTGAAAATTATTCTAGTTCTCAAAATCTTGGAAACACGTGGTCTAAAGAGGTTGTGATTTGCCCATAGATATTCTCTAGTCAATTGACTGACTCCTATTAAGTTTCTCCTAGCCTGGAGCTTTTTGGTAAGAACAGTGGATATTAAAATGGGATATGTTTGATTGAAAATACAACTGAACTGATATATTTCTGTTCTCTGACTGTATGAATTATGAGAAGTAGGTAGAATAATTAGGCCCCCAAAATTTACGTGCCCTTCAGCAAATGTTTCTTTTTCAGAGAACTAAAAACAAGGTAGTGGAATGAGGAGGAACATTTTGCTCAGTTCTAGCTGGCTAGGTTTTAGCTATTGTTTTGAAAACTGCTTCAGCATTACATGGCAATACCCTACAAATGGCAATTCACCCCTGCTGTAGTGCTTGCACCCAACTAATCAATTAATATTTAATTTTATCATAAACATGCACAAGTGAGCAGTTCTCACATTAACTCATGTTCTCTGCTCTCATTAAATAACTTTTCTCATCAAACTTTTCCCACACTAAAGTAGTACTCTGTCTTCAGGTAAATCAAAGTGCCAATATAAACCACTTTTCCCATAAAAGAAATATTTTATTTCAGCAAAAATTTTTGAGTTCCAAAACTGATGTCAGTTTAAAGGTGGAACATATTAACATCAGATTATTTTCTGGTGAGGGTGAGATAATTGAAAAAATGGTTTTGTTTAAAATCATACCAGGCATAATGGCCAAGTTGAAATTTCTGACTGTTATAGAGAGCTAGAAATCTACGTAAGGCCAGAAGGAATTTATTTTCTGAAGCAAAATATATAGAATTCTGGCAATGTCCAATAGCCAACATATAATGAAACACAACTGAGCTGAAACTGCTTAATAGGTGTATTTTTCGGCACAAAAAAAATGCTTCCATATTTGATTAGTGCTAATGGTGTATCCATATGGTTCCTATATGGTGTCATGTAGAGATACCAAAGTTAAATTTGAAAATAACAGACATAAATTGTGGTCACATGTGAGTGAACTCTGAGCGTGCTGTAAAAAATGGGGAGAGCAGGGGGGAGATGAGGAAAGAAAATCTAAAATCCAACACCAAAACAACAGTGAAGGAACTATGTGTGATACATGAGCCAGCTGGAAAAGCCCTTTGACTCACTCACACAGACTAAACAGCTAAACTATTGTTTAGTTGATTTGGCTTGGTTTCATTTTATTTTTTTTAGCTAAGGGCATCCAGCCTTAGCTCATGTCAGACAAAAGAATTGTTTTGGTCATGAAATCATTTCCACTGATCCCTTCCTGTCTAAATTATTATGTGATGAAGCTACTTGGGGATGAATAGATGTCTGAGAAGCATTGGACTGCATTTCTTTGCGTAGGTTAGAAATTCGGCTGAAGTAATTTAGCAAATATTTACCTATGCTAATAAATCACAGCTATGCACTTTTAGCAAAAGTAGTTTCCTTTGAAGGAAGGTGCAGTCAATATTATATGTCTAAACTGTTTATTCTTATTTTGTAATATGACTTCCTCCTCTTATTCTGCCACAATTTTATATTTTTCAAGGAAGTGCAATAAAGTTAACAGATTTCTCTCCACTGAAGCACAGCTTTCTTTCCTCATCCTCGAGATTTATTTTAGATTAGGACTCTTCTGGCTATCACATGAGGAAAATAGTGTAATATCTACTGGGACTTCATTTGTGTGTGTTTAAACTTGATTTTCAAACTGGATATAAAGTGATAACTATGAGGGTCTACAAAGTGGTTCTCATTTTCAGCGTACTTCACAAAGAGAAACTGCTCAGTTTTCAATAGCCCTACGAGGCAGAAAGGTAAGTAAAGTTTCATTACTCAGATTCCTGTCTAGTAGGTGGGCTGTAGTGATTCAAACCAGCATTTCCATAGACAATTCCCAGTGCCTAGGTGCTTAGGCAAAAAAGACCTAGTTTCCAGTTCTCAGCTGGCAAACTTCCACACTGCTCATATATGGGTTTATGGCTTGCAGGCTGCCCAGCACTCCTAAAAACATACCACACTTTAAGACTATCATAATTATGAATTCTTTTCCGTGGCCTTATATTGAATGGAAGGAGAGCTGCACCAGGCTGGAAGAGGACTTGGTGCTCTACCTTCTTCCCAGCATGTTCAGCCAGCCTACTACATATATTTTTAAGTAAAAATCATTTTGTCTGAGCTGACTGACTGTGGTCCTGATTCTGCACAGATCTACTTACACAGGTGACTTCCTGCATGAGGATAATTAGCTCCAATAATCCTTGATGCACAGTAGGTCAAACACATCCATGCCTTTTTTTTGGAGTATGAGACATTAGCAAAAGCAAAGGAATTGAATGCAAACCTTTTTTTACACCCAGTTGGATTTTGACACCAGAACATTAACTACATTATAAAAGTACTTCTCCATACAGCAAATATTTTTAAGTTACAACCTTTTTTTTATTTAGCCAATTGTAACAAACTGGCCCTTATTTGGTCTGAGCACACAGAAATGCCTGTGGGAGGGAGTGGTTTGCTCACAGACCATTCACCCTGTGCAAACAGCTGCACAAGCAGCACCATAACATTGCCACCATCATTTTTTTTAAGCAGCAGAAGCAAAGGTTAATTGCTTGCATTTACTTCACAGTTCAAAGTGACCTCATACAAAAGATTTCACCTAACAGCTGCTTGAACTTTACAGCCTGAAATTTCATACAATTTGTTGGAATTACCTTTTAATTAGTCCTTTGGGGTTATATGTGGTGTTTATTGATTAATCCTTCAGTAGTTGTTTTTAAATAACAGAGTAATTACCTGTGTTGAGTAGCCCAGCCACGCTCCACCATTCCCTCACCCTCCTTTGCAGTGTTGAGTGGGGACAGCAGCACAGAGCCAAAGTGTAGAGAGGGGAGAGAAAGATCTCCAAGCTGCTGCCTATTTAGCTAGCCCCATAAGTAGAGGTATTGCTTGTTCAGCACAACACACTGAGCCTAGATTGCTTTTCCCCATGGAGAGTCAAGCTTTTTAGATGTGGTGCTCTGCTTTTCCTAATATGGCTGCAGCTGTGTCTTGGGCTGGCGTCACTGCCTGCCTGTCCCCACTTCCCACCTCTCTCGTGGGACAAGCAAAGAGAAGACTGCCATCCACAGATGGTTGGTGCCATCAGCCCCTGAGGACTGTGGCAAGAGCTGACAATAGCCAGACTTTTGTTACTTTTTGTGTCAGCAGAGAAAATAAGTGCAAGGTTCTGTCATGCTGGACACTGGAAACCCAGTCTTTTCCTGAGCCAAGCAGCTGAAGCAGGAAGAGCAAGGAGACCATGGAGGGAGTGAGGGTTATAGGGACAGGGCAGGGGACATGCAGTGGCAGTCTAGACTGTGACAGCATGACTGCTGCTGCAAGGGGAAGCAGCGCTAGAGAGGGCTCCCACAAAAGGCATCATCAAATACCACCCTCCTGTGCCTCTGCAGTCATTTTGTGCCCAGGTGGAACTGCAAAGAGCCACAAGGCAACACAGAATTGGGTTTATAGGCTTTCCTTATACTTCTCCATCAGGGAATGGCTTTTGGCTGCTGTCTGCTGCTTGGCCCTCCCAGCTCCCACTGAACTTGGAGAAGCACATACTTCTGGAGTATCCCCACACTTCAGCCTGTTTTTGTTTTTGTTGACTTCCAACACTGCTATGAGGGAGACTATTCTGGGGTCCAGTCAGCCTCTCTGTTTATTCCTCCCGACCCCCTACCACTTCTCAACTCTTCCAGGTCCACCAGACGGCATCGTTTGCCTTCCATGAACTCTCTGCCCTTCCCAGATACTGGGAGAAAGGAAGCCTTCAATAATTAGCACATATCTGGATGGAAAATATAGATCCTTATCCAGTTTTTGAGGCAGAAAACAAAAAAGAATAAGTTGACTCATATTCCAAATCCCATAGTAAAATTCAACCAAAAGCATTATTCTCTCCTCTCTGTTTACCACCTGTGCTTTGTTCAACAATTTGGAAGAAGATGTTGCACTTGGTGGGTTGGCAGTCAGATGTTCACAACAGCTCTTGTGAGGTGCAGTTGCCATCTGGTCTGTAGGCAGATGCTCACTGTTGTACCAGCAATGAAACTCAGGTGCATTTCAAGTTTCAACCTCAGAAGCCGTGTCTAATGGCAAACACTGTTTGTTGGTTTACTGTAGGAAATTAGTTTAAAACTGTATCTGACAGAACTGCTGAGAAGCCAAGGCTGTGGCTTTAGGTTCCGGCAGAGATAAATTAACGGTTTTCAACACCCATAAAAAAGGGTTTTTCCTCTTCCCTTACATTGCTCTGCCATCACATGGGAAAGTAATTCAACTCTGTAACCCACAAAATGTGTTTATTCACAGTTCGATTTTCCACTATTATAACAACCAAGAGAGAGTTGACTTAACAGATAACAAGAGGACCGCCAGGAGTGGCCCATGATAAGGAACAGGAGTGTATGACTGGGAGTGGGGAATGGAGGAAAACAAAACCTTCCTTTATTCCCCCATTAATTTGGCTCACACCACAAGCTGAAGCTCTGCACTGAGGTGCAAATTTATGGTGCTGCCTCTTCCACCACTGGGCAATTCTACCTCTCTTAGAAATCTCATCTTGGTAATGTTGAGTGGGACTTTTCTACTCATTAGCTAATTGATTCCTGTAAACCCTTCTGTACACAGGTGGTCAGCAGGGCTCTCCAGCTCTGGAGAGAGAAACTGGATCAGAGCAGTCAAGATGCGATTTTTACTTCATGACTGCAAAGAGATAACTCAGAATTTCTAGCTCTCCATCTGCCTTCTGCTCACACTCTGCCCTTATGCCCACCCCACTAGTCAAATCTTCCTAAAGAATAGCGAGTACTTTTTCTGTTCTTCTATTTCAAAGGAAAAATCATCTCCTGTTTTCAGGGGATTAAACAAGAGCAATATCACTGATGTTGCGAGGCTTAAATTCCATTTTTTGCTTTGAAAAAAATCCTGGAAGACTCCTCTTTGGAGTAGTATTTGGCAGGTTGTACCTGGGGCATCACCTGAATTTTGATCCACAGAAGCCAGCAATAATTAGATAGAAAAGCAGGCCAAGAGCAATTCAGGGAATCATGCTCAAATAGCCTATCTCAAATGATACAGAAAAGGCCTGTTCCCCATGGTCAGCTCAAAGATTTGCAGTGCTGCCTTCTCTCTGCTGCACTAATGGGAGGATTCCTCTGCAGGAAACAACTCACTTTGTACAAGACAAGCCAGTATCAGGTAGGAAAGCAAAGCAGATTGCTCAAGTAACTTAAGGCTTTTTTCTTACTTTATACCAAGACACTGTCTGGTAGGAGATTGAGGAGTCCTGAAGAGCTTTACAGGGCAGCACCACGTCCTCAGCACATCTCACAGCAACATCTGGGATCATCACAGAAGTCCCATGGATCAAGCACCAAACTGCAAAGCACAGGTACACATCATCTTTAAAAGAGATTGCTTACACAATCCTTCCTGCCATCCCAAAAAATATCCCCACAAAACAAACATGAAAGACCAGAAGGAAAATTGCTGCCCACTTACCATTGCACAGGATGATGAGCAGAGCACAGACTCCCAAAGACATGGCTTTTACTGCTTCAGATGACAGAGCAGCAACAGCCTGCCTCTCTGCAGGATGGGCTGTGAGAGCAAAGTGAAGCTGGGGCTGCTTCTAGAGTGATATTTCTGAAGGCAGACTGGGGAATCCCCCAGACTTATCCTGAGGATTTCGTCATAGGGAAAATCCCTACATGTATGAACCAAGGCTCCTCCCCTTAAATCTGTGAGGTCACTCCCATTTCTGCTAGCACTTGCAGTAGTAGTAACTCATCTCCCTTTTTTCACATTTTCTCCCCCTCTGTACTGATCTGAACGGAGTTAGGTTTGACCGAGGGGCGCTGTGGGTTGGTGTGAAGGCCATCAAAACCAGCACTCAGTGAATCTCTCTTGAGTGACAAAATGTCAGGGCAAAGGGCTTGCCCGTTCAAAATCCCCTCTCAGCCTTCCCTCTGCAGTTCTAACAGCACAGTGCCTGTGCAAAAGTTGGCCTTATGATGTGACACTTCTGAAACCACATTTAAGACCTCAGGTCACAGCACCACGGAAACACTGACTTGGGGCTAAGGGCAAAACAGGAATTAACAGCGTGGCTGAGCCAAACATACTGTATTTCAGTAGAGCTACGCATTTAACTCTGCAGGTAGGTATACATGAGGTAGAACATTATCTCTTCTTAGCATATTTTCAAGCAAAAAAAAAAAGGCATCTGGAGTGACATAACTTTACAAATTATATGCTGGAAAATTTCATCATGGAAAAAGTCAAGGCAGCTCCCAGAAGAGGAACCATTTGGACATCCCTTCTAGCTATCTGGAGGGGGAGGGGAAATCCTTTCCCTGTGATCTGTGAGAGCTGTTTACCCTTGAGAATTCTTGAGGAAGTCCAAGGTTAATTACAGAAGCATTTACAAATCCTGAAACTGAAAGTTGCTGATGTTATTTTTGGAAAACGCTTGTGGCTGCCGTCTTTAGGCTACTGAGATAATGATGGAAAGAAGCTATTTAGGAGGGGGGAGTTAAGATTTGATGGGTGGAGAATGGATGGTCAGCCCCTTTTGAAAACCAGGGTTCTGGAAGCCACTTCAGTCTGGGCATCCTAAATCCAAATCACCTCTAGAAAACTTTGTGAGGAGAAGTCAGTTTGACAAGTCCTCACCATGCTAAAGTCCTACTCAGATGAGTAAATGCTGTGGGTGGGTAACACTTTTGGAAACTCCAGTCTGGTTCTGTGAAGAAAGTCAAACAGCAATTTCACTGGGGGCCTCACTGTTGAAATAGCCCACTTATTTTTAAAGCTTTTTGCTTCTATCTTCATTGACCATAATGGTAAATATAACAGGCTCTAAGCTTTCTTTTTCTCTTTAAGTTTTCTGGTTTCAAGGACCAGGACCTCAATCAATTAGTGAGAAAGTACAAGTGAAATATAAAACCCAGTGGATCTCTTGAGAGTGAAAGAAAATCACTTTTTCCTGTGTGAAATAATAGAGTCCTTGAGAAGATAGAAGGGGGGGCGGGGTCTGCTGAAGGAAATCTTGGAGAGAAGAGGGCTCCAGTTAATATATTTCACATCTGTTCTTCACTAAAATGATGACTTTTCTGCCCCCACGAGTCAGTCACACATCAAGCCCATCTCCAAGAAAGGCACTCAGCTTTCACCCAAGGGCCTCTTTCTGTGAGTCCTGCAGGGTTACGTGTTTACCCTTCATAAACCCATCAAGAACCACAACCTTTCTCTGTGTCCCTTTTCATCATGAGGAAACCCCCATGAGCAAACCACAGCAAGCTCCTGTCCCCTACTGTGGGTCAGCCCTTCCCCTGGTGGCCTGGCCAGCAGCAGCCAGGGTGGCTGTGGCAAGCCTGAGGCTGGGGTCACAAGTTTGCCCACACAGAAGTGCAATGAAAGTAAGCGTAAAGGGCCAGGCTGCAGCACTGGGAAATGTGCATGCCACACACACACTTGCCAAGGTGATGTTGAACAACATCCTTCCTCAGTTAGTTAAAATACTGGACTCTTAAAAACACATGGGTTTTCCCTCCAGGACAGGCAGAACTTCAAGCAAAACAGCCCTTTTCCTCCAGAAGTATTTGCAAGCTCAGCTGCTGTTCCAGGGCACACTGTGTGAAGCAGGAGAGCAAGATATAAAAAACAAAAGCTGAAACTCCCTTTGCTAGGAAAGGAGAAATAATTTGGTTTCTAAATTTTCCCTGGTAGGGATTTTTTTCTTTAGGGAAACTTTGAACTGGGCTGTACTTTCCGTCCTAACTTTTAATATCCTTTCTATGGTTTCAAAGAGCGAGTCTACTGTCTCCAGAGCCCTGGAACCTGCTTTGAGTTTCACTGAGCAGTGGAAGCAATGGGAGTTCTGCGACACGGGTCCGGGTGTGCGAGTGAAGAGGTAGTGATTGCCTGTCAGCCTTCTCCATGAGAAACACATCCACATCTTTGAGGGCCCTCAGCAACTGCAGGAGCTGTGCAGTTACGTGAATAAGTGGAAGTTTATCATGAAATGCTCTGTTCTGTGGACCTAGTGAGACCTGCCTTTGTGCAGGGTGTCCTGTTGCCTTTTGCTCTCCTCCCCTGGCCTGCAGCACTCACCACAGCAGCCCTGGGCCCTTGATCTCACTGAGGAAGGAGCAGCATCTGCTCTGCTGGGTGCAGAGCCGCACACGTGATGACTGACATTAGCAAGCAGTGTGTAAAACTGCTGCCTTCTGCCCACCTTTCCCTTAGCAAGGGCGCTCATTTGGATCCTCATCTTTGACCCAGCTGCTGATTTTCGTGAATTTCATAGGCACTTAATTCTCTTTGAGCCTCGATCCCTCTGTCAGTTTGATAGAAAGCAGGTTCAGAACATACTGGCTGATAGACAGCCAGATGGCATGATCACAGAAATTTCATTCTCTGTGGGAAATGAGGCTAGAAGCACAAGGATGTGGGATAGATTCATAGGATAAGGTTAAAAAGTCAAGACTGTATATTTTTTCAGTGTTGATAGAGCCTTGGAAATGCTGTTCATGGAATCGTATCCTGTTTTCTCGAACCAGGTAGGTACTACATCTCTCATCCCTAGTGTAGCAGAGTTTTCCTGACTTCTCACTCCAGTGTGTGCAAAATATTCTCACTCCAGGCTTTAAAATATACAAGAATGCTTATTTCATGTGTTTTCTCCCAGGTGCTTCATCAGGAAGCACAGCATTTAAGAAAACCCAGAACCTTAGGTCTCTGCAAGGAATACAGAGCTCTCCACAATGAAGGTTTAAAGGTTCAGAGAAAGATGTCAAAACAGCATTTAGCATTTTTTTCAAGGCATGGATTTTTCTATATTTAGGATATGATTATCAAATATCATTTGTTCCACCTCATTTAAGCTCCTGCTGTGAATAAGGTCCATCCACGTGCTTCATGTTGTAAAGTCTCTGGTGAAGGGGGTTCTTTATTTTTTATTATTATTAATCTCCTGTGCAGCAATAAAAATTGTCTGCTTCAGTTCACCTAGCAAAACTGGAAGCCTTTTGCTATATGTTTTAGCAGACAACTGTTTTTTAAATAATATACTGTGTGTAACATTGCAATGTCAGCTAAGGAACAGTGACAGAAGAATCCACAGCCACAAAAGCAGAGCAGTCATGTATTTTTAGGGGCCCAGCAGAGCTGCAGCCACAGCATTTATTTTCCTGTCATGCCTTGATCTTGACGCTGCCCACACCAGCAAGTAAAAGCAGCTGAGGCTTCCCAGGCTGCAGCTAATGAGAGGTATGTAGATTACTCACAAACTGGAGTCAGGAAAGTTTAAGGACAAGTTCTGTTCTCTGCCCCTTTATGGCAGATGTTGGGGCAGGGACTGCCTTTGCTATTTAAACAGTAATGATCCAGCAATACTGAGAAACCAAAACACTGGAACTGTGACCTGGTGGGGAGCACAGATCTTTGTACTACAGGCTGTCTGCTGCTGCCAGCTCAATAAATAACACCCAATTAATTATACACAAACAGGCAGTCCTCTGAAATTCCTGGACTTTGGAGTGAGCCATTTGAGATGTGCCAGCCCTGTTTGTCAAAGGAGGAATTAAGCATACTCAAGTGGAAATGGAAGTGTGACCGAAAGAACAGATCCAAAATGGAGGCATCCAAAACCAGAAACCTCTTTATATAGTGTTGACCTGGGAGTTTAGGAGTTGCCTTTAGGCAAGAAGGGAGCAAGAGATTATCACAAATCTATACACAAGACTGTAAGAATGAGGATAAGGCTGTACTGAATCTGCACCTAGTCCAGCATCTTTGCTGTTTGCAGCAGCAGGCAGTGAGCTGTCAGGTAGCCAAACAGCCCAAGGTGCTGTATTCAAACTTCAGTATCCACTGGAGATACACCTTGAAATCTCATTTTTAACAGGGCCCTGGATCCTTTTTTTGCATCACTTTGGTAGGTGGTGCTTGTCTCACCAGGCCTGGGGACGTCTTGCAGAGAAATCTTTGCAGATTTCAGTGTACTCTACATTGCATGCCCTACATGTGGGGTCATCCCTGCTGTCTTCTCCAGAAGGTAAAGAGCAGATTATTGCTCCTGACATTTCTACTCAGTTGTCTCTATATAGTCCCTGCATTGTAGAGGTCCTTCTTGGATCCTGCATCTCATTGCTACACCCAGCTGGGCATTGTTTTACTAGAGGCCTAAAGTTCAGCATGTCTGCCCCCAAATCATGCTGTGGAAATGTTTACTTCTCCTGGAGCTCCTCTCTCTTTTCTCTTGCCTGTACAACTTCCCTAGATACATTCTATGGGACCTCTTACACAGGAAGAATTTAGGGATCCCAGTAGGCCACCTTGTACTCCTAGCTGATTCCATGGCCCACAGGGAATGCAAGTCAGGAGCTACTCCTGGGAGCAGCCTGTGCTGACAGCAAGCCTTACAGGATGCCCTGACCATTGTGTGCCATCCAGGGACCCAGCCATGTACACACACCAACTGTGCCAAGCTGTGGCCCCTCTCCTGGCATCTTCCAGACTTCTTGTTTGGTTTTTTTAATACCTTCCCCATCTGTGGTCCCACCGAGTCATGGGATTTCCTGATCAACTTCCCCCACCATCCCCAGCAGCAGAAAGAGGAAGCCTCATGAAGGGTGCTGGTGACCATGGTGCCTATATCCATTCCCCTTTCCTCTGAAGTCTGGCAGCACAGCATCAGTGACAACTGTCTGCTGGCTCCTCGGATGCCTTCAGGGTGGGGTGCATCCTCCTCTGGTTCCCTATCTGTACATTCCTGATCTCTGATATTGATCTGCCTTTCTTCCCTCCTTTGCTGTCTCTCATGATCATTCGGCTTTCTCCAGGCCTTTTGAAGAGCATGAGATGAGTGCAGACATGGGCTGGCACCTCATCAGAATTCTCATCTAGCCTGAAATGAGTTAAGGCAACCTCCCCTACTATGTGTAATAACTTTGTGCCTTCACCAAATTGTCTTCTCACCGTATGCCCTCTTTTCCTGTTCATTTATATATAGGTTAAACGGCAGGAGCCCAAGAACAAAACTCCCTCAAGCATCACTAGAGACCTCCCTCAAATGTGGATGATGGCCATTTACCCTCCTTTTTTAATAGTTTATTCACATGAAGGCTTCTTCTGTTGCCCCATGGTACCTTAATTTCTTTCAGACTCCTTACTGATGGACCTTTATATCTCCAGAAATTGTTGCTGGGTTTCTATATGGATGACCTTGTTGTGGTTTTCATTTAATTTGCCAGAGTTTATGATCCTTTCTATTTTCTGTTCTTGGACACAACTTCTATTTTGTGAAGAAAGTCTTCTGCTTCTAATAAATTCCTTTATCCTGCTGTTAACTGTGTCAGCTTTACTTTTCCAATGTCTTTGTCCATACACAGAGGAGAGAAAAAATGTATTCCAACACACTATGTTTAAATAGCCACCAGGCAAGCTTTTTAGCCTTTAGGCATCCATTTTAGCTTATTTTTAACAAAGTTCCTTGTTCTTATATAATTCTATTGTAGTCTGGGCTTTTTTTTTTCTTTGTTTTGTTCCCTAAGTATGTTGAGCAGGGGCATTTTGAACCAGGTTCTGCATGTTGCTCTGGGCTAATATAAAAGTTCCTTATTTTGTATGCCCTTTCATGCAGAAACAATATTTTCATTTTATGCAGCATCAATCCCCTGTGTGACATTTATCCAATATGCAAGTAGGAAATTGATACCTGCTGCTATTGTTGCATTTCTTGCTTTGTCAGCAACTCCAATCTCCCTTAGCATGTAATAGATACAGACATTTGATTTAATGCTAATATGATATGGCATTTTTCTGACATAGGCCAGAAATGTCAGGCTATATACGTTTTGAGCTGCTTGTAAACAAAATTAGCATGTTACTTTGATTTGGCACAAAGGTTTCTCTAATATATGTTACCACTTCTCAACTGCTTCTGCCTCCTTTGTCTCTATTTTTATGCTTTGTACCCCAATTCTAAAGCAACTGATCAATTGTCTTCTTCTCATCAAGTTTCTGTTTAAAGTCATCTTGTTTGTTAAACCTCTAAGTTTCATTAAAAAATGCATATTTTCTTTTTCTTTTGCTATACTATGAAATTCTTCTTGTTTGGTTATTCTTTGTTCTCCCTTCTAAAGTTTCACCAAATTATTGTTATTCAGCAGAGGATAAGGTTTTCCTGACTACTTGCTCTGAATATGTGCCATCCTGAATCATGTTTTAGCATTTGCCACCTTCTCCCTTCCTTCACTCTAAAAAAAATCTCCTAATATCTTTTTAGGTGCCACTGCTGGTTTTATTTTGGTTTACCTGAATCTGACTCATGCATAATGAAATTTTTTCCTTTTTCTAACAAGTTCAAATCCTTTGTCTTCAGCTGATTCATAGCCAGGCATTGACAGTTTGTCTCTGTTTCTCCCAGTTCAGCTCTGCTCATGGTATTGGAGGCATTTCAGATGAAGCTAGTATGGAACCCCTGGCCTCCAAATTACCATCTGACTGCACCCATTTTGCCCCCAAAACTATCTCCTTCCTTCTTGAGGCCTTTGCTCCATACACTGTGTCTGGGGATTTTCTCAAGCTTCCTCCAAAAGCCTGCCCAGATTTTCCACATCATCCAGCAAGCACGTATTAATTACATCCAGCAGTCTAATCACCATGCAGTTCTTTTTGGTATCACAAAACCACATAGATGTATGCCTGACAGAGCATCAGGGGTCATCTACTACTCTATCTTCCTCAAAACTCACTGGAAAAGTGAATGTGGCATCAAGATATGAGATAATTTCTGTCCCTCCCCCAGATAAGACTGCCACTCACAGAGCCTTTCCCCACCTCAGCAGCTTGGGATCAGCTTGGAGATAGGTCTGTTGAGTGACAATCCCAAAGAGATCGTCAGTGCATCTGTGTGTTACCTTGAAATCTTGCAGTTCAGGTGTCATGACCCAAAGGACCGGGAAGTTGGGCCAATTGCAGTGGATGCACATTGCCTTACCTGTGCACAGAAATGATTCACAGTGGTCAGTGGAGCAAACTGAGACCTCCTTGCCCACTCATTCTGTAAACAGCCACTGCTGATTCACATTAGAAGGGGTCAGATGGGCTCCATACCCAGCTCTAGGCACAGATCCCTGAGGGAGGAGCCGTTCAAACGCCCAAACAAAGGGGACAGGCAAAACTCCTCCTCTGGCAGATCTCCTTTTATGTCATCCAACACCACTGGTCTGGACTTGCTCCCATGGTGAGTCTTTGGTTTCTCTCTTATTCCTTGCCACTGATATCCAGAGAGGGAGAAGTGCAAAGGGTGCTGGAGTATACTGCTACATTGCTTTGCCCTCTTATACATTTTGGATCTTAATTTTTTTAGGACATTCTTACAAATACTTTCATTCAACTGCCCTGGGCAGAGGCATTCCAAAGGAGTCAGAAATGGTGACTTGGAAACAAGGGATCTTATACTATAAACACTGCTGTGGTTGAATTCCATGAAGACGTTCATTCCTTTTGGTTATATTTCTTCTGTATACTGACAGTTGCTCCTTCATTCTGTTTTAGCTTTCAAAGAAAAGATCTACTGCCTGAGAGCTCCTCACTTATGGAAGAAAACAAGACCCAGCAAAATGGAGAGCAGCAACACCCAACAAAGACTGTGAAGCACCATGTGTGTAGTTGCCACTGGAACAGCAGCTTCGTAGGAGGTAGACTAGAATGGAGCCTAGCTTGCCTGGAGGGGAGGGACAAGGACATCTCGACAAGGGAGTACACTCATGAGAGTTCCCATAAAGTCTCTGGTAACCACTTGTTTCAAAATAGTAGGACACTCTCCCAGACACTCAGGTCCTACAGACTCCCTCATTCCTTGAGCCTAGGGCTCTGCTCACAAGCTGTCATCAGCAAAACTTCTGCAACCCTGCTGATGCACAGAAGGAATGGAAAGGGGAACCACTGTTTCTTGAGGGGGAGGCTGAGGAAACAGGTGACGACGTGTTGTGGGAGGATGAGCAGTGAGAAATGGAGAAATGAAAAATGGAAAGTTTTCACTAGAGCTGTGACAAAATGCAACTCCTCTAATAGAACTAGACAGCAGAGTGGGCAGAGACAGCTTGACGGCCTTTTAGAAGAGGAAGGAGTGACAAATATATGAAGATACCAAAGTGACCTATGTCCTGGGAGCCCTGAGTCTCAGGCTCTGGGGGTTCATGCTGAGGTGATTTAAGAAGCTCGCCATCCAAGTTGCTCACCCTTTACCACATGTTGTTGCCCTGTCACTGACTTGTCACAAGTAGTGATGTGCCCACACCATAGGCACCAGACTCACATATTGACATAACTGAGGTGTCTGTGGCTAATTCAGTTTACTAGGAGGTGGACTGTGGTGGCCAAGGCATCTTCTTCTTGATCCCTATCAGGTTTAGTTGAAGAGGTGACCAGCTGAGGTCAGAAACCTCCCAAGACACCAGAGCCTAACCAGACAAGCACCGAAAGTGGCCAAGAGATCACCAGGAGAGCTTTGACACCAATTTGTCCAATTTTCTTGTCTTTACACATCCTTCTCTCTGCTTTTTGCTAACTCCTTTGTTTTCCCCTAGCTTGCAGAAGGCATTGGAGAAGGTTTTCAGAAGCCCTGTAAGCTTGTCCTTCTGGTGTCTCCTTTCCTCTAGGGAGCTGAAGCCAGAGTGGTACAGGTGGGAAGTGATCCCACGGCATGGTTCAGAGGAGAGCACTGGTAGTTTTATAGAGTAGCCATCAGGGTGCAACAAGGGGTGGGATGGGAGAAATCCCAGGGGGGCAGCAGCACGGTAGCCTGAGGAGAGGCAGCCCCAGCCCCAGGCAGCCCCAGCCCCGGCCCCAGGCATCCAGCATCTCCATGGAAATGGGCCTATTGTCAGGCAGGGCAGAGCTGTGGGGAGCTGGAGACTGGTCCTGCTGTGACATTTCTGGGGCAGAGATTCACAGTTCAGGGTCCTGATCTCTGGTCATGGTGGGGTAGAGCTCTGGAGGAGTTGAAATGGGGTCCTGGCCCCTGGTCAGAGTTGGGAGAGCCCAGGGCAGTTGGAGCACAAGGAGGGCTGGTGGTGCCCTTGGGATCCTGACAATGTCATTGGCCAAGTCTGAGACTTTTGATCATCTCTGCTCTGCATATTAGGGAACTGGAGAAAAAACTACTCCAGCAAATGAGGCACAAAACTAAGTTTAATTCCCTGTAATCAAATTCCTCGTTGTTACCATGGTCATGTTCTCTGAATATCCACGGAGCAAATGACAACTGCAGAGCATAAAAAGATGCCAGCCTTACACCTGGTGCCAGCTTTGGACTGCTTCTGGAAATTTGCTTTTCCTCTGACTATAGCTATCCCTTCATGTGCTAAGAGGAGCAGCTAATAAATGGCAAATAGTCCCATGAGAATCACAACTAATGGCTGCTGCTCACTGAGATAATCACCCATTTAATAAAGGGTGAGCTTCTACCTCTCACTTCCATGGGGAGCATTAATGCATTCTTTTCCCCTCCTTAGCCACTTATTTCCACAAAACTGGTAGGAACTTGATATTTTTGAAACCACTCTTCCTCTATTGATGTTAGCTGAAATTGCCCAATGGATTCAGAAGTTATTAGGAATAGCAAGTTGGTTGTACAAATGTTGTCAGAGACAGACACAAAGCATTATCCTATTAGGAAAGCACTTGAGTTTGTAAAAACACAGATTTTTAAACCACATTAAAATCAGGGAGATGGTACCTTTATGAGGCTTATGTTTCATTTCTGCACAAGTCTGCCTTACTAACAGCCTGAGAAGGTAAAGGAGCTCAGAAGGAAGTGGCCATTGCTTAGACTTCATGCCTTGATGCTCTTCCCTGGGAAGGAGTGATGGAAGGATCAGGTTTTGGCAGGAGGGCTTACATAAATATTCTTTAGAGACTAAGGGGTTTGCTTTGCAAGTCAAATTCTAGATCTTTCCAAGCAATTCTCATGTTTCTCTTCTCCAACATTTTATAAATTAAATCCCCTCTCGCTCTGTCCCTTTTTCCCTTCTTTTATTTTGAGACTTGAATGTGCAGAGATTGCCACTCTTATTCATGTTGAGTTTCTCAATAGCAAAAAAGCCTTATTGTTTGATGAAAGTATTTGTTTCTCAGGCAAGTTCAAGGTTTAGATATAAACATTTGTGAGTAATTTCTCCTTAGGACTATTTAAAATGTAATGAGATCTACATTTTATATTGATTTGAGTTTTGGTTTACTTGTTCATGCATTTTTGAGAAAGAACAGATGCTGCTTGAATGTTTCCTATGAGGCAGATTAAATACACTCTAGAGAGCACACCTGAGCCAAAGGTCAATCTCCCTCAGTAAACCAGCCAAACAAACTGCTCCATGACTTCTCAATTTTGGTAATGAAGGCTTATAAAATGAACTGTAAAGTAGTTATACTTATTTTAATCTAAATTTTACAAACTACTGAAATACAAGTTTTGAAAAAAAATTGCTTTGGTGTCCTCTGGAGGATAGCAGCTGGTTTTCTACATACACTATGGTATAATTTGGAAAATTCCAAGTCTTCCAATAAATTGGTCTGGCAGCTTTTAATGCAGAGTTACAAGTTGAGTGGTTTTCACTACCAGCCATGCCTACAGTTCTGCCCTTCTAAGTACATTTCTCACTAGACTTAAGATTCTTATTATTTCTCACAAGATATAAAGTCTGAAATGGCATTGTCATATTTGTGGATCACCATACTCTTATTGTAAAACACCTCATCTAACTAATCTCATTGCCATTGGCTTTAAACTTATGGTGCTCATGACAAGGACAAGAACTCTCTTTCTTCCTTGGGAGGCTTGGTTGCCTCAGGGAGTTGTGTAATTATGTCAGTAAAAAACCCTCCCTTCGTAATGGTCCATGCTGGCCCTGAGCAGAGTAGTAAAAACAGATCCATGAAATAAAAGCTGTGCTCTGTCACTGTGTATGGCCAGGAGGAATTACTGAAAAGCTCCTTGTGTTCCCTCCTCACCCTCTGAATTGGTCTGGGTATTGCAGTTTACTCTGTGTATTTCAAAAGCAGAAGAGAAACCAATGAGTCACAAACGTTCAAAATGACAAAGCCACCCTAACAAGCAGTGGATGTGTTATTTGTTTGTTATGATCTCGCCTTACAGATTATTCCAAAAACTGTATCCTAAACTAAAAATTCCACTTTGCTTATTTTCAGAAAGGGAATGGGCAGTTTGAGGGGGGATGAAGGGAGAAACGACACTAAATCCTTTTTTTTCAGGAAGAGTTTTATTGATATTCATCTAAAGATTGAGCAACAGTTAGCTAGTCAGTGAGTGGTTTTCTTAAATGGGGAATTACAAGTCATAGGAAGCCTGGCCATATTTCCAGGAGAAATCAGAATATTTGTCTACAGTGGTCGGTGAAAATGTCAACTTCCCTCCACACAAAAGCAGAATTACATGAATTTAGAAATGCCAAAACTATTTCAATACATAGCTACGTATGCCATGACTGAGACGTTTCTTACTGGTGGTGGAAGCAGAATATTTATATTATAAATCATTCTTGCTGGTTCTGAGTGATAAATGTCAATAAAAAATTATCTCAGCTGGCAGAATTCTAAATCTGCTCTGAAAAGCATATTCAGCCTGAAGAATTTGATGGAACCAATATTTTTCATAAGCCCTTGGTTTTCTACTTTTATATACAGTTTCTCAATACAGATCTGTAATATTTTTCCCATGCATTTGGAAAATGTGAATTTCTACTGAGATGACTCCCTAACTTTTTCCACCACCACTTCACCCTCATTACTTATCTGTCCTGATATTTTACCTTTCTAAAGTTGAGTCAAGGAGTTATCTTTGTGAAATGTCTGGTCAAGCACTTAAGGATTACAAAAGCTCATGTTTGGAGCTTTTTCTAGTAAAGATTACTAAAAATGGACATAAGAGAGAGCAGTGAGAATAATACTGGGATCTTTGTCAAAATTCTGTTCAATTCCTGTTTTCCGACTAGTCTGGGAATAAAACTGAATAAAATAAAGAAGCTAATAAACTGATTTTGTTTCAGAAGTAAATGTTTAATTGTCCAGTGTAGAAGTAGATACTCTATGTACATAAGAGTTGTGAATGTGCACCTGTTGTTGAACCTTCACTGAGACTCTATTTTCCATCAGTTTTCATCTCCACATTCCATTTCCTTCCTGACCCTGTGTATCTCTGTATGACCAAAACCAATGATATGTGAGCTGTTTGATTTGAACAGAAAGAAGGGGAGAGGGATGGGATGGGATGGGATGGGATGGGATGGGATGGGATGGGATGGGATGGGATGGGATGGGGGTCCTAGCTCCTGAATATCCACCAGCAAAGCAGCCCAGCAGCTCCACATTTAGCCTTGGCACAGCATCCCATGCACTTGTGAGTTACTCCTGAGTTAGTTGGTTTAGTTTTAGTCCTGGTTAATTGAAGAGGCCAGAGCTGTGCTTCGATCTTCAAAGGACAACATCACTGACAGGTGCAACTGGTCTCTCTGCAGATCCAGATGAAAGTAAGGCTACAGGCTGCCCTGCATTCTCCACAAGTCCACATAAAGGTAGGCAACTTGTTGGAAACATACCTCTATGGTTGTTAGATTTTGAATTTGGGGTTTTTCTGGGTGGTGAGTCTTTTTGTACTGGAAAGAAAGCAGGGCTAAGTGACAGGGTGATGGGAGGTATCTGGGCATGTTGGAAGATTCCTTCTGCTTTAAGCAGAGAGAAAAAGAAGACATGCAGAACTTCTGTTTTGATGAGCTGACTCTAGGTGGCAACAACACCCTGTGTAGCCTTACTAGAGGCTAGTCAGGCAAAGACTAATGCTGCTTACAGAGGAAAAAAATTATAGCATTTTCAGTACTGCTTCTAGAAAATTTTACAGCTGATCACACCAGCTGCTCATTGCTAGAAACATTTCCAGATTCTGACAGTTTTCATTGTAATAGAGGACTTGGTTTTCAAGACGTATTTTTAATAAGAAGTTGCATGTTTCATTTTGTAGCCATAATACTGCAGGTGTGCAGAGGAAAATTAGCAAATTATTCTCTTTTGGTTATCTTGCTTGGATGGGCAATCTCAGGAAGCATATGTATCATCCTGATTTGTAATGATGCCTGTAAAAAGTGCACAGATGGATATGTACAACTGCAGTTCTGTAGCATTCACTGAGGATGTTCCTGAAATGCCACTTCACCACCTCATCAAGAAAACAGCCACACAGATACCTATGAAATGCTTGACACATATTCTGCGTAAAACACTCTGTTATCTGCCAAGAGATTTGTAATGCCCTGTGTCATTCCATCTTCACTACATATCCAACCTCCTGGGCTTTAGAGTAGCTAAGCAAACACTTGAACTACATAAAAATTCTTACAAGTATGATGGCCTGCAGCATTATCACATTTTTCTTCAAAGTCAGCTTAACTCCACCGACCTTGAAATATTTAAATGTGTTATTGATGTGTTCACAGGCAAAGGGAGTAAGCAGAGAAAAAGATATAGCTATGATTATCCCTTGCAGAAAAAAACCTCTCAATGTAACCACCCTATATACTAATAATGACCGTAGAAAATCTTTCAAGTGCAATTACAACATGCTTGTAGCAGGCCAAAGTGTCTGATGGCGCCTACAGGATATGATAAACTTCCTTATTTCTCTGTCAAAGTGACAAAGCTCTAAGCCCCTCTGATTAAATCAGATTGTTTGCGTAATTGACCCATTCACCTGCATGTTGTCAAGTAATCTCCTCTGGAGCTTCCTCCAGTATTTGAATCCTCTAAGCTGCTTTCAAAAATTGGAGCTGTCCTTTAAAATGCTAAAATGCATCTCATGAAAGCAATTCCTTCCTTTATTACCAAAGTGTGGAATTTCCCTTTAAATGATACTGAATCAGATTTCCAGATTCACAGTATTTTAAACAAATATCTTATAATACTCTATAACCCTGTAGCTGATTTTTTAATAAATATTTATAAATTAGTCAGGATTAGGAACATTAGGAACAGGATTCCAACATTAGGAATATATAAATATATATATATCCTATCCTATCTAGGATAAGAGTGCCCTAAAAAGGAAAACCAGAATTCACTATCCCTTTTAGGTACTTTATGTCAAGGTACTTTGTGTAATGCCTGTTTTTATTAGTATTTCTTTCTTTCAATTAAGCAGTAATTTTATTATACATTTTTCAAAAAGTCAGGACATGATGGCAAAAGTGGTGGAAATGCAATTAGAAAAATTGGTTATGTCTATGACACATCGTCCCTCCTCTTGTTTCTTCTTTCTCCTTCAAGATGTCAGCATTTTGAACACATCTGACTTTTATACTTTATATAAGACCAAAATAAAAAGAGTGGTGTATTGGGACTAACACATTTTTCTGCCACCAGCTAGGCTCTTTGGAAGCTTAGGAAGTGAATTGTCAGTGCCATCTATCCCTGCAGCAAAAATGGGGGAATGTGTTGCTTGCTGAGAGCCCAGTGGGTTTCCAGCCGCAGCAGGGTAGGACATATGCCACAGTCTTAGCCAGTATTGATACAGACAAAATCAATGTGACTACAGGCAGTGAGAATTCAAGCGTAGGAACTGATAGGTATTAAATCATGTGTTCTCTAACTCTTCAGTATAAAATTGTGCAGGGATGTGTTTCACCATTCCTTTACCCTGTGGGCATCCCTCCACCTTGCGTGTCATCCACAGCAGTGGAATTTTCCCACTGATTATTAAAATGTTCCCTGAAACTTGCAAACCAGTGCAGTAATCAAAGCTTATCATCCACCTAAGCTAAAAGTCATAAAAAATAGCCTTGTCTCTCCAACCAGACAGTGAAACATCAAACCCATAAGTGACAGGTCAGATGCCATATTACGTTTTAAGATGAGGCATCCTATAATAGGTAATTTTCAGATCTTTCTGTTTTTTGTTGTAGTTTGTTGGCTTTTTTCTCAAATAGGGTCAGACATTACTTTGTATAGATAAAGCATTCTATTTTCTAAATTAAATATTTTCATGTTTACAATGCAACAGTTTGGGTGCAATATGGAATGTCATTCTCTACCAGCAGTTCCAGAGAAGCCACAGGGGAAAAATACAAGATTCAAAACAAAACCAAATGCCCTCATGTTCCATTAGTATAGATTCCTTGTTTTTGATCCACCTAAAGGAAGTCACTCCATTCCCTGTTTATTCTCAATAGCTGTATCCATTTCAAAATAAGTTTTGTTTGGCAAAAGAGTTATCACCTTTTTAGGAGTTTGCCTTCTACCAGGTTTACCCAAATTTTATTTGGTAGAGCACCACCAGCATGGAATAGAATAGCTGTCCATGGCAATGGCACATGTCCTAGGAGATATTTGGCTGTTTGCATGTGGTTCTATTTCAAAAAGCTATTCTCTTCTTCCTTCCACATTACAAGTCTCCACTGTGGTGCACAATCCTAAATTACAACAACCCTCATTACTGGAGTTGGAAAGTAAAACCTCTCTATGACTGATCTATATTAAGCTCTCACCACAAGCTGTAGAAGAATGATAACCTAAACCAGTCTTAGACTTTTTTTGATTAGAGAAATAAAAACAGATTTTATGTTTTGTGCTTACCAGGTAAATTGGAGTGAAGCAAAACTCCAAATTAAATTTAGATCGTACCAGTTGACTTCTTTCAATGATAAATAATATTTGAAAACTTTTTTCCCCAATAAAAGCCTGTCTTTCTGAATTGCTTCCCTTTTACTCAAGTTCCCTTCAAATCCTGGAGTCACTTTCTCGTCAAAAAAATTTATTCTGTTTTCATTTTTCACTTTGGCTCTCCAATTGACTTTTACCATAAGATAATTTAATGTTTGGGGTTTGGGTTTTTTCTACAAGGCAAGCAACATTTCATGTAAGATCTATATTGATTATACACAAAATTGGTTTTAGGATAGTAATCATTAATGGTAAATCATTGATTCAGATATTGAAGTTACTATTAAGGCTTACAGATCTTAGTGATGCAGAAACATTAATTCAGCCTATTCTGCCTGCAGTGGCCTTCTTACTATATGCATCATTAATTCCTTTGTGTGAAAGGAATATAGAAAATAATATATTCAAAGTAAAAAGGAAGTTGAAAGGAAAAGCTATAGTGTCTTTGGCTTCTTGTTTTTTTTAGGGCTTTAAACCTAGAAGCTGCAGTCTTTCATTTTCTTGCTTTGATTTTTTCAAACTTTACAGAATCAAAGAATCAATAATGTTGGAAAAGAGCTTTGATATCATCGAGTCCAACCTGTGACCTACCATAATGTGAATGCTATTCCTGTCATGCCACTGATAGACACAGAATCACATCCCAGAGAAAGCTGAGCTACTACTAGATTGCTGTTTTCCTCCTTATTGTTGCTTGGGGCAGGGGTGGGGTATGTAGTTGTTCATCAACATTTTTATGAAAATTCATCCTGACTGTAAAAACAACAACAACAAAAAAGAACAATACATTATATAGATAGTGTTGGTAGCAAAACACTACTGAAATGCAATTGTTACCATTTTCTGTGGTTGCTTTGGCTGTGCCATCACATTTTGTGATGTGGATGGGAACCGTGAAGGGGAACAGCCATTGCTGGTACCAAATTGCTGCACAGACTCCATCTGTGAACCACCAATTGGGTATTTTCATGTAAGGCAAGAAAAGATGAGCACATTTTGAATCTGTTGAAGTGTAGTACAGTTTGGCGAATCTACTTGAACAATTCAGACTTGCCTAACACACAAATAAGCATTGAAAAAACTCTGACTCCCATGTACTAAAGAGAGAGCTTGAGCCTGAGGATTTGTTTGGGTGACATAGCTTATAAAAGAGTGAGAAGGTGTTATGGTTTAGGAATGTGTTCTCCAATTTAGTATTCCCACTAAAACCACACTGCTGCTCACTCCCCTTTCCCCTGGCTCTGAATGAAAGCAAGGAAGGGAAAGATCATGGGTTGAGGTAAGGACAATATACAGGAAACAGCAATGAAATAAGAAAACAAACACCAAGAGCAACAATATTAATAACAAAAGTCGTAAGACAAAGAAACCATTTACATGGAAAACCACAATAAATACTGACCAGCTCTTCCCAACCATATTTCTCACCCAACCAGAAAAGGATGCCTTTCTCCTTGGAATCACAAGAGATTCCCTTTCTCTAGTCCCTGGAAATGATGTGAGGTGGTACCAAATAATATTAGGGTCTGGCCGTGCCCCCCTCCAGGCTACCAAAAAAAATTAACTCTGTCCTGGCTGAAACTAGTTCAGAATGTCACAGGTGTAGTAGAGCTCTGTGCTGCATCATAATTCACTATCAAATTTAAGTATAATTCAGGTTTCTATATAAGTAAATCTCTGTGAGGTAGAAGTAGTTTTCAGTTGGCTGAACATCTTGGGATATGAGTGTTCTTGTCACATTGTCATCTTTCCCAAGGTATATGAAGTCCCTACTCTTTTTGCCAGGCACATTTAGCATGTTGTTGTACTGAATATGAAAAATACATATCTAAAATGGGTGAATCCATATTATTATGGGGGGAAAAAAACTCTCTTAATTTCTCCAGTTGGGAGTTTCGTGTTACTTATGGCTGCAAGGCTTGAAGTGAAAATTTGTTGTCTGGGGATTGTAACTTTTTTTTTTTAATGGAAACATTCTGTCTCTGAAGAATCTAGCTTCTGTTGGCTTTCACCTAGTAAGTTTGCATCTGTTTGAAGAAACACTAATTGGTCACCTATTCAATGTACCCCCGAGCTGGGTTGAGTATGAACACATAGCAAGTTACTCGCACCAGTAACCAAGAAATTTTCAAACTGGAATGGGAGGGTGCTTAGCAGGATTTCTTAGATCATGGATCATACAAATACAGATCTGTACTTGTCACATGGATGTGTCTTTCGATACCTGAGTCCCTGAACGGAATGAGTTTAATGCAAATGGGTTTAAAAAGAACATTTTGGGGTTTCCCAGCAGTGTTGTCCTTGGCAAACTGTGGAAAAAGAAACATCCAAGTGTGCAGTTGGAGAGGATGTTCACTTGGGCACAAATGGGTGACTGTGGTTGTGGGACATTAGTCCTTCCTGGATAAAAAAATGAATCTGCATCTCAAATGAGAACTAGTATCATTTGTTGTCATAGCTTCTCCCTTTAACCATCAGCAGTAAATGCTTCAGAAGAAGCTTCAAGAAATTCAATAATTTGCCTACAGATGAGTTTCTGTTAATGATTCTTTCCCTGTCCCTCTGGCTTTATGACAGGCTTATGCATTGAAATATTAATGTTTTTATCCCTTTACACGTTTTACACAATCTAGTCCTTTCTCCAAATTTAATCTCATGTAACAGTGAATGTCTTCACTTTAATAGCTAGTATTTCCTTTCATCCCTTTCAAATTTATATCCTTTTAATTCCACTGGATGAACTCTTGTTCTTAAATTGTGGAAAAAAAGGTGCCTAGAAATGTAGGATTTATCTTCTTTGTGCCATTCATTATTTTCTATAAAGCTCTATCATGTCCTTTCTTCATGCCACCCAGATACAAAATTTTCTCTCTTGGTCTCTAATCATTTGCATTGCCTGTCTCCAGATGATCTCTGTATCTTCTGTATCTATTTTGCAGCTGAGTTCCCAGAACTGAACAAAGTACTCATGCCGTACCAAATAACCAATCTTTGGGAATTACAATATTTCCAGACTGATTTTTAACTTCCGACTAGCATTTTGTTCAACAGTGATGCCCACTGAGCTTTCCACAGTAATGCCAGGATTTTTTTTCTGAGCAGTTGCTCTCAATTATGGCCCCAGTAGGTTATATGAGTGACCCAAAATATGCCATCCAGTGTCATGCTAACCCAGCATTAATCCCTTTGTCTGCTAGGGTGTTTATTCAGCTCCTTAAGTTAGGCTTCCCTTTACTATCTCTGAGGCTTTTCAACAGTAAGCAGAATTTTATAACAGTGTGAATTCTGTATGTTGCCACATCATTCTACCCCTTTCTGGATCAAAAGTATTAACTAGCCCTTTTAATTTAGGAGTTCCCTCGAGATGGCATGTAGTCAGAGGAGGCCACTAGGAGTTCAGATTTGGGATGCATCTACACTGCCCCACACAATGAATACAAACACATGGCGGCATGTCTGTAATGGCCCAACCCAGGGATTGTCTGTTTCTCAGCGGGCTCCTTCCCTGCTTTGTTTTCAGTGGCTGTGGTATCTCAGCACAGCAGTGCATGGTGAAGGATGGGCATGAGCCCAGCCATGTTGGAAGTCCACCCCACCGTAGCCATATTTGCTTTCTGACAGTTTTGAATGCTCAACAGTACTTTCACTCCCACCACAAATTTGGGTAGAAGCCTTTAAACCTCTGATAGTTATTTTGTTAAATGGGCAGCTGCAAGTCTGACTATATGTATACTTACCTGATTTTCCTTACACCAGCAGCTGTACAATGTAGTTAAAAATAAAATAAATATATATATAGAAATAGGAAGCTTGTGAATCTGAGCATGCCCCAGATACCACAGACCTTGTAACTACAGTGCTCCCTCTCAAGCCCTCTTCACCTCAAAAAACTTTTGGTGTCCCTCATTCCTGAAAGCCACTTTGAGCCAGTGCTGCTGCCGCAGCGGCTCTGCCCATCTGGAGCTGCCTCTGAGAAGCAGCCAGCAGAGCTGGGAAAGGCCTGTGTCCTTTTGGCACTCCAGTCCTTCTGTACTGCTGCAGCCTTGTCTCCTCAGGACAGCCAGAAATCTCAAGCAATGGTTTAAAATATGCATTTCTTCCCAAGGTGGAGAAAAAAAATGCTCTGGAGAAAGCATATTTTCCTTTTACAAAAGACACAGTCTGCAAGTTCATCCCCTATTTTAGCATATTCATGTTTTATTGCTTCCTTCAATTATCACTTCAGCTCATTTTCCATGTTCCAAAGTCCCTAATTTCCAAAAGGACTGCTAGCCTATAGACACAGAAAAATGGTTTTGCCCTGTCTCCTGTCAGAACAATTATTACAATTATTAGATTATTTAAAATTTATATTACACATATCTAAAAGGCTGCAATTAAATTAGGTCCCACTGCACTTGCCACAACCCAAATGTGTAACTAATGGCATTTCAGGCCCTCAGGAAAAACATTTAATTTTAAGGTAAACTCCTCAGGGCAGAAATTACCCACATTTTTGTTCTGTGGGGAAACAGTGCCTGGTGTTGGTGCAGCCTAGGCTGCAACGCAATCCTAATAATAATAGTAATGATAATTACTGTTAGTATTAAATGATGTTACTTCAGTTTTATCACAGCTTACTCCTATCTTTTGTTTACATATGATGTGATAATAATGTGTGTCATTCCTTCAGCTGAAAAATTCTTTATGCAAGGTTTTGGTGCTGGTTAAGGATACTTTGCTCTGCTTCCAGGGAACAAATAGGCCAATAGAATAAGTGTTTGGTGGGATGAATGGTGTTCAGAATAAGGACAAATGGTGAAAGAGAGGGGACACTATCAAAGGCTGTTCTGCTCCACATGAATGTTAACACTTGTTCAAATGTCCGAGGATGAATTCCTTCAGCACACCGAGTTACTGGAAAAAACCCACTGCACTGAGAAAGACGCACACGTCACTGCTGAGGCAGAAGATGGCCATGGTCACACCAGCACACATTCTTTTCAGTGTTTGGTTTTGGGAGGTTTGTCACCCTACCCCAAAGAAGTTGATGCTCCTTAAAAATTGATGCCAGAAGGAATTCCAGATGTAGATTTTAAATATATTGTCCTTAAGCCAAACTGGGAGATATAGGGACAAAATGTCAAAATGCAAAGGCAGGATCGCTTAGCATTAAAATGTTACAAACTGCAATTGCTGATTTAGTACTGATTTATTTCTGCAATGCAAGGGTTTAATATTTGTATGTTTCATTCCCCTCTCTGTAAGTGTAGAATTATTGTGACTGCCAAGCAACAACTTGGCAGGATTGCAGTCAGTGCCCTACTCTGTAAATGCTATTGCAAAAGTTAGGTTCCAAATGACATTAAGCCAGTTAAAAATTCAAGCAGAGTTAAAAAAAACCAAAACCCCACACAGTAAAACACTTTACAAGCACTAGAACAGTGACCTGGCTAAAGTTTTGTCCTAAAGATACAGGTGATATCCATCTACAAAAATGGCTCATCTCTGTGAGTAAAATATCATTGCAACCTCGATAGGAAACGTAATCTAGACAGCATGGATATCTGAAAAATGCTAAGACATGTCCAATTAAGTTTTCCTGTAAATCCTTTAAAGTATCACCCAATTGTCTCAACTGCCCCTTCTGGAAATGCTATTCTTTACCTTCAGCCTGGAGAGGGAAATATTTAAAAGCCTGTGTGTAAAACTGGATCACATAAAAGGATATCAGTACTCAAGTGCTTTGTATTTGTGAAGATGAGATAGTAAGCATGCCTTTCCTACCATTTTTCTGTCCCTTCCTGTGTTTCCACCTTGGAGAAAGTGCTATGAATTTATTTTGTAAGAAAAATGAATAGGCATTATAACAACAGCCTTGTTTTCTCGCTGTCAAAATAATGACCATTTCTTTCAGCAATGTTTTCATTGCTCAGTTTTCTTTTCTAAATGTATCTTAAGTTAAAAAGCATTCTGCACTCTTCCAAAAGAGTTTAGATTATGAAATGCTTTCCAGTTTTTAGAGGGTTTTTGGGTTTTGAGGTTTTTTTAAATTATATCTATCATGAATATTGACATTCCATTTGATTAAAAGGATGTGAGCATCCTTTTATATCAGATAAAATAGGCAGAATTTCTCCTATGCTATGAGATCCAGGATACTGCAGATCTTTCACTTCTCTAATGTTACTCTTTTCTCCTCAAAGCAAGCAAATTCACTGTAAGGTAGAACAAACAAAAAACATAAGCTCTGCTCTGCCCTGGCTGGATTTATATTACTTTTTTTCCTATTTTTTAACTCTTGAGTTGGTTTTTAGCATGCAAATTAGGTAGATAAATGTGTGGTGAGCCCCTGTTTTCATACCCAACCTTCTCTCTCCCTCATTTGTGCCACCATTGTCATTTGGCTGTGTGATGGCCTGCCAGCAGCTCTGCTGTAAGCTGGGCTGTTTTGTCAAGAGCTCCTGTGGGGGTCTTTCTTGTCTTTGGCAAACTCTTCATAAGGAGTATTTTCTGCAGTGTGCCAGCAGCTCCTGGCACAGATTCATCAGCTCACAGTGACTTGCAGTGTGGATACTTAATAGTCATCCCCTGTAGCTTGGCAGTAGCTGAGATGGATAATGGAGCCTCCAAGTTGCTCCTTGCATGTTAGGCTTCTGCGTGGCAAACTCAGAATCTTGGACTTCAAAGGATGTTTTGTCAACTTTACTACTATTGAGAGAATAAGAGTGTTTCAGGCAGAGAAATTAGGAGAGGATAGATCCAACAAGCCAGTACCACTGAGCCTTCAGTGCAGGAGGAGGAAAGGAAGAAGAGTGGAGGAACTGCCTCAGCTTTTGTCAGTCATGTCAAGCAGGGAGAAGGATGTGGAGATGGGCGTCCCTGACGCACCATAGGCTGTTGCTGTAGGAAAACATGCCACTCCCCAGGCTCAGGATAACCCTAAATCTCAAACATGTCAGGACACAATGATGTCCCCCACATACTGGGCTACTTTACCCCAATCCATTTTCAGCCTTTCCCTCCTCTTCCTTCCAACCACCCATGCTTCCCTTCCTGTTTGCAGCACACAGGACAAGTGCTTCAGCTCCTCAACCCTTAGGGCCTGCTGCATAATACTAAATGCTCTGCAGAAAAACCCCATTGCATCCTTGGATCATAAACCACCATCCAGAGGAGTCCCAGAAGCAAATTCCCCAAAAGCGGTTCATCACCTGAGGATGTGGAGCTAAACCATTTTCACGAAATGAAAAACTGTTGTTAAAAATTTGGTCCTGGCTTTGTGGGGTTTTTGTGGTGGTGTTCTGGGGCAAAACAAGCTGCAAGGGCAGGAGGGCAGCAGCGAGAGCGCCGGTCGGCTCTCATGGTTATTTATTTCGTGTCATGGGTGCTCTCTGGGTCCCTGCTGCCGTGGGATCTCTTCTCGGAGTGCGAGTGTACCTCCGCGTGTGTTTTGAGGACAAGTCTCCCTGAGGAGGCGGAGAGCCGGGACGGGGATGCTCTGAGCCGAGAGACCACATCCCAGTCCGAGGATGCAGCCGAGGTGAGGGCGGCGAGGCGCCCTCCCAACCTCCGGCCGGGCTGGGCGGTGCCGGGGGCCGGCTGCAGGCGGAGGAGGAGGAGGAAAAGGCCAGGATATTCCTGA
>NW_005054325.1:4900580-4920220 GCF_000277835.1 Geospiza fortis | reverse complement strand
CGCTGCTCCTCGTCCTTACGGTTACCCCTTCATAGTAATACTGGTAATACTGATAATTTCGCTGTTGTTGTTGTTGTTGTTGTTGTAAAAAATACGACCCCCCTGGAAATTTGCGGGTTACGGAGTTTCGTTTCTTCAGGTTTATAAAGTAATGATGAATAGGTAATAGCCTCAAAATGCGCTCCTATGTTAGAAAAAAAAACCAAAAAAACCAAACAAACAAACAAAAAAAAAAACATGTAAAGGATTGGTGTTGAAGAGTAAACAAGACAATTTCTGCTTGTTTTTAGGAGTAATTGTACGGAAAGGTTTTAGGTAAAATGAGTCTGTAGCTTTCCGAGTCAGAAGGCTAAGATGGTAGAGGTGATAAACGTTTGCTTATCTCGGGCGGCCAAGGTTAGGCACGAATAAGCGTCTTCACCTCCTGAGATACCAATGTCAGACTGGATGGGAAGGTCATTAGCAGGTCATTAGCCTGAGCAATGCTTGTGGTGACTGTAATCAATAACATCCGAATGGTAGTGGCTGTGTGAATAGACACGGGTTTCTGCAGAAGTTTAAAATTCAAAGGAACTTCCTGATGATGAGAGAAGGCTGACCCCACATGATGAGGTCCTAGGGAGCAGTCGTTGTTCATTGCTGAGTGATTTAGGAAATAAACGAGATCCTGGGCCAAAGCAAAAGTGTGCTGTGACATGTGTGCAGCCAGCAGCACGTTCAAGATGGGAATCTTTCTGGCTGTGAACAAGGGGAAAAAGGGAAATAGTACATGAGATGAGGATACGGTGGCTGAGGACATAGTTATTGAGTAGATGGACAAGAACTGACATTTTAAGTAATACGTAATCTAAATATCAGATTATTTGAGATTGAAAACACTATACATAATGTAATATCAGGGTATCAAACCTCAAAGGCTAAGAATTGACTGGAAGAAGTTTGAGAAGTGTATAAATGAAATGCTGAGTGAAAAGTGGAGCTACCTGTACCATTAGGTAAATGATGTGAAAACGGTGGAAAGAAAAGATACAGTTCATCAGCAGTCATGAATACAAGTAGAAAAGAAAATGGAGACAGACTTCTCTTGCAAGAGATGTATAAATAAAATGAAGTTTTAAATGAGTGTTGATCAAGTTTAAACTTTCCTCAATATAACATTTAAATCAGTATTATCATAATAATATGTGGACTGGAATTCTAGGGTTTTTTTTAGAAACATTAGTGACAAAAAAAAAGAAAAGAAAAGAGTGGAATTTCTTAGATATGTTGATTGCAGTGGTTTGCCCAGTGTTTATAAGTGGTTGTCCTTCTCTTCTTTCAACAGTGTCACAACGGTTGTTTTGCTGAGTTATAAGCTTCTGAATGACCTCTGTTTTTCATGCAGCACTGGAAAGCAAACTCTTGAGTTCATAAAATGTGTAAAAATGTAGACCTCAGATTAGTTTAGCATGATGGAAAATAGCATTTCAAGACCACACTGTGGACTACCTGAAATGTATGCACTTGCAGGAAATAAAAGGTCAGCTGTGCATAATAAGCACCTGGACACTTCTACTCCCATAACTGCATGGCAGAGAATGAGAAGCATCAGAACTCAATATCTTGCCTTAAAAATGAAAGGGATAAGCAAAATATTTATGGTTTTGCTGCCTTGTGACATTTCAGTCCCAAAATTGTTCCTTGTGGGACAATTGTGAACTCCACTAGACAATGTTTATCAGTGGAAAAAACGTAGTAGTTGAGGCAGTACCAGGAAAGAATGCAGTAGTTCAGTACAGATAATACACCCCATAAAATAGCCTGACATGCTTAAGGGCTTCTAGTGGTCAACAGTTCTAGTAATTAGATCACAGTCCCTCAGACTGTCATTTCACACCTCTCTGGTGCTCCTCAGTCCAGACTAGGTTTATAGGAAGCCTGTTGTCAAATTTTCTTGAAAAGCATCATCAAAAGGTTTTGCACTCTGTGCCTTGGTATAAGACCGCTGGAGGAATCTGCTTGCCGCTATTCCTCTTGCTGTGTTCAGTCTTAATATTTTTATCTATATCCTAGTTTGATGACTTGCTGTTAAATATTTTTTCTGGAGAGATGTACATGTGCTTGCTGTAGCCAGCAGCTCTTTCAAGTGTACAGGGACACTTATCACCTGCTGCCTGGAGGCTGTGATTTCAGCCCTCCCAGCAAGGTTGCTAAGGAGTACTAGGGATCCTTGGAGAGCAAAGCTCAGGAAATTCTCCTGTGGCCTTTGCACACATTGTGTGCTGAAGCAGTGCCTGTCCAATATAAACTACTGTTCTGACAGTAATATAGTATGACCAGATGTGTACCTTATGTATCACACTGTAACATAAGATAATTGTGACTTACTAGTAAAAACAAAACATCTGCAAGTGTGAAAGTCCTGTGATAAGCTGCAAAGAGCTCAGGCCTCTTCAAACTGTACCTTAGGTTTAAAATTCATTTGCAAAGAAAAATCAAGAAATACAAGATGTGCAGCTTTTAACCTACTACAGCTCTACACTTTTTAAAACCAAATCCTGTGTGTTTCATTCAGAATGTTTTTCCTGCAGAGATGATGCAGCACAGCATTTTAGGCACAACAAATGCCATAATTCAACACACCTTTCCTTTTCCCATTTTATTTTTTCCAATGAGTGGACACTTCAGTAGAAGTTGAAATAACTTAGCAGCACTTTAAGTTTAGTCCAGATAGCATGAAAAGATGAGATGTTCCAGCATCTCTCAAGCATTGAGCAGAGACTTCAAATCCATTTAGGTTCTGTCTGATCTCTCTTGCCATTTCCAAGAAATTTAGCCAAAGTGTTACAAAGCTGTAGTCCTCTGAAAGACTCAGGTTCACAAGTGTTTTGTATATATTGCATTTTGAAAGTAACATCTATAAAGATTACCACCACTAGTGGTAGCTCAGAAATTGGAGAAAGGAATAGGGACAGACTGTCTTATCTCTTAGCTTTTCTACTTCAGTTTGGAATTGCCCTAATTATTTGCAGAAAGGCGGCCTTGTAGAGAAGAGAGCAGTGTGACAATCTGGTTTTGAGAATAACTGTAAGGAAACCTGATGGTGTGTGGGGCAGTAGTGAGGGAGAAGGTGGGGGCTGATGTGCAGCCCATGATGCAGACTTGGCCCTGGAGTCAATGGGCATGGTGGGAGAGTTACCTGGGACTGGTATGAGGAGTCAGGCTGATACATGACTCGGAGTGGGACAGGAAAATCTGGTGTTAGACTGCGTGCATCAGTTCCTCCCAGCAGATGGCCCAGCTCAGGGCTGAAGGCTTCTTTTAGGCCCCACTTTGTAAGCCTTCAGGGCTGTGTTGGCCATATCCACGGCAGAAGGTGTTGGTCAGGAAACCCAAACCTTTCCATAATAGTTTCAGGGCAGGTGTTGTTCCAGGCAGGGGAACTGATCTTGGCAGGCAGCGCATGGCAAAGAAAGAAAACTCCCATTTCAGATGGATAGCCAGTCTGTACCCAGGCAGGAGATGTTCTCCTGTGAACAGAGAGAAAATATTCCCCCCTTGGTGACTCACAAGCAGTGAACTGATCCGACTCGCCTTGAAAAAGCATCTGACCTTGAATCTTTTGCTGTGGAATAGCTTTATGTGAAAGTATGGCTTGACCACTGAGGAGCTACACTGCAGATGTTTACCAAGAACTTGCAGATGTCATTCGCCTCCCAATATATGATGGGGAGACCTGGAGTATTTCCACAGAAGTATTCTCTGTTAAAAACCAACATGCTCAAAACTCAAGCTGATACTGGCTTTCCACTCTTTAAACAATTCCTACAAGTAATTATCAAAAAAAGCTTTAAAAGGCTTACCAGTGTTTCTACCCATATTGAAAATATTTAGTTTATTCGGCTAGAATTTTATAAATATCTTAAGCAGAGATTTTGAGTAGTGAATCACCAGGTGGAGTGTTGTATAACGTGTGTGTAATGAGGGCTTTTATCTTCCTGTATCTTTCAGTTCACTGAATTACACTTCTATGCTGTTAAAGTGACAGCTAAATGAAAGTTAAAAAAATAAACAGTACTGTGTTTGGTGCGAGGTTCAAATGGTACAATAAATGAATTGCAGGGCAACAAATTATACAATGAGAATAAACCAAAAAAATCACTAAATAACTGCCGACTATACTGCAAACTCAGTGAAGCTTCCTGTGGAAGAAAATGATGAGTTATTTTATGACTAAAACTGTATTGTAAAGTATATATTCAGTGGAATGCTGATGTTTTGTAATGCTCTAGTACTTGGGTTTGCTTTCAGTATATTACAGATATTTTACTGTGTCCACTGAATCAAAGAGCACTTTTGTAGCTGATGCCTATTCCTGTAATCAAGTTGCCTCTCATTCTCTGACAGACTAAACAGATTGAGCTCTTTTAAGCTTTCCCTTGAAGGAGATTTATTCAGCTCCTGAATATTTTTTTTTGTGACTGTCTCACTGTTCCTGTGAGAAACTGTCCAAACTGTTCATAACCCTATAAAGATTGTGAACATGGTGACTGTGCAAAATACCTTAGTTTGACTCCCACCACAGCCAAAAAGGTAATGGTATCTCAGCTGTGTTTCCCTCCCATGTTGCTAAATTCATGTTGCAAAGATCTCACACTCAGATCATTTGTCTCTGTGACTTCTCTATCTCTGCTCGTTACAGGGGGATTGGACTAGATGACCTTTAAAGGTACATTCCTACCAAAACTGTTCCAATCTGTGATTCTGTAGTCACAGTGTGAATTAGGTATGCAGCTTACCTGAATAGCCGAAGCTTTTTCTACAGTAATCTCATACACTAATAATGCAGCTAGCAAGTACTTAAATGTTAAAGAGAAGAGCTTTTTTTTGTGTTCATTTCTCATTTTATTTGTATCACTTGAGCAAAGTTGTTAAGTGGAAGTGCTCTCTGTCCTTTTCAAGGTTCTAATGTATTTCTCCTTTCTTTGCCATCACCACGGCAGACCTAAAGTTGTCTTTTCTTTCTAATGGGCCTCTGAAATAAGTCCCCGATGTTTGTGCTATTAAATTCAAGGTCAACACCTTGAATAACACTTGTTAAGTAAATGGAAATGAAATATTAGCTTGCTAGTCAGATCTATCTAAAAGACCAAAAAGGGAGAGCATCTTCTGGCAGTATTTACAGCCAAGATGATAGGCATGGGTACCTGCTCATTTAAAGATCAGTTAACAATGAAAAATTTAATTTCTGGCCCTCTCTGTGTTCTAAAAATTAGGAACAAGTATCTATCCAGTAATATAAAAACTGCCCTCTTTATATTGTAAGTTTTTCTTAGCCTGAAATATCAAACTTAATCTTAAAATGCCATGTCTTCCATAGGGCAAAGAGAGAACAGAAAGTATACCAACAATGAATCATCTGTTTTATGTTATCAGTCATTCAGACCCTTTGGTGATGGATGGGTGAATAGATTGAGCCTAGCGCTCTAAGCCAGCTTGGCAGCTGGCAGGTAAGTCCCTGGAAGCTCACCAAAATGCTTTCTGAAGCACCACACTTCTGTTTTAATTGTTGTATTTAGCAAAATCATATCCTAGAATATAAAGTATCCTCTTAAGACAATAGGATCACACATAACCATACATCTACTATCAGTGGAACTTAAGCATACAGAGATTGTACATGTGCTCTGGTAGGGATCTGAAGAAGGATGTTTTTATTTTATCTCTTTTTTTTTTTGGATGGGGAAATAGAGAAACAGCTCTTACAAGACTAGAAAAGAGCAAGTCAGAACTGAAAACAAATGGTGTGCGGATGATGTAAAGATGAAGTAATAAAACTGCATATTGATAAATCCCACAAAAATCCCAAGTGAACTGAGTTTCCAGTAAATTTTATGTCATTTGTTTTTTAAGGATTAATGAAGCTTTATTACATGACTATTTTGCCCAACTATGCCACCTTACAGACAAGTTAAAAGCGTTTTGTTAGCCTGGAATGGAGAAGCACTGAGTGCAGTGGTATCTCCCTTCCTTCCCTGGTATACCTCCCAAGACAGCTTGTTCCAAAGTAGTGTGCTGTGCTAATGGCAGCATTTAAGAAAATTCTTTTAATGAATTTATTGTAACATGGCCAACATATCTGCTTCATGTTGAAGTGTGGTTTTTAGACTCTGAGGACAGTTCTCTGTGTGTTCATCAGGATAAATGTGAGGCTTTGGTAATGCATATTGACACAGATTTATTAAAATATGAATTCTCATTGACTTTGGGACTGACAGGAGGGAGGAATGGCAAAAAAAAGTGCATAGAAAGAAACTTTCTGGGGTGGCTCATTTAGAGTGCAGTTTTGGTATTCAGGTATGGCTATGAATAGATTGAACAGCCTTCTGAACTTTATACCCTTTTAAAAATTAAGTGGCCTGCCTATTTTCTGTTTCAGTCAAGTAAAATTATTCATGAAGAGAAATGTCAGTTGTACCAGTCTTATAATTAATTTTCAGTTTTAATAACATTAACAAGATGCTTCACTCACTGTTTGTCATTTTACAGATAGCTCATTTAGTGCATGTGCGTGTATTTGAAATTCTGTAGGTATCTTGAGAGGGTAACAGCTTTTCTCTAGTTCTAGAACACACACACATACATGCATGCACACACATTTATACATGGTACCTTCTCAAGACAGCTAGAGTATTTTAAATTATGCATATATATGGACATGTATATTTATATTTGCCAGGCAGACCAAGGGTATAAATTGACATCATAGATACAGGTATGGAAATTTTCTGCATTCAGCGGTGCAGATTACTTTACAAACACGTTCATCTCTGTAACCTTTTGTTTGTCTCTTGCTCAAAGAAGAGAAACAGTTTCACTCAGTATGATCAGTAAAGTGCAACTGTGGACATAATTCTATGCAGGTGTCCAAACCAGAATTATCTATCCACTCACTGTAAAATAGGAACTTGTAATAAACAATCCTGCTGCGTACTTGATGCCTCCTCCTTTTTACTGTTTTACTCTGCATTTCTTTCATTAGCAGTGTTATATCTTTATGCTTAGCTTTTTCCCTCTTTTATTTTGCTTACAGTCTTGTCTGTGTTCAAAAAAGCCAGCCTCATTGAAACAGATTTTTTTTAAGAGTTAAAGATCTGTTTTTTTTTAAAGAGTTAAGATCTCTTTTTAAGGAGGTTTTTTTGTTTCAAAGAGTTATGCTGTGTGTTTTATTTTGCTGCTCATGCATTAGCTATGTCAACTGAAGCGCAGATAAAGAGTAAAAAGAGGCATGAAATAAAGCTATGAGAAATAGTAAATACTGGGAAATAAAAAATATACAATGATCATCACGTGGCTGTCTGTATTGAAAAGTGGAGCTCATATCACTCCATTACTGCTGGTCCAGAGCTCCTTTGATCATGTTTGAAGAGTTGCTTTTGTCTGGGAATGTTCAGAGGGTTGATACAGGTCGACTTCAATGAACACTTGCTTTTATGTTTGTATATTCATAAAATTTAAAATTCAAATGCGTATGTGTGTGTTATAGCAATGCACATAGCTGATGGATTCGGTTCATTATTTGCTGTTAAAATATTAGCAATAACTTCTGTGAACAAGACACAGTAACATGGATTTTACTGTGCAAAATATAGTGCCTAAACAGATGACAGTGCAACAAGTAGGGTATGTCAGAAAATTCCAAAGAAGGAGATAATAGTATTTGGCATCAGTTTTGAGTCTCAATGGATTGGAGTGGTTTGATGTGTTTTGCGGGGGTTTTTGTTTGTTTTGGCTTGTGCTTTTTTATGGTGGGGAAGATGGATGATAGGGGTCTTCCAGGAAGAAATATTAATTACAAGTGGAATTTCTGCACTGCCATGTGTATGAGAAGAAATTTCTGCTCTGGCAGTATGCCTGTTAAAATACCTAATTTTGCACTACCAGACACACTGCAATGCTTGTATCAAATTTTCTAGAGAATACACTGAAGGCATGCAGAGCGCTCAGACAATGGGCAAAGCCTGAAAGATTTGTAGGAAAAAAAAATCAAACTCAACCCATATATTGCAAGATCATATTGTTCTGAGAGAAGAAACAAATCTTGGGAAAGCAATTTCATCAGCATTCATAGCACTAAGCAGTGGCCCAGTTCCTGTGCTGCCAGCTCCAGAACTGACGTCATCTGTCCACCATGACATACTGGACCACTCAGACCGACACACAAATACTGAGCAGCTGCCTGACACAAATCCAGTTGCACATCTCTAGCAAAAGAAAGACTCTAGTCAGAGATATGAATGGTTATTCATCCATTTGCAAAAAGAAATGCAGTGTGCTAGGCAGCAAACAGCAAGCATCATAGATTCACTGATGAGCAAAGTGATAATGGGGAAACCACAGGGAATTATGTTGATAGGAAGTGGGTAAATATTGGGGGTCTGTTCAGCTCAACCCACTGGTTCCAGGGAGGACATTTGACAAAGCTCACATCTTGCATACAGCTCCAGATGTCCATGCAACTTGGTTTATTTTTTTCTCTGATTTTTCTGTCTGCTGCAAGACTGAGAGAAAGGGAACTGAGTCCTAGATCTCTGCTCTACCTCTCAGAGTGCCAGCTGCACTGGAAGGACTGAAGTTAAGTTGTTGTGTTCCTGCAGCTGGCTATTAGGCACTGGGATATGACAAAGAAGATATGCACAGGTCACATCAATTTTTGGGTTTCTTTCAGTTACACTGGAACCAAAAAGGGCCATTGTTAAGGAATAGACAGTATGGAAACTTATTTGATCCCCTGCCTAGACTGTGTGAATTAGCTAAATGGTGAATATCTCACATTGTGCTATCATTATTGTTCATCATTGTGACAGGCCGGAAAGAGCAAACATAATAATTAATACTCAGCATTGTGATAATGCCATTGTGCCCCAGCTTTAAATTGTTTAAACAAAGCTTCTCTTTTATTTAAGTAACTCCCTGATAATTCTGTTAAATCTTTCTTTTCTTCAGTCTTGAATCAACTTTTCAATAGAGACATCTTGTATTTAAGTGGGCTTAAAGGCGGGGAATGTCTGTGTTTGTATGTGTATGTCACTCCCTTTCAAGTAGAGGACAGCTATGACTGAATGACTTTCTTCGAATATCAGATAAAATTATCCAGCTAAACATTATTGTACACATACATATTGTATATGTATAATATATTGTACATTTGTAGATTAAAGCATTAATCTATTAACATAATGTTTAAAGAAATATATTGAGCTATTTTTCATGGAATCATAGAATGTTTTGGTTTGGAGAGGAATTCAGAGGTCATCTAGTTTCAACCCTCCTGCCGCGGTCAGGGACATTGTCCACTAGACCGGATTGTTCAAAGCCCCATCCAACCTGGCCTCAGATTTCCACTTTCTTTTTTTTTTCCACTTCTTTTTTTTTTTTTTTTTTTTGCATTTTCAGAAATGCAGTGTTTTGTTCCAGTTGAATGACATTCACTAGCAACAATATTCTGTCTGATGTGGTTTCTTTTAATGAAGAGATACTAGTGCTCATTTTCAATGTGAAAATTACAATTTCAGCATTTATCTATGCATTTTCTTGAATAGATAGTAATGGATTAATAAGTGTGGAAGCATAGTGAGTAAAACAACACACTCCCTCCTTTGTAACACTTGCTGGAAAATGCGCTGTGTGTTAGACCTGCTTTTGAAAATCAGAATAATCAAAGATGAAATATATTATAAAGAAAAATACCTGGAAATGTGAATGTTCCTGTTAAAATGTATACAAATAAATTTTATCTTTATTTGATAAACCACCAGTTCGTGGGTGGTTGAAATAAAACTGCATTCCTCTCTGAGAGTCTCTGCCCAGGGGCTTTGTGGACCCCTCCAACATAGGGAGGGTTCATAATGCTCAAATGGACAAGGCCCTTCAGACCTGTCTCTGCTTTTGCTGAGAAGTGCAGTGGGCACCTTGGTGAGAATGGGATTGAAGGGGTGTAGAAGCCCCAAAGTGACCATGGGAGAAGGATGGTGAGAATGGCACCCAGATGAGGTCATGGAGATAACTGTGCACATCTAAGTGACCTTCCAAGGACACCCACTTCAGGAGACAGTGAGTAAAGCCTGATGACTCACAGAAGTGGGTGGGAAGAATAAATTGTTTGCTGTTGTCTGAAGACAACAGAAACGCACATCCAGCAGCAGCACATGTTTGCCAACATAAAAATGAGGATGAGGCATGTCCTGTTCACCACGTCACTCCATTACCAATGGTATCATTGGTACCATTTTATCTCCATTATCAATGCGGAACAGACTTTTGGTTACCTGTGTCTGGTGCTTTGTGAGTGAGTGGTTTGGTGTGTGATCAGCACCCTCCCATTCTGTAGGATTTCACACTGAGCTCTTCTAAGTTCTTAGTACACAGTACTGCAATATTGTCTTCTGGACTTTTCAGGATGTGAGGTTGAAACCAGATGATTTCCAGAGGTTCTTTCCAATGTAAATTGTTCTGTAATTCTGTCACTTGAAAGCAGTAGTATGTTCCATGAACTTCATGCACAGGTCATAAGATTAGCATAATATAGGTTTATGGTAATTTCTTAAATCTTACACTTCTATCTTCATTTGTTTGAACTACCCATGCTTTGTTTTTTTAAAAATGGTTTTAAGTGACCTAGGTACAAAAAAAAAAAGGCATTTCTGAGCATAAAATTAGTTTTAAATAATCTTGCACTAGAAAAAAATTCATTCAGTGTATCTTTCTGATCAGAAGACTGTAAACCTCTGAACTTCAGGGACTTGGGATTGAAGTGCCATCTCAGTTGTTGGCTGAGACGGGATCAATCACAAACAATGAGGATCATGTATCCACTTAAAAAAAAATACAGTGCCCAGACTGAACTGTGCAATTTGCAGACCTCATCTTGTCGCATTCTTTATGGTGCTAAGCTGACTGTATGAGGCTGGAGCCGCAAGTAATCTCTCTCTCATTCAGCTCTGCTGCAATGTTGTCGGACATGCAGAATGAAGGCTTGCTACTCAAAATCAGGCACGTCTGTCAGCTCTAGCACAGGCCAGGAGTTGTGCTTTTGCTTTGCTACTTGTCTGACAAAATACAGTTTCTTTAAAAACACTGAAGGATCTGCTGTGAACCCCACCATCCTTTACCCTTAGTAGAATTCTCTGCAAATGATTCGAGCCATTTCTCATGGTGGTGGTCTGGCAATTCAAGGAGTAAATATACAACTAAATAAAACAGGTTTCTCCTGAACATTGCTATTTCACTGTAGCTATTTTACTGGTATTTTCAGTATCAAAATGAGTGCTACAATTTGATCCCAAATACTTTTGTGTTCTATCAGTCTATTACTGTTTATCCCCATTCATTCTCATCAGTATGGTGGACAGCAGAAGGTATATTTCATTACTCCATTTCTTTTCATATTCAGATTACTACCAAATTTTTGTATCATCTATTTTTGTGTAACACACATTTTCCTCACCTCCCACCACTCTCTGTGCCTTAAAACTTTTAAAATTTGATTCCTGTCGCTTGTAATATACACCTTGTAACCTACACTTTCCTAGCTGACTTGACACTTCCATTGCTTCCCTTCCCCCCTAACCCCCTTGTGCATTTTTTTGGCCATTTTGCTAAAGTGTATAATTCTGTTTCTTTGAAATCCCCCCCCCAAATTCACCTTGTGTGTCAAACTTGGTTTTATTCCACTCAGTCCTTCTCCCCCTGTACATGCTTCTGGATGTGTTTCCTTAGCATGCTAATTTAGAAAGCTTTTTCCTAAGTTTTCTTCGCTTGCACTTAGCCCTCTCTGTCCACTCCCTACAGCAAAGTCTCTCCAAGTCATCATACTGCTAATCTCTTTTCTCTGATTCACAACTCTCCTCTGTAAGGATCCCAAGACTTTCAGGTAACAATCTTATAAATTGTGTTCTGTGATCAGTTGCACTCAGGCTACAAAAGTAACACAATGGGATTGAGCCCGGTGGCTTTGCACAAGTATAAGAGAGAAAAGATAGTGAGCATTTACTTTGAAGGTCCTTTTTTTGCCCCATTTAGATCTTGTGCTTAATGCTGTGGTTATTAAGGTGTTGCTGTAAGATGCCTTATAGGCTTTAAATGCTAAATGTGTAGTGCTTTGGTTTGTTTCTCTTGAGTAGCTGAGTTAAAATCTTATCGTGTGAAATGGGTTAGGGATTGCTATGGATGGTGAGTGGGATATCCAGTTCTTTCATAACCACTGATGTAATAAGTCAGTGGCTCCACCTGGTATATTCACAGAATATGAGACACATCTGAGGCTGCAGTGTCTCCTTTGGACGTGATGCTGAGTCTGTGTGAGTGTATCAAATACTTCATTCACATAATGTTCAATCAGTAAGTCCTTCAGACTTGATATCCTGCCAATGGGGCTGCCACAATTCGTGTATTCATAAACAGTGTCCTTGAGATCTTGTCTGCTCCTTTCTGCATAACCCAATGTATTAAAAGAACTTTATCTTTTTGGGGAAGGGAACAGTATCCTGTGGTTTTTATGAATGACTAGATGCCATCATAGTTGTTCACTGATGATGTTCCCTGGTTGGAGTTATATATTATGAAGCACAGTTGTTTCCAAGATTTAATAATGTGACAATTAAATTTATTTTCTTTTTTGGTAGTAGAGCCAAGGAGAAATTGATGGTTGTTTGTGTCAGTTTTCTAGTCAATTCAGCATGACTTTTGCCTTAGCAGGGATTACAGATTTAGGAACTGAATAAATGAGGCAGTAACAAATATTAGAAACATCCAAAAGGTATCCTATGAAATAGCAATTAAGAAAAGCATACAGTAGTATTTTAATTCTACCAGCTTTCTCCTTGTTACCCAATAAATAAGCACTTTGCCTGAGAAAGGCCTGCATGTGCATCCTAAGAAAATGTTTGCATCCAAGATTTAATACCTGCTGTCATTTTACAAGGTAAACTCAGTGACAAGTTTTGACAAACAAATCCCTCAAGTAAAGTTTTTCTTAGCAAGTCTTTAGAGCTACAGGCTACCATAAGGAAAGCAAGAGGAAAACTACTTTTTATCTCAAACAAGGGATTTTTAAGAGAAGCCAGTGTGATTTGTTGACATATTTGTAAGGATTGCAATGTGTTTGGTTGAATCACTCTTGATATACACAAGAGATTTTTTGTCTAATGCATTATCCATATGCTGTGCTGCCATTTTTCTTATCAAAAGACTTGTGACCACACTGACAAAAAAGGAGAGAATGCTTTTATTGCTGTAGGATAGTGTAAATGCATCTCTGAAAATGCTGTGCTGAGCTTTTGATTTTACAGAATTCAGTGGGATCCTTGAAAGCTAGAGATTTGGGTATAGACAGTATGATATACTATCACCTTTTGCTGTGGACAAGGAATGCTTCATTAATAAAACAAAATGGGCACTGGGGCTGTCTAGTGAATCTGTTTGACATAAAATTCACTATTGAAGCAGCTGCTTCTCCCCCAGTCCACCTCTGTCTTATGATCTATCCACATAGCAGTGTTCTGTGAAGCCCTCTCAGAAGCAGGAGTGTCTGGGAGAAACTCAGAAAAATAATTTTCATTATTTTTCTCCCTGTTTTTCAGGGCGAAAAATCATGAAAATTAAGTTTCTCAAACCTTCTGCTGCAAATCTTGTCACTTCATATACACAAGGTGTTTATGTGCAGGAAAAAAACTTTGGAAGGTATCTATGTGGAGGAGCACTGACAGACATTGTGTGAATAGCAACATTTGCATAAACTTTTTAGTAAGTGGAGATGAAAGTCTCCATTTTCCATGGTTACTGATCCTCAGATATCCAGTTCAAACAGACATATCTGAGAATGAAAGGTAGAACTTCTGCTTTCCTTTAGGGTATCTCCTATCACATTTCAAAGTGCAGTCTTCTGTAGCTTAACGCTCTGCGGTGATGGCTTACAGATAGGCAAGATATATTGGCACACGTTGTAGACAAAGCTTAGCATATTAGCACAGGATGATAGTGTGGGAAATGGTACATGAGACTGGCTGATTCTCCTACAAGCCAGATTAATTTAGCTCATCCAGAAGTACATTTTATTATGGCTAGCTTGGTTCCACTAGAATCCCGCTCAGTTATATCAACTCTGCGCTGCAGTTTAAAGTGTAGATGTACTCACTGTTGCAAAATATATCCACCACAATTACTGAGAAATGCTCCTCAGGGTGCACTTTCTTTGGGTGCGGTTTCTGAAAGAGTCCTCCAGAAGCAGAGAAGGACAAATATGAGCTCAGAAGCTCTCAAGTAATATTGCAATCATTTGACTCTGGAGCAGAATTGGATTTTAATCAATTTCACGGAGAGTTCTTTCTGTCAAGAAACCAAGCCCAAGGAAAAAGGTCTGTTTTAACTTGCTGCAAATTATGTGGTTGGTGTTTGCAGAGATGTGGAAAAGTTAGATTCACAGTGGATGCTGCCTTTTGCAGTGATTACTAGTGCAATAGTTGTTAACTTTCATAAACTTTGGTTTAGTAAGCTAACAAACAGCAGTGTGCTATCCTGGTGCTTCAAACACGGAGCTTTTCATGAAAAAGTAATAGCATAAATAAAGGATAATGCTTCTTAGCTTTTGACTAGATAATACATCTATATAAGATTTTTTTTCCTAGATCTTCCGTCTTAGATAATACATCTATATAAGATTTTTTTCCTAGATCTTCAGTCTGCAGATTATATGCATTCAGCACACCGGAAATGAAAAACAGTGAAATATGTGTTATCCCTTAATGTCTAGTTAATTAGTTCACTTCCTAGCACGTCTTTCTAGTATCACTTTTGGAAAAAAAACACAGTGGAACATTCAGAAGCCTTATATTCACTTGCTTAAGTGAAAGCAGAGCAGAGAAGATTCATTATTTAAAATAGTTTAAAGAAAGCTGTCATTTAAAACATCTGGTGTTTTAAAATGTTCCTGGTTATGTTTCTATCAAAAAAATATTTTCTTACTTAGTGGAAGGCAAGAAATGTTTTTAATTTCCTACTTTACTCCATAAGCCTTAGCCAAGCTGCTCATTTGTGATATTGTATAGAAAACCTGATATCCTTGGGAATACTTGCTGAAGAGCTGCTGTGATGATGTTGGGATTTTTATTACACTAAGTGACATTAATAACCTGTTAGTGTTCTTTTTTCTAGTCTTGAAGTACATGTTGCAAAACACTTAAAACTAAAATCCCCATTGATTATTACCAGTTTAAAAAATACCAATACCTGGTCTCAGTTTTTAATTTACACTAAATTAAATTAATAGGTTAATAGGAAAGTGTAATGGCTCTCTGTGGACTGTGTTGCTTTTCAAACCTTTAGAATTCCATTTTAGGTACTTTCTCTCTGTTTTGTGTGTTGGTTGGGGTTTGGTTTTTTTAATTAGCTTAATATACAATCTGAATATGCCTTGCTTACTTCCAAAATTTCTGAAGTGATGCTTTCCTCTCATGCATTTTGTATTTTGAGTATGCTCGACTGGCAGACTTCAAATGTTCATTTCGTTTAACCTTTCAACCACTGTAGTTGCAAATGACATCAAAATGCTGTAGCTCTGCTCAAAAGAAAAGACAGTTTCATACCTACCCTTCATTGAATGAGATTTAACCAGTGTAACTCTTTTGAATGATGGAAAATTAGTAAAGTCCAGGCTGCCCTTGTCCCAGAATAGAATTAGGCAGCTCTTTCTGAAGCACATTTCCTAAGTGCAGATTTTCTGATTTTTTGCAGGTTCTTATTGATCCGATTTAGACCTGATTGGATTATCTGCTGCTGTGGCAGTATATTTCTATCACAAACACATGGGAGGGAGATACACTGCATTCTTAACTGGATTCTGATACATCCTATGAATAAATTGCAGCGTCTTTCTGCTCCTCTTATCCAGCCCAAAGGGCACTGTATATAGAGTCTCAGCCCATAAAGATTCTGCCCTTTGCTTGAAATATTCCTTCTAGTAGCACTTCAACTCTGTCACTGACAGTTCAGAATGGGTAAAAAAATAGCACATTTCACTGCTAAATAACATGTTAAAGCTGAGCAATTCATATCAGTCCCCTAGAAGTTTAATTACTTTATAAGCATTAATCTGAGCTAAGCAAGTCTCACCAGCAGAACACTCCAGCGATTCTGACATGGTGGTGTAGCAATTTATGGAGTTCTGACAGTCCCCTATCATCCCCAGTAGCTACAAAGATACTACCAGACTAGTACTTAAAGCTGCTCTTTCACATGATTCCTGTATTCCTTAAAGGAATAGAATAAAAGCTCTGAATATCATTTGACACGTTTGAAATTAATTTCCCTCCTCCCATCCACTTTCTCAGTGCCTGCAATTTTTTTGCACATACCTGTGTCTAGAATGGTGGGTGTGCATGTAGTAACTGTTTTTTGCATATTGTGTACAAATCAGGCCAAATGGAATTTTTCTACAAGCCTGTTGTAAAAGGGCAGTACATGTTGCTGTCAAAGTTAATGTCTCCTCACTGACACTTGTCTGTTAGGATTGTTCATTTCCCAGGAACACAGTTGAAGACATAAAACTTTACTGCACGTCAACCAGATCTACTAATATTGTACTTTTTATAGCATCTTAGGGGTTTGTGTTTGCTCTTTTTTAAGTACATCATAAGATTTTTTTTTTAAAAATTCTTAGTTACATTGAAATTCTAGTGATGATAATGATGTTATAATAATAACAATAATAGATATAAGAATGTTGATTGAGGAGGGGTTATATGCCAACTTTGCTGTATTGCTAAAATAAGAATAATCTTTATCCCAGAAATAAGTATTTTTAGGTGCATGCTTTAGGAGAACTAAATGAAATATTAAAATTACACTTTACTGAATCCAGGTTGGAATGTTGTTTCCTCAGACCCCTCACTTTTCAAACTATTGGGGCTATTTGCAGCATCAGCTGGATCAGACTTTAGTTGCCAGTGTTTCAAATAGGACACAATGATAGAAGACCAGGTCTGAAAATGTTGTTTGTTAGTGGAAATCTGTATTGGATTTGGATTATTTTGATGTAGAGTTTTCAAATATTCTTGTGACTGAAGAAACTGCAATTGTTTTTTACCATTTCCTTTCTGCAAAGGATCAGATGCAAATTCTGAGCAGTAGTTAAAGCAGAAAACCTTGTTACCAAATTTATGTAAAGAATACATAAAATCCAGTATCAGTACTGCCCTGTATAATGTCCACCCTTTTTATTTCCTGTTTGCACTATCAACATAAAATAGACAATATAGTAAAATCTTTGTATATAGTCATATCCTCAAAAATGCCTGAAACAGAATATACAAAGTTAAACATACTTGTATCAGGTGGATTTTTTTTAAGGACAATACAAAAAGCAAGAAGTACAACTTCTTTTCTGGCCTATTCTGCAATTGTTTTCAGCTCCATTAGGACAGAGCTAATGCCATACTTACTTTCTATTAAATCTTATTTTGAAGGTTAATTGGAACTTACTGTAATGCATTAAAATTGTTCCCCTGTGTGGAGAGGAATTTCTCACTGAATGATGTAATCAAGATAAATTTTCTGTCATTTTGTCTCACCTGGTCTCTCCCAAATTATATAACAGAAAGGAAGTCCAAAGAGAGAGAATTCTGTTATATTTTGGGATGTTACATTTTGAGTATGTCACTTAATATCTTCTATTAGAAGTAATTTTTATTTGAAAAGCAGAAGTTATTTTCTTACATTTCTGGACCTATTTGAATTACTTACATTCAAGCACACAGTAGCAAGCAGAGCAAGGATGTAAAATTCTATGGTGCTCTCATCATGTGTTCTGAAACCTAATACAAAACATATTGGCTTTTAATAGTGTCTAATATAAAGATAAATGCTAGACATATCTGTAGGCCAAATGATTAAATATTTATGCCTATATTAAGCAATACTTGGAAGCTTTTTATTTATTTATAATTTTGTATCTTTTCAAGTCATATTCTAGAACCAATGTCCTGCAGTCTGTTCAACTCTCAGAAGAGCTCCTAAAGGGCACAAGCACTAAAGCAGAGATGCAGAACTCTATTTTATTTGATAAAACTACTAAAACCCACCCCTACTACCAAAGAGGAGAATGTCTAACCTTTCCCTGAAATAGTAGTAAGGTCATGAGTTCTGCTGTGAAGTATATATTAACTGGAGTAGATCACTTACTGGTTTCCGAGTCCTAAAGGAGAAGCCACTGGCAGTGAGAAAACTGTGCAAGAGAAAATGCCTAATCAGCCCATTAAGCAGGTTGTGAAAGAATTAAAAACAATTTTAAAGGAATTAATTCTGTTTAACTAGCATACTTCCAAAATTAAATGTTACCATTTTAGATACAAATTTCAAGCCATCTCCTTTTACTTATTGATTTAATACAATTAAGCCAGTTTAAATCAAGAGAGCTAATAGAAACTCAGATCCTTTGTCCTTTATTAGTTTTGTTCTTAAACAGCTACAAAGCAACCCACAACCATATGTCACATTGAGTAGTCACTTGGCATATTACTACATAAATAGCTCATGAATTCTATATGAGGGAAAATTTCTTCTTAAGAAATATTGGAAGAGGTTTTGGTTTTGCCTACGAACCTAAATAATAAAACATTTTTTTCTACACCACAGTTGCAGGATCAATTTAAATACTGTAGTAGCCTGTAGCTAGAAAGTAAGTAATTGAGAATAGTAGGGTTTCAATAAGGGATTTACTGTGTATTCATACCATTTTCTACTACTACCTGACACATACTGTGAGTTATTGGAATAGCAAAAAAGTATTGCAAATTATATTGTTAATAGGAAATTGAGTCAATGATATTGAATACGTACAGGCAAAGGAAGTATAAAGTACCCTAAGAGCCTGTGTCAAACACTGAATTAAGTGAACCCTGTTTCATTAAAATCTCCCTGATTACTTAACAGGATGGGGAGAAGGAAAAATAATTTTTGAAAAAGACTGTTTATTTTTTTCTTTTAGTATGAGATGGTACATTAATATTACATGACTTCCCATACTAAATAATTTGAGACCCATGAATTCCAACTCAAAATGAAAAACTATAATTTTCTGTGGTTTGCATTTTTGTGACATTATTGTGGAGGATTGAGAGAGATCAAGGAAAGACTCTAAACATTGTAACAATAACTTCTGATTATAATGTTTCTCTTTTATATTAGTGTCAGCAGCCAATAACACATAACTTTTTTGCTCTATTTGTTGTGGGGTTTCTCTTTCATGCATAGTTATTGGAGGAGTAACCTCATTACCTATGCTGTTGGAAACTAAGCTTTTGTGAAAAGAATGGAGGCATTTTTCATAGCAGTTTACAGAGCTGACCATAAGCCAAGCATGGATCAGTGCATCACATTCTGTAACTCCTGTGCAAATTCTCTCATTGATTGGAGTTGACAGGGAAATGCCCATTGTTAAAACCCATCCACTGTTAGCAGAAATGTGGCATGAAACAGGTTGAACATGTGATAGCTGCTGGCACTTTGAACGTTGTCTATTCAAATGTAAGATTAGTAAAGCAGTTTGGGGTGGGTTTTTTTTGCATTGTGCTTAGCACAAGCTGGAAAAATCTAGTGCGATGGTCATT
>NW_005054325.1:4875723-4900570 GCF_000277835.1 Geospiza fortis | reverse complement strand
CCTGCTGAGTCAGCATGAAGCAAAGCTCCTCCATGCAGCATGAATGCAGTGGCCCACAGGAGATGGTTACTTTCTGATCTGTGCTGGAGAAGAAACTGCACTGTGTTTGGAAAAGTAGAAACTATCAAAGAGCTTCTGTGACATTTGTGAAGGAAAGTATTGCAATACGTTTTTACAACTCTGCTTTCAGAGCACGGTTTATCTCTTCGGATGCTCTGCCTTTAGGTTGGGGGTTTTTTTAGTGAATTGCTAACATTTGTGAATATGTGGTTGCTAGAAGAGATAGCACTTCAGAGTGTTTAGCACATAATATTGAAAGGCTTAAAATCAACAACAGATCTGTAAAGATAACTGGATTATGTTACAGAAATAATTTTAGTAAATGAGATTTACCCAATATATTTCTCTAAACAGAAATCTCAACATATGGCTGTTTCTATCCAAACTAGAGAAGTTGGACTCCTTCCTCTCTTTCAGAGAAAATAGACTGAAAAGTCTCCCAGCTGTATTCCTGCTCTACTAATTTTGTTTCCCTCCTTTCTACCAGTTTTTGCCCATGTGGAGAAGAAAAGGCATTTCTTGTGTTCTGCGCAAGTGAACCTTTCCAAGGAGTTCTTTTTCATGGAAAGTAAGTTTCTCTGTATTTATTTGCATATTTTTTCCTTTCTCTTCTTTCCTAAATATGCTCAGCTGGTGTTTAAAAGCAACTTTTAAAACCTTTGAAAATATCACATGTTGAGTAGGTCCATGGATGATGTCTTATGGAAGTTGCTGAGCTCATATATTCATTTTAGATTACGTGTGAAATACTGGCAAATTCCCTTCACAGAAAAAAAAAGTGTGAGAGATGAATGATAAAACATTGGTTTGATGAACTGGGCAAAGATGATCTTCCATTAGGGAAGAGAGGCATGAGTATCCCATCTACTTTGCCCTGTCAGCATGACTGAGCTCCAATATTGAGAGTTTCATCTACAAGTAATTGCTTCTGGCCTCTCATAAGAACACTTTGTCTACACAGTGTTTGATAGATGAGTGCAAAGAAGGACCATATCATGTTGCACAGTCCATTCACCTTTCTTTCCATGTCTGGGAAGAAAGTCTGGCCATGTGTGGGGTCATACATAGAGCTTGCTGTTACTGATTCAGTCGGGTTCTGTGGGTCACGTCCTCTCGCCCACAAGGGAGGTTATTCCCCCTCATTCTGGGTCTGCCCTCCAGCAGTCACATGGAGCACTGTACAGCCTGCTTGTGTCTTCTACCATGCAGAAGATGCCTCTCTGTCTTCAGCTTTTCTCCCTTTTTAGTAAAAGTTTCAAGTAGAGGAGTTCACAACGTACAGGACAGGTGGCACAGGGATGCAAAGAGAGGGAGTCAGAGCTCGAGCAGCAACAGGAATGATGGATTCACTCCTGCAGTGCTTAGTCAGGACTCTTACAAAAGGCAGGTACTTGTCATAGGATAACAGATATGCTTGTTCTTGAATAAACTGCAGAGGATACTGTCATCATTGGACGTGTCTAGTAGTTTATAGTGGTGTCTAGTAGTTTATATTTTGTTCAGAAAGCTGCTGTGTGCTACGTAATACTCATGGGAATAAAATGTTCTGCAATTGCATTGTGTTGACCCCATCAGAGAGATTCTGTGGAAGGCTAGCAGAAGGACTCTAGGTTTTGTAAAAATTAATTCATATGTTAAATGAAAGAATTATTATCTAGGACAGCTGTTTATCTACGTAAACAATTACCAGTCTGATTCTTTATTCACTAAGAGATAAAGCTTTTCAAACACATCACACAGAGTGAGTTCAGGATAGCAAAACATTGAATCATAGGATAATTTGTTTTAGAAAGAATGTCCAGGAAAATCCAGTTCCCTTTGCTCAAAGCAGTGCTCAGTTCCAAGGCAGAGTGGCCTGACCAGAGTTGTATCCAGTCAAGTGTATCTGTAAGGTTGCAGATTTTATTTACAACTGTCTTGACACATGTTCAGTGTTTGAATACCTTGTATACTATTTTTTTTTCTAATCTGTAATTGAAATTTCCCTAGTTATAACTTGTGTCTCTTGGTATCAAACAAGCAGGTGAGACAGGTCTAGGTTCAGGTGAAAAGCTGGACATAAGAGGCAGTTTAAAATCATGACAAATACCAGAGTTAATAAAAATACACACAGTGCTTTAAAATTGGACATGGGCCTTCACTTTGATCTCCAGTGACTACAAATTTTGTACTTGATGTGAAAGAGGTTAGATTTATCATGACTGCCCCTGGATTTCAAGGTCAGAAAGAACATGCAGGTTGCAGCTCAATATTCAAAATAGCCCAAATATTAATGCAGCACATAATAGGGACATGCCTTCTTTTGGCATCATAAAAAAAAGTGTCTCAAAGAGGAGAATAAAACATGATCATACAGACACTATCTCTTTTCCCATGCATCATATTGCTTTTAACACTTAACAAGTAGAAGTATGTGAATTGTAATATTTTTGGTGAGGGAGCAGGATTCAGAGGGGCAGTAGTTAACCCCTTCCTTTCTTTAATTCCTTATCCTGCCTGCTTCCAGTAAATACTCACCTGGGAAGCATGCAAAAGACCAGATAGAAAATCTTTGATATAGAGCAGAATTTGCTTGAAGGAGTAGCTGGCCATATTTCTCAAGAAATGCTTCATTTTCTCAAGAAATAGGAATTATTTGAAGCCAAATTTCTTTAAAAGCCTCAGTTTCCATATATTTTTAATAAGTCTCTGATTAGAGAACTTTTCAGTGTATGTGATGCATATAATAGTAGGGCAGCATTAATTAAACCCAAAAAGGTGGCAGCTCCCAGAAGAGAAAAACAAAGATCAGGAAAGTGGATATTGAGAAGGAAACATTTCCATAAGAAATCAGGAAAGCAAAACCGAGAGAGGAAGCATTAAAACCCCCATAGAGCTGAGAGGGTAAAAAATGCATGAAAAGCATTAATAGGAGCTAATGATTAAATTTTAATTTTCAAAGGAAAATGACGAATAGTAATAAGCAGTATTCATACTAAAACACATAAGGAGAAATCCAACATCTAAAGTTAGCTGAAGAAAAAACAATCAATAATGTTTTATTACAGACAGACATTTTTTTAGAGACTCTGTGAAGTGAGAAAGACGATGAAAGTCACTCTTTCTTGTACAGTACATTATATTAAAAAAAGAGTTTGAAAAAAATTGTAGAAGAGCTCATGACACAAACTACAATAGGAGGATCACTGTGCTCTGGAAATTGAGCTAATGATCCCAGTTTAGCAACTGGGACATTGCTAGTCCCAGAGACGTGTTATTCCTTGTATTAATGTCAAAAATTAGCACCTAAAGGTGGTAAAATCAGCAAAACACATTCCATTTGAAACCTGTTTCAGGGGGAGGTGATCCATGTCCAAATAGAATTGGTTGGAAAGGGGATTGGGTTTTGTGAAAAGCCAATAGGAAATATTAATTAGAATGATAAACACTAAAATATCAAGGTCTTTTGAGTTAGAAGTTTTGCAAGAAAGGTCATAATTTTCCATGAGAAGCAGACATATATTTTAGAAGATTTTTGGTTAATCAGGAATCTAGTTTTATGTTGTAGGACAGCGTTTGCCAGCAGATCATTAACAGTACCTTGTTAGCAATCCTGATTCCCCACAGGTGCAGGATGTAAATGATACCCAAGATGAGAAAGTCCAAAACCATTGCTTTTTTGTTTGGCTTCTTAATTTTCCAGCAGTTCTTTGCCTTCCTGTAGGCTGGCATTTCACTTTTTTTGGTCCATTTTGTGGTTTCTTCATCCTTTGGAAAGTTAGCATCTCGTGACATTTATATCTATCTAAAAGTCGTCTAGAAGATGATATTTGGAATTAAATAAAAGGAGTAGTAGAAATTAATAAAGAATCACACAGAGTAACAAAGGATAAAGGATAAATTGTAAGTTCTGTAAAAGATGTCCTTTTTGTGTCGTAGAAGATGTCTAGCTTGTACACTTTGAAAATTGTGGATGGTCTAATGTTTGCTTTGCCTGATGCAACATGCCACAAATATATCTACAGTACAAATAAAAAAACAACAGTAAGGCAGAGATGGAAACCTTTAGAGCCCTAAAGATAAAAATTGGAAGAGGCAGGAAGGGAGTTATTGAAGCAATTGAATGGGAAGGGGGCCATGTCTGTAACCATTTTTAGAGAAATATGTATGTTTTTTTCACTATGTTGTCATGTTTTTTTTTTTTTTGTTACTGCATTGTCTGGTGTTTACATCTTTGTTTTAAAATCTCAGAGGTGAGTTTTACAAATTATGTTGCTTATAGCCACCTCTCTCATATCTCTCCATCTTCTGCTGGATATACAGAAATGGAAAATACTTAAAGCACAGTAAGAACAAGAGGCTCATGAAAGAGACTTCACTGATGGCTGGCAGGTAAAATGTATTGACAGAAGGAGCACGTTGCTTAAAAGAGTAGCTTCCTGCCTCAAAAAAAAAAAAGAATTCTAGGAGTGAGTAATAGCTTCCCAATGGAAAGGGAAAGAAATCACATATTTACTAAAACAAATTGTCAAGAAATAAGTTTCTTGAAATAGGCCACTTTTTCATATTCAGTGTGCCTGATATTGATAATGCAAGAGGCAGCTGGACACAAGTGCTGACTTTGCCCATCAATTGACTGTGGCCAATTCCTTGCTAGTCTAGCAATGAAGGGATGAGTTTGAAAACCTGCAAAATGCAGTTCTGCCCTCATTTCCTTGAGCAAGCATGTGCCAGAATCTGGATGAAATTTTTATCTTCTGGCAGATAAAAGCTGGTTTTGTAAATGCTGGTGATTATTGATCCCCAGAGCACACACTCCTGGTTAATGCCTTGTTTATAGTACATGCACTGTTTCCTGAAGTCATGTTAAAAAATATGACATTTGTTTAAGTGAGGCAGATGTGTCTGGTGGCAAAACTGCTGCACAGAGTGGCAGTGCAGCAGGGCAAGCATGCCACGGACCTCTCCTTAGCTGAGGTGTGAAACAGCTGTCACAGCCATGACACCCTTGAAAAACGGAGCATCTGGTGAATGCCCTTGGAAGACACATTAGCCTTCATCCCAGCAACCACATATTAAAGGTGACATTTGTTGCAAGCTAAAGAACACTTATTTTTGTAATCATATGTCCAGTAGTTGGGCGGAGAAAATAAATGGGCTGCTCCACAAACAGAAAAATTAACAAAGCCTAATCCAGATTTGACCCAGGTCCCCACATAACTCTTTGCAATAACCCTGGACCTCTTTCATACCCATTCCACTCCCCCAAACTTTTTATTTCTCCAGAGTATCACCAGCTTCCCCCTGGTTGCCCTCCTCTCTGGCTGAGCTACAGGCAGCATGCTGCCCATTCAGAGCAGAGGTTGGGGTGTGCTGACCACCCATTGCCCTCCAGGATAAATGGTACTTATTGTAAATATGTCTCCTCTACCCAATTGCCAGTGCTCATTTCTTTTTAGCAACTTAATTATCTTCGGTACTCTGGCCCTCTTCTGCTGATTTGTTTGAAATTGGACAGCAGGTTCACAAGTTACCAGGAAAGACCAAAAGCTCCAGGTGTCAAGTCTCATTTCCTTGGGAAACCAGAGTTTAAATAAATGGTCACAGGTCAGTGGTTATATTGCAGCTTCTGCCGAGAACTTCATGGGCTGAACCACTCAGAGCTTTAACTCTAAAATAAATCCATGCAGTATGATTCTAAGTTTTATCATCATGACTGTTATATAGGCTTCATATGCCGCAGAAAAAAGCTACCTTACAGGTAGTTTTAGCAAAGGAAGCTGAGTTTGTAAAAAGTAGAACTTGCATATTTCATTTGCTAAAGATTTCCCTCTCCATTTTCCTCTCTCCCCTTCCCTTTGCTTTTCGCCTTTCTCTTTCCTTTCCTGTTTTTGCCTTGCTTTCAACAAAAATTCCACTTTGGCTTTTTCAGATGGACACCTGGCTCAGAGTAAAGGACATGCAGTGCACAGTCCCTAGCAGAAGCTGAAAATGGATGATGTCTACTGATGCTTTTCAATGATGTCATCTCCTCTTTTTCTGTTTGAGATGGGTGATAGGAAAATGTTCTAAGACTGAGTGACCTCTTCATCCCTTGACTTCTCTTTCCACAAGCCTGAAAACCATCTGAAGAAATGACCACCCAGCTACCAGAGGAGTCTATGGAGACCCAGAGCTCAGATGAGCTCGAGTGCAAGATCTGCTACAACCGCTATAACCTTCGGCAGAGAAAGCCAAAAGTGCTGGAGTGCTGTCACAGAGTGTGTGCCAAATGCCTTTGCAAGATCATAGACTTTGGGGATTCCCCACAAGGAGTCATAGTGTGCCCATTCTGCAGGTTTGAAACGTGCCTGCCGGACGATGAGGTCAGTAGTCTTCCTGATGACAACAACATCCTTCTGAATTTAGCTTGTGGGGGAAAGGGAAAGAAGTGCCTACCAGACAACCCAACAGAACTGCTGTTGACTCCCAAAAGGCTGGCATCTCTGGTTAGCCCTTCTCACACCTCTTCTAATTGCCTGGTTATAACAATCATGGAAGTACAAAGAGAAAGTCCCCAGACTCTGAACTCAACCCCCGTGGTGGAATTTTACAGGCCTACAAGTTTTGACTCTGTTGCAACTGTGTCCCACAACTGGACAGTGTGGAACTGCACATCTTTGCTCTTCCAGACCTCGATTCGGGTGCTAGTGTGGTTGCTAGGGCTGCTGTACTTTAGCTCCTTGCCTTTAGGGATTTATTTACTGGTATCCAAGAAAGTCACCCTTGGGGTTGTCTTTGTAAGCCTTGTTCCTTCGAGCCTTGTTATTCTCATGATTTATGGCTTTTGCCAGTGTGTTTGCCATGAAGTTCTAGACTGCATGTCATCTTGATAACAAATACAGTAAAAAAAGGTGTATTACCAGATGTGTAGCATAGTTGATTTCTCCTGGTTTTGTATTCTTTGTATTCTTATTTATTCTTATTGTCCATCCCACTAAATGGAAGCAGTTACATGGTCCCTTTTTTTCCAACTGAATTTGACACCCCTCACCCCAAGCATTTTTTGAGCTAAGAACTGGAAATAAAAATTGCATGTTGATTTTGAAGGGCTGAATTTTAGAAAGGGATAAAGCCAAATCACCAAACTTGGTGCCTGCTGCTGCTGCCACTGTTTAAATGAGTAGGACTTTGCTTTGTATTGGACTGATCAAGTCAGTTCATGCTATAGGATTCATCCAGGAAGAAATTACTGTAGCAGACACCTTCCAGATGCAAGTACTGCATCTCTTAACCCAAAGCATCTCATGCTCTGAAATACCTGTTATTTATAATCCATCATCATTTATAGCAAATTAAATCACTCTATTAGTTAATAGTCTGAAGAAGAATAAAACAAACTACCAATTTTTTAGTTCTTGCTACAGCAAAAATACTTGTGGGAGGCCAATTTTTTTTTTTTAATGTTAAAAACTTGTCTCCAGAACACTTTCCCCAAAGAGAAGCCCATTTTTCCTTGTCATACAGTTTCAGCTCACTGTGAAATATTCCTGCTAACGAGTACTTCTGGGGACCCAGCCATGTGCTTGATGTTCTCCAGGTGCGCTTATTTTAGTGTACACACCTTAGGCTTCCCTTTGAGGGTTCAGAGCTCTGCAAATTTCTCTAGCTGTGTTCTGTTATGCTTACCCCACCTCCCAGCATTTCCACCACCACATTTCCAAGCCACCAGTCCTTCCTAATGGACGACCAACCTCATGCACACGTACTCTGTGGTAGCTGTGCTGGAGAATTTGGCTTATGTGACTTTAGCTCTCAAGATAGACTTTTATTCCCAACCATTAGGAAACAGATCTTCAATCACTAATACAAATTTAAGGGAAAAAATCTGAAATGGTTAACTGGGGTTTTATTTGTTGGTTTTTTTTTTTTGGGTTTGTCGGTTTGTTTGTTTGTTTTTGTTCTGAGTTCACAGAATGAGCACTGTAAGGAGATAATGTGGCTTTGGGAAGATTTTTGTTTAAGGCATAGTCCTTCAAAATGTTTTAATACTCTGAACTCCCCCTGTCACCACTGTGAGTTGATGGCAATCTATATGTGGTAATTAGCATGTCTCCATTAGTGGAGCTCAGAGGAATTAATGATACTTTACCATTCCACAAATAGAACCAGGCCCTGTAAGGCTTGCTTGTATTTTGCATGGTTTAGGCTATTTTTTGAACTACTGGAAGAACACAAAAATAAGTAATATTTAATGTTTATGTATATAACTAGGTCTAGCAACACCGCAGCTGCAAACTGGTTTTCTTGTGCACAGCAGAGTGGAGTTGAGCAGTGCAAGCCTGGTTTTTGGGTTTGGCACAAGACTTAGTCATTTCAGGGCAGTGTAAAAGGGAGAGGGGTTTGTTGCATGAAAATTGAATGTATGGCCTAACAATATACTCTTAGAGCAAACAGACTTTGGTAAGAATGAAAAAATGACAGTGGGAAAAGCAGAGCCTGTCAAGAGGATTTGAAGTTAAACTGGTTCAATTTTTGTAGATGGCACAGGTGGTATCTGCAGTTTTATTCCTATTGCAGACAGAGAAAATGTGGAAATGTAAAGGTCCTGCTTTTCTTGACCCTCATTTTCTAATAGTGCATATATATGTGTGTGTATGTACATATAGACACATATGTGAGAAGAAAACTTACAGCCAAATCATAGTTTTCCAGTGTATGGAGTTATGGAGCTATGTATTGAATGATTAAAGGAAATGTTTCAGACTTTTCTGTAATGACAATAATTATACCTAAAATATTTTCAGAATTCCTAGAAAATGCTGTTCCTAAGTAGTTGTTTTTAATGTTTGTGGTAAAGCACATGTAGTTAGAAGAGGAATCGTCTCCAGTCAAGGTTTGACTCATCTATGAACTCATAAATTTTAAGTATCAAACAACAATCATGTCAAAAAGAAAGAAAAATAGAAACCTATGTGGTTTTATAGAACTTCATGACTTTTGGAAAGATGTATTTGTAGTGTTAGGGGTTTATATGTTTTAGGATTTGTTCAATTTGTCTGAATATAGTGTCTCTAATAAAGGGCTAACAGAGGATATAGGTTTTGCAAATGTGTGATATATATGAATTACTTCTGCACAACATGCTCTACAGTGCTACCTGTTGTTTTTTCCTTTTGATTTTCAGCTGATTATCTTAGCTCCAGCAGCAGATATTTTGTAGTCTGTTTTAAAACAGAGCCTAATTGTAGCAAAATTACAGTGGTATCAGTTACACATCACAGCACAAATTAATACACCTGTTGTTATACTTCTCTACTTTTCAGACTGCCAGCCCATTAAATTTATGCTGTTATTGCAGGCTGTGCTGCATTTCTCACCCACTCAAAGATGCAAGTGTGCAAAAGCATATTGATTGTACAGCTCTGCTGCCACTCAGCCAGAGCATGCTATTGCAACTTTGAGGTCATAAAATACCTATATGACTTACAATATGGCCATTGAGAATTGCTGGGAGATAAATTATTTGTGGGGAAGAATTTTTGCTGTGTGACTGAGACTAGAAGAACTTCAGATATTACTCTTTCCTTATTTTTATTCTCTATCATTCTTTAGACTTTGAACTGAAAGCTCTTGTGTCCTCTGCAGTGGAATAACTGTGCTGAAATCAATGTAAATGGGGCTAAAATCAAGATTAGCTTACTCCTCTGCCTGGTTTTCCTTCCTTTTCTCTGACTTTTTCTCTCCTTGGAAAGTAATGGCTCCAGGGGTTGTAAAATACTGCCTGCACACCAAGGCAATTTCCTTTCAGTGGGATTTATTCCTGCTATGCCTAGATATGACTCAGCCAAGTACAAAGTGCTAGAAATTCATTGCTACAGGATTAATTTAGACCAAATGAGATTTTTTTGTTTTGTTTTGTTTTTAATTCCTGCTTATCCTATGGATGCAGACTCTATCCTCTCCAGCTGCCCATGTACAGGATGATATTGTGGTATCCCCTGAGGGCTGGGGCAGGATGATGTAGGAGCAGCTGCTGGGCACAGCTTAGGAAGGATGTGCTGAGCTGGGCCATCCTGTGAGTGCGATGAAGGTGAGGGATGAAGATCTGCAGGTGTGGCTTGAGCCCAGAGCCCAAAGGGCAATTAACAGAGTATGGGTTAACAGAGTCTGTGGGATCTTACATAGGAAGTGGGGCTGGGCTGGGCTGGCTGAGAAGCTGAGCAAAGCAGAGAGGGGAGGTTTGTCTATGCCTGGGACAAAGGGGCTGTTTTGGATAAATATTTTGGGGTAGAGCTGCTGCAAACAGTTTAATGTTTTCCATACTGACCCCTCTGGGGTTTAAAATTCATTTGGTAATTAAATTAATTCCCTGCAGTTATTACAGTTAAGTACATTTACTTTTCAAATGGCAAAGCATTGAACTTCATTCTAATGTAAATGGATCTTTAGATTTGGGCATACTCCCACTGTTATGTTAACTATGTAAAGCTACAGGACTGGCCAAAGTAAGGGCTGATGTCTTTTGATTTAGCTGCTTTTGATTGTGAGCTTTGGTAGGTCCTACTATATTGATTATAGACCCACTAAACTGTATATGCTAATATAAAACACTTAAAATAGGCAAACTCTTGTCCTGATAACATTATTGGCAAACTTCAGGGTTGCCAGTATTTAACAGTGCACCCAAAAATAGACCCTTTCAAACAGACTTGATTACCTGAAGATACAGATAAGTTGGTCAGAGCATGATGCTGATAACAGCAAGGTCATGGCTTCCATCCCTGTATGGACCATTCACTTGAAATTTGGACTCCGTGATCCCTGTGGGTCCCTTCCAACTCAGAGAATTCTCTGATTCTGTTGACTCCAGCAGCACACAGCCAGATAGACAAGCACAGAACAGGAAAACACAGCTTTCCACTTAAGTGGATACACTTCAACCTCAGGAAGAGGAACTGAGGAGGTTCACAAGAAGGTAGATGATGTTTTCAAGGGAGTTCCTTGTTATTTGGTACAGGGCCATTGTTTTTCTTAATTTTAACCAGTTCTAGGGGTAGATTCAACTCACTACTCTTACTTTTCTGCCCCCTCTCATGAAACAAATCTACATGAACTGTGGATAAACAGTATTTTGAAATGAAGCAATATTTTCTACAACACTGAGTTTGCAGCCCAGTCCAGCAGGGCAAGGCTAATACTGAAAATATGGTAAATTGCAGCCAGGATGCGAGAGTGAGCAGCGTGCAGAGGGTAAACAGCAGCATGCTGTTGAAACAGTTTTGATGTCAAAGCAAGGAAAACATGGGACTGTATCCTGCCTTGTCTTGGCTGGTTCAAAATTACTGAGAGGCTGTCCCAGGCCTGAGCACTGAGCTGTCCCAAGCATGGCTCAGCACCCACCCCTGCATTACCTCTGAGACAGTTCACTTCAGCTGTGCATCTTGATTTCTTGCACAGGAGTTCTACATCATGATTTCATCTTCCTGCATGGATAGCAGGCAAAGTGAAAGATCCTCAGTGTTATACTTTTAAACATTTTGACTATCCTAAGGTTTCTCAGGGTTGGAGTTTTTTTCATTTCTTCATATTTATTTCTACAAAGCAAGACACTGCACTTTATTTTAAATGGAGTAGTGTCTTCAAGGATTAAAAAAAAAAAACAACAGAGAAAAAGAAAAAATGTGGGGAAGAAGAACTGAGAATTTTGGAATAGTTTTAAGACATTCAAAGTAGAAAGAGGCTGAGAGTCTTTTTACTTTCATACTAGCAGACTAGATGTTATCCTTTGAGTGACATCAGTAAATATTTAGTGCTGGAGATTCCTGAGGGAGTTGATAAGTCTGCCAGACCTTAAGCACAGACCCCATACTCCACTACTTTTCTGTAAAGCACCATTCTTCTTTTGCATCAGCCACCTCAGTCAAAGTTGAAACACCACAGTTCACAAAGAGTTCTGGCACAAAGAATAAATCCCCAGTCTGGGGACAGTAAATCATCTTTTTAAAGACATGTGTGACAGTAGCAAAGCTTTCAGTGTTAGACCTTAAACAAAGAGAAGTCATCTTGCAGTCTGAATTGCTAGCATAAATTTCATTTTAAATCAAGTTTCATTGTGCTGGGCAGCACTACAACTAGAAAACTTTTTTTGTTTTTCTGCCTTTTGCTATACAAATGTGGTTTGTATTTTAAGAAATGTATTAAATTGTAGAAATCAGAAATGGATAGGAAGAAGCTTAATAAGTAATTTTATCCATTTCCTTCACCCCTGTAGAGATGAATGCTTTGTCTAGTCTGGTTTTAAATATCTAAAGTGATGAGGCCTCCACCTCTTCCCACAAGGGACTTCTCAGCCATTTAATAGGCTTCTTTGTTAGGAAATACTTGCCTCATACTGATCCCATTTTTTTTTCCTTCTGCATAATGTAGTCCCTTTCTTCTGTGCCCACTATTTTAACTTTTATGAAATCTGGGAAATGTATTTATCTATTTCATACTATAGCTGAATAATTCATAATTCTTGTTATTCAAGTAACAAAAGAGATAAGCAAGCAGTAGCTGAGCAGCTAATACTTCACTGAGATGGTGTACCATGTACCAGTGGGTATATTTCCTGGCAAGTCCTGGCTGACACTGCTTTCTGTATTAGGGAGTGAAAAATGTCAAGAATGTCAAGTGAAACTGAAGAAATGCATCTTCCAAGTGCATGCATGGCAATATTACTGAAATTTCAAGAGGTGCTGAGGCAAAGAGCCTACTTCTTTGCATAGAGCTTTTCTTTCTAAAAGTGGATGATTTTATTAAAAGTACACTTTCAAAAAGCATTTGAATTTTCTTTTCATAAGAAAACCTCTAAGATGAGAATCACACTATGTCAAAACTCTTTAACTTGTTGAGAGACAAGGCTGGATTGATTGCCACTCACTGCTAAGCAGTTTTTGCTGACAGCTTAGCTCAGAAGAAAAAATGAATCCAGAGTTTGAAAAGATGCCTTTGCAACTGTGTCACTGGAATCAGATCTGTGCATGAAAAAATGACTCATGTTTTGACAACAGTAACTGCATTTCTGATTTAATTACAACATATTAGATAATCCTTTGCCTCATTCAAAGGACAAGAAGGAACAGTGTGACTAAGGAAATTCTAGGTGGACAGCTAGATTTTATGTGGTTTTGCATTCAAAAGCTACTTACTTCAAACAAGCAGTGCTATGCTTTATGCTGACCCTGGGCCAGGTGGGAGATCTGCTGGGTCTCTTTAACCTCAGAGCTGTAGTGGATGCACATAAAAAAGGTATATGAACAGCCCACATGATGTAGAGCTCCTCATATACCTCCTAATATATGGCAATCTGCAGTTGCAGATCTCTTGAGATGGAGGTTGTGCCTGTGGGTTTCATCCTTGCCTATGGACTTCTTTGGATTCCTTTAAATGCTGTGTTTAACCCACTTGGCACCTATAAATTCCCACAGCATAGGGTCCCACAATTTCATTCTATACTTGGTGGAAAAGGTCTGCTTGTCTTAAAAACCCCTGAGATACTTCTGCCCTACTTATTCCAATAAGGAAAGCAGTTCTGAGGTATGATGGCATTGTTTCCTCTACACTCCTCAGAACTTCCTCTATCCTTGGAGATGGTAAAGTCAGGGTTTTATCCCTCAGCTGCCTTCGGTCCATTCTGTTTCATCTCTTCTTAACCAGCAGGCTTTCCATGCTCACCACCAGCCACTGCACTTGCCTGAACCTCTTCTACTGCTTCCTCTTTTTTACTTTGAGGTGGGATGAAGCATTTAGAAATAGATTCTGCTTAGTGCCATTTATTGATAAGCCATGTGACCACATAAGGTACCTGTACTCCTAGAGCCATGGAAATGACTTTGTAATTTTTATTGGTCCTGACAGCACATCTGAGGTGTTACACTTGATTATTGTTAGTTGATATGTTATATGGATGTGCATTGATAAACCCACTAACATGTGAGTTTATCCTGTGCATTCTAATATCCCTGTTTAAATTGTCTGGTTGGTCTGGGTACAGGAGACAGTAGATTCCAGAGAATATTTAATTTAGTCTTGGCATAGACTGTATGGATTTTATCTCTATTAAGCACATGGCCTGACACTGCTGGACTGAGCAGCCACTCATCATCTCTCCCTGCCATAGTGGTGGCATCTACCTCACCCACTTGCTGCAGCCATCCCAAAATACAGCCTAGAGCATTTTTTATTGCAAGAATAAGTTTTTCTTTTAAACACCTTTTACTGAATCTTTTATTTCCTTAAACCCTGTGGCCTTTTTCATGTCCTTCTTTCTTCATTCCAAGAAGAGGAGGTGCTCTCAGATAAAATTATTAATAATGATGCTGTTTAGACAGTAAGCTCATTACATTGGGTTCTTCATATTGCCTAGTAGGGCAAAGCTTTGGGGCCTTTTCCTTCAGAAGTCCTACCAGATATAAGCAGGGACCTCAGCATTTTGCTGTCCTGGGCCTCACAGAAGGCTCCTTGCAGCCCCTGGGGGTCTTCATGCTGATGCTCTTTACATCAGTGTCCCATCTTTTAGTTAGAAAAACTGAGTGACTCTAAGGAATTTATTGCAATAAAACTAGATAGAGCTTATTTTCTTTCCGCAAAGAATGAAATTATGAGGCTGAAACTTTTTGGGGCACTTCCAGGATCCGCTGCACATCTCTAACGGCACTTTTGTTTGTTTTAGTAATTAAGCACAATAATAAAGCCAGGTCAGTGAGGCTGCATGAATCATGCAGATAGTTAATGAAGTTTGATTGAAAGAAAAGGAAAATTGAGGAAAAGCTTGCTCACACGATAGGGCTTGGGTGGAGAGGGCAAACAGCTGTAGATCTTTTACAAGAGATTGCAGAAATGATGGCCAAAACAGGTAGAATGTGAAGAATGTGTGTGTATATGCTCCAGTGAATTATGGACACATTGTAGAGTGAAATTCTCAATCCAACAGACTTGAAAAAAGGAAGTTTTAATCATATATTGCTTTACTTTTTACTTTGTCACAAAAATCCACAGGTTTTAAATTCCAGATCAAGTTGAGGCTTACCAAATGTAACTTGAGTTTTATGAGAGGAGTTTGGTTGCTGTAATTTTGCCTTCTATAACTGTCTTTTTTAGATTTATGAGGAAAAGTCATAATGTGGGAACTTTTTTTTGTTTGTGTTTATTTCATGAGTGGAACGATGAAATCTACCATAATCTTGCAGACAAGGAAACTATTACATGGAAGCAAATGGCAAAACTATAACCATTCCTATCTGAAATAATGAAGTACTAATGTAAAACCAATTGTTTCACTCTAATAAAACTTTAATTTTTCAGTAAAGATTTGTCATGATAAGCATATTTCTTAATGTCTGGGTTTGAAGGTCTTTCAGATTTTATTCCTGTTATTCATTGGAACAGTTTAAAAAATAGACTGAAGGGGAGTATGCGATAGTATTTCACAGTGTTTTAACCAAATAGACAAAATATTTTTGTTTACTGCACAAGTATGCAAAGTGTTTTGTGCAAAGGAAGACTGCCAGAAAACTGAATTAAAGCTAGACAAATTTCTGGATGATCACTCAACCATGTATTTTTAAAATAAAATGACAGCATGTATGAGGGAGCATTCCAGGTAGCAGCCAGCAAGTAGTTTGCAGCATGTATTTTGCATTAGAGTCCTACATTTTCTGGCCTTACCAACTGGTTATTAAAAACATAGGGCTGATTCCTGGTTTAGAGAAGGATGCTCTTGCCTGGAAACCCTTATTGCAGGCACCTCTAAAGCCTGAGTCTACAAGTGTTTGCTGCTTTTGGAGGCAGCCAGCTGCAGGTTGGGTTGTCCCTGGCGTCGTCAGGGAGGTGTCGGTGGAGCCCGGTCTCAGGGACACAGATGGGATTTGTACACAGTGCGCAGGGAAATGGAGCTGCTCAGCCAACACACGCTCCCCTGGCATGAATTATTCCTTCTTTTAGCAGGACTGCAAGGAGTAAGAGTGTTGTGTAATTCTGCTGGCTTCAGGTGCAGCTAGACCACAAAAGAGTGTAACTCACAGGGGTGAGGTATGTGATCTTGTAGAAGTGGGTAGAATAGGAAGATTTATTCACATTTGCCAGTATGTGGCCACTGGTGTAATTTGCATTTTGAATGGATGAGACTTTGGTTTAGTGATGGCTAGATATAAAACTCATGCAGTGCTTCTTTATTTTTTAAATTACAAAACCTTCCCTGCCGTGTCTTGCTTCCTTCTTCTCTGTTAGGCTGGGATGGCCCAGAACTGATCAGCTTTCTGATATCCAGATCTCTTGAGCCTCTAAGCTTGCAGATCTTTGAACACTGGATTGTAGGCCAAACTCACTCTGAGCTGAAAGCAACCCATCCTTGGAAAAAGGTGGATGTGTGTGGTAATCACAGATCCTCTGAACAGAGAGAGACACAGCTCTCCCAGGATTTTCCTGGGAAGCTGAGAGAAGCTGTGAGAAAGCTCAGAGAAAGAATTAAAATTATTATTATCTCAATCTCCATACCTGGCAGGCAATCTCCCTTTGTCAAAGATGTTTGCAAGAGGGAGTTGTTCCTTCTTGACCAACAGGTGAGAGAAGATTCCTAAAGGCCAATCAGGTCTTAGGTCCACCATTGTTTCTATAAGAACTGTAGATTTCTAATAACAAAGCGCCTTTTTCATGCTTTCTGATGATAGACTCTCTGTATCACCTTCGTCTGTCCCCGATACCCCTTTGGTGATAGATGTGTACTCTCTATCCCTCTTTCTAGTGTAGAAATAAAATCTCAGATTTAAATGTAGGCATTTGTTTTGTTCTGAGGTAAATTCAAAAATGAAGTTTCTTTTCAACTTCATTTTTACCACCTTAGAATTTCATCTATTTCTCCTGGTTGGTCCTGACGAAACTTTATGGGTTTAGAAAATCAAGTGCAGTGCATAAACAAATGAGAGAGAATGTGATCTTCCCTTTCAAGTCCTTTGTTTCTTTACTGAACAGTACTCATAAAAGTAGCATAAAAAATAAATTGGGAAAATAGGCAGCACTGGTAGATATCCAGACTGAACTTTTAGCACTTAGCCAGCATTGCTGGAACCTCCAAAGAGGAAAATAAATGAAGTTTAGACCAATATTCTTTATATGTTAAGGCTGAAAGTCAGCTCTCTCCCTCCCTAAACACAGAAAATATCAGTAGCTGCCTATGCATGGCGAAGGGATGCCAACCTGCCCCTCTTGCCATTGACACATTGTTTGAAAGAAGAGTTATCTGATGGTCAGCTTGGCTGGAGGCACTGGTGTTTTGACCTGGGACTCAGTCCCAGGAGCTGGGTAGTGCACCTCAACATCACCTGGTTGTCTGTCCCCATGGCAACAAGGAGTGGGGAGGGCTGGGAGGACTGTGACTCCCAGACCTCGAACAATGAGGACATTTAGAGATGCTTCTTGAATGATGTTACCTGCCAGCTGTGCCTGCTTGTCTGAAAGGTGAATCATGGCTGTCTCCTTGACCAAGGAGATACAGCTGAACCACGTGGTGCCAGACATCTCTGGGAAACCCTACAGAGCAAACTGAGTGGGCTTCAAAGGGAGAATTGGGAGGAAGAGCCTTGTGGGTATCTTTACAGGGCAGCAAGAGAAGCAGCCCTGTGTTCCTGTTAATAAAAAGAGAGATGGAGCATTCCATTCCCAGCATTGCCTGGTACAGGCGGCTTGTGTTGTACGCAGCATTCTGCCCGTTATAGATGGATAATGACGTGATTGGCTCTCGCAATTAAAAGATAACTATTGTGTGAATATTAAGAAAAGCTTTAGTGATGTATAGTCATGTTATTGTAGTTTAGATGTCCTCTGTTCTCTGTTCTCCCCATGGTTCCCTTTTCCCCTCTGTATTGTGACCATCAGACAGCTGGGGTTGTCTAGGCCAGGTAGAAAGAAGGCTGCACATGTGCCCCTTACCTGGGGCACTTGGGAATGGAAAAGCTTGGTGCTTAGGGATGCAGCATGGCAACACCTGATCTCCAATCAAGTTACAATAAAGCAGTCTCCACCAGTAAATGGCAAAGAGTTGACTGACAGAATTTGGGAGGGGCCAGGGCTGGCTGATGCAACCCCCAGGGGTATAAAAGACTGAGCATCCATCTTAAAGATGAACTGGCTGTGTGGTATGCACAAGGGGCAGTTCCCGGTGCTGCAGGTTTTTCCTCATGTAATCCTTCATTGTATTTTTGTTAAGGTTTAATAAACCTCTTTTAATTTTCAAAGTGAGCAGTTGTCTCTCACATGCCCCACTGCAGTGCCCTGTGCTGGTGGAGCAGCACAGCCTTGCATTGCCTGCACAGCTTTATCCTCTCCCATGCTGCACAGCCATTAAAGCTGTCGGACAGTTGCACCTGGGCATTGGCAAAGCCAGCACCTCCTCCCATCCTGTCCCCATGGTTTGCACACATCTGGCACCGAGCACACACATCTGGCACCGAGCACACGCAGCCCCTCCTTTCCCAGAGGCCAGCACCATAACTCTCCTTGCCTGTCCCTCTCCTAGCTCTCTGCTGCCCCTGCCTGCCTCGCTGCTGGGTGTCTTTAAGATTGTATAAGATTGGAGTGAATTTATCTGAAATGAGAATTATTATTCTTGGAGAGAAAAAACATCTTCGCAATTTTGACACATATGGAGGCTTCAGGTTTTTGGACATCATAAAGTGAGAAGAGTAAGGTGTACGTCCCATGCAATCTCTGCAGGTGACTGTCCCAGCAGCCTGTGCCACATGTGCTGCTTTTCCTTGTGAACACACCCTCAGACTACAAGAAAAACTCCCTCAGACCTCCTTGCATGTTGGTCAGTGGTGGTTTCCAAACCCAGACAGAATAAACAGGGTAAGGTGGATGCCCTGCTCCAGTACTTTGATACTTGGAAAGTGAAGGGTAGCATCTGTGGGAAAGAAAAAGGAAGTGGGGGAACAGGAGTGGGAGCCCCCAGAGGGGACAGTTGTCACCATGATATTTTCATATTTTCTGAAAAATCCGTTCACCAGGATTTTTCTCCTGAGAAGCCTCAGAAAATAAACGTAAACAATAATCATCTGATTGCTCTGGGATGTGGTCTGGAGGTTGTTTACCAACAGGTGCATCTTTGATTGTTTCCATGTGAATAATTTTTAATTAATGACCAATCATGATCAACTGTGTCAGACTCTGAGGGGTCAGTCACGTGCTTTCATTATTCTTTTCTAGCCTTCTGAGGTATCCTTTCTCTTTCTTTAGTATAGTTTTATAATATATAATATAATATAATATAATATAATATAATATAATATAATATAATATAATATAATATAATATAATATAATATAATAATAAACCAGCCTTCTGAGAACTTGGAGTCAAATTCTCATCTCTCACCTTGTCCTGGGGACCTCACAACACCACAGACAGTGATGTGTAATGAGTAGGGAAGGCCATGTGGTGAGGAGGTAAAACCAGGAGATGGAGGCTAATGAAAACTCAAATCCCATCCTGAACTGAAAAACCTTCTGTAAAGACTCTTTATGCATCTGTCTTCCTTAAGGAAAATTTGTCTGTGAGCAAATGGCTCGTAAAATTAATACCAGTGACAGGTAAAATTGGGCAAGAAAAAGTGAGACTGTCACTGGTTAGCTTGGAGGCTCTCCAGTCAGGCATGTCAGATGAGTTTTTCCTAGGCTAAAGATCCTGCTAAAGCTGTCTCGAACCTATCAGTGGTCCTCTTCAAAAATTCAGGAAGGATAAAAGAAATATCAGGAAGAAGGGAAAAGACAGGTATGTTTATATTTTTCAAAGAGGATTGGGTAGGAGCAGGGAATTAGTGACTGGTCAGCTCTCTGCAGCTCTCTGTGCTTCTCCTGATCAAGCCACTCTTATACTTGAAGGCAGATGCAGGACTACCCATTGCTCCTGCTATGATTGTGTCTCTGAATGATTGAAAAATTTCATATTTGTTATGGTAAAGGAAAAATCCAAGGTGAAGGTAAAAGCATAAAGGGAAAAATCTACTATAAAAAATACGCTGTAGGAGTTGCAGGCCTCTGAATCACCTAGGATTCATTTAATAACCGCTTGCTTCAGTAAAACTGTAGTAAAAGAAATTTTCTATTGACATGGGTTTACTTCAACAGCTGCCAAGCACAAATCAAGGAATGTTTACTTTGGCGCCTTTGTCTGACAGAGAAGGATTGTTTCTGGCAAGCACTTTATATTGTATTAAGATATCAGTCAAAACAAACAAGAATGTGAAAATTGCATTTCAAAAGTAATCTAAAGCCACCATGCAGAGTCTCAAACATTAGAGGACACAGTGAGGGTAGGTGTATTGATATATTCAAAGAATGGCAATATATTTGCCTCTTTTATATTCTTGATGTGAGTGAAACTTATTGATCCATGAATCTATTCTTTTAGCACAGACAATAGTGCTCAGACTTTACAGCGGCAATGACTGTTTCTCCCTGCACCCAGATATCCCAAACACCAATGTGTTTGTGCAAAAAATTTGGATAGGTAATTTAGCTCCAGGCAAGTCACAAATAACTCTTGTATTTCCACCATCAAATACCAGAAGGGTTAGAGAATCGGGAATACAGCAGATCAAAGTAGTGTCATTAATATATTTAAAATCCTTTCCAGTTAACAATTTATATGCTGCATATAGCAAATAGCAAGTCAAAAATACTTCAGGTATGTAATTTCTTCTTTCAGCTTTACATGGTTTTTTTTAACACGTGACTGTTGAAAGAGATTTTCATGGGTTTTTTTTCCGGTGGCTTTGCTGAATGACTTCACCTTTAAATTCTTCAAGCTGACAAAACCTTCTGTAGCTCAGTGTACCAGAAGCTCCTGCTGTTAGTCCCACCATAGCATCTTAATTGCAAACCAGAGATGATAGCTCATGTTCAAAGAGTACAGACAGAGGTAGGACCAGTGATCTATCTGAGCTCTGTTACAGTGTGAAGTCTTTCTGGGAATGCTGCAGGCTAACAGAGAGAGAACAAAAATTTTAAATGATGTATCAAGAGTGCTCTCCAAACAAAGGGAAGGACATACAGCTTCCTCAGGTGTGAAAAGCTGTACACTCCATCTATCCTCAGGCACAGCACCGCACCAAGATGTGCCTGTATGTGAAGGGCCTGATGTTACTGAACTCACTGAGGGGGTTTTCTCCCTTCTTTTCTGTGGGTAGGGGAATTAATGTATAGGATGCCTCCTACATCTAGTGAATGACAATAAAACCCACTGGCATGCTTTAAAACATAAACATATATGATTGTCATCATGTTAAAGGTGACACAGTCAAAGAAATGCATCTTGCAGCTCCAGCAGCAAGGGGTGAAGAATGAAGATGGAGAATGGCAAAGTGTGTTCCCAGAGCAGCTTGTTAGATCCCAGCAGCAGGTGCAAGGGAAGCTCTGCCTGCCACACAGAGGAGTCCTGCTCCTATCTGAAAGTTTCATGGTGCTGGAAAAGGAACTGCAACAAACTGGTCTTGGGTAAACTTTCAGTTATCATAAACCATGGGGTGCATGAATAGTAAAACGAAAAATCCAACACAGGAAAGTACCTTAGAGCAGGCAGCAGAGATGTAATTTAGATTTGCTGAGGAGACCTGCTGTTGTAGCACGATGATGTAAGGAGGTTTCCCAGCCTGGCAATCTCTGATGTCTGCCTCCCCACCTGTACCAGGCAGCTACAACTCCATGAACACCAGGATGATTGGCTGAAGCTACGTCATTGTTCACCAGAATGGGGCTATCCCTGAGCCAGAAGTGGTGGAAAACACCAAAGCTCAAAAGCTGCAGCATGATGCAGCAACACACACACACAAATGCTGCATTGCAAAGTGATGCAATTTAGGATCAGAGACTTGTACTGTACAAGCTGAGGCAGTAAATCAGTGAAGGCAGCACTGTAACAGCATGATCTTCTCTGAAAGCTTCCCACTGCAGTCTCATGGGATCCATCTGACACAGGTATTCCTCTTTCCTCATCCAATCCCACAGATAAGAGCTGGATCTTAGTGATAATGGGTATCCTTGAGCCTGTGCTGTCCAACCAGCTCACCCTGAAACTGCAAAGAGAAATGGAAAAGAGGTGGAGACAGATTTGGGTCTTCATGGAGACAGATTTGAGTCCTGTGAGTCTTCAGAGGTGAGTTCTCCTGCATCGAGGATAGTCCCTGTGAAGCACTGAAGTTTTTTATCTTTCTAAGTTACTTTGCTAAAGGTCCACATGCCCTGCCACTTCCCTCAGGCAAATGGTGCCCTGAATTGGTCAGCAGTATTGAAGGCTCACAGCAGAATCTAGAAATGTGTCAGGGTTAGCACTTCCTTGTGGAGTACTTATTTGAATTTGGGGTTTGCACAGTCTACTACATTAGGTAATCCTGCCATTGCCCTCCAGCTATCTTTACTTTGATGAGCTCCTCTTATGCTTCTAATTTGTTGTAATCAATAACTTCCAGTTAAGATTGGTATCCCTTGCCATCTTTCTAAAATACAATTAGAAGGTCCATAAAAGGCAGGGAATTCACAATTTTATAGAACCAGATCAGCCCTGAGTCTTCACATTAGTCTCTCCATAGGGTCTGACTACATGTGAATAAAACTGATCTCCTTTTATTGGATTTGTTTTGGAGAGAAGTGTGGTTTACCTTATAAGAGTCCTGTTAGTGAGGTGACTCTGAATTTGCCTCACTCAGAAAGGTTTAAAATGAAGATGGTATCCTTGTAGATCTGAGTCAGGAAAATATTCAAGTGTGTGCTGCTTTAAGACATGGGGTCTTAGCACAATCTATTGTCAAGTAAATTTATTTTTAGGCAGAGGTGAATTTAAACAGCATGTTAAAACCTGTCTTGAACTGGGACACAGTAGACAGCATTAACCTGGCTGGATTTCCTACTGGCATTCAGTTTACCTACGTCATTTGAACCACTAGCAAAAAGAAAAAAAACATACGGTATCAAAACTTTGCTAGCAATGGTGTTTGTGTATACTGTAAATGTGTCATCAGTTGCCTTTTGATAGTGTTTGTAACACTGAACTGTTAATTACAGTCTTGTGTAATCTTGAATTAGTAATTACAGTTTGGTGTAATCTAACGCCTTAAAATGTTGGTTTTTTTATTTGTATTTTTGTTTATTTTTGTTTTACTAAATTCACTGGTGTTGCATAAGCTTTTCATTAGTACCGGTCGCTGTTGACATCAAAATTAGTAAGTAAATTTAGCACAATACACAAATGTGCAAATAGAATCCTTCTTAATGAGTCTTTGGGGGATTTTTTAGATCATCCTTTTTTTTCCCCCCTTAAGACTATAGCAGCAATACAAAGCATCACATCTTTACCTTCCACAAGTGCTAACTGCCTTCATGCATTCTTCAGCCTTCTGCTGTGTTTCCACAGCAGCAGCAATCTTCACAGTTCACACAATAAAATTATTAAGTAAGCTGTCATAATATTATGGTAAGATAAATCCATCTACCTGGCCACAGTTCATTTGCATTTTACAAATCATCGACAAATTTTATATGGAACATGTGAAAACAAAATGCTTTTGACAAGAGATGGAGATGATTTTGGAGTTCTTTATTAGTGTGGATGATGGTAATAGAAGATATGTAAATCACTGATATACTCCTGCTCATTATGGAGATCTTTAAATATAATAATAAACACATCTGAAGCACTTTGCATTGTTTACATCAGCTCAAATAGAAACCAACCCATAGATTTCTGTGACATTCTGTCTTAGGTGTTTAGAATGAAAATGATAGAGAATGAGGAGCTGAACAAAAGGTGGTTACCTAACCTTTCTGAGTCCTGAAAGCTTGTAGATTGCAGGTTATTACAGTGACTAAATGATAGGAATATTTTTGATAGAAACTTTCTTCTATCTCACTGAAAAGCCACAGATGAAAAAGCAATGCTGGAGGATAGGGGATCAAAGCCAATTTAGGCTGGCTGCTTTGTTTATTTTTATGTCTTTGCATTTTCAAAATGGGTTCTAATTGTTCCTTGAAATGCTCCTGCCTTTAGCTCTATACTTCTGAATTCAGTTTATTTTAAGAATTTGGTCTCCTTCATTCACCAGCAAACTCCCAGTTAAAAACAATGCAGCATACAACAGTGGCTCTTTATTTCTAAAACATATAATGAATACAATTCTTAGAGAAAGGAGAAGAATGTATTTTTCTAACAAAAGTGAGAGAATTATAAACAGGAAAACCACACCAAGCTAAAAGTGAGTAAGTTTGAGCTGGGTGGTATTCTGTGTTTGCAGTTCCCTCAGGAGTGAAGAGGAGGAGATTCATGTTACCAAACAGCACGGTCTGGTCCCATTTGAACACAACATTTATAGCAGTTACCACAAATGTCTACAAAGACCAGTCTTGTGTATGGGCTCAGTGATAAAATACAGGATTCTAAGGTATGGGATCTACTGAAATAAATCACAGCTTCTCTGAACTTCATTTCACATATCATTTGAAATTACTGACTGCAAGATTCCAGTCACTGGCAAGTTTCTGTGCTCTGTGACATCTTTGGAGTTCCAGTGGTGTAACTGAGGTGAGCTTACAGTTCATTTTCAGCACTAGGCAGAAAGCCACTGCTGTCACTACCTACATGTTATTTCATATATATCAGGACCCATTTCTTTGGGTCACCAACAATCCTGACTCTCTGACCACTTTCTCAGAAGCTGGACTGATCCTTCCTGCTAGCAAAACACACACAGGCCCTCAGACCTGTCAGTTATTCAGTGTGAACTGCCTGATGAAAAATTTTG
>NW_005054325.1:4858259-4875713 GCF_000277835.1 Geospiza fortis | reverse complement strand
TCTTTCAAAATGGATTATTTTGGAGGCAACTTCATCTTGAAGTTCAGATTCCCAGCTCTACCTGAAGTTTTTTTAAAAATCTTACTGTTTTTTAAAATTTTTAATTTTTAACAGTAATTTTTAATTACTGTTTTTTAAAAAATCTTACTGTAAAAAATTGTATCACAGAGAATCCAAAGTCAACAGAAACTTCTGCAAAAACAGAGCTAGGACTTGCAGGAGCACCTACACTGCAGGGAGAGGCAGTATGTGATGAAAGAGCTGGAACAGAAACTGGGGTTGTTATCTTGCATTACTGTGCAAGAAGATGGAATCAAACTCACATAAACACCTGATGGAAAAACAACAACAAACAGAAAGAAGATGCTAATGATAGGCATGAATTTGAACCATGGTTATCAGCAGAGCTAACAAAAGCTTCATTTCTTAAATGGATAAGAGGAAATACTTCACATAAAGACCACTGAAAAATCTGTGCAATTAGCTTCTCAGCACAGATGTTACTCAATTGAATTCAAATTAGGGAGTAACGACTCCTAAGCTTGCTAAGATTCATCTGAATTTGAAGTATAAGATTCAAATGTAGATGATCAAACAACAGCCTGATTTATCTGTTAGATGTATCAAAAGAACTGAGCCTGGGGTTTGAATTCACGCAGGGCTTTCAGCCACTTTGTGCAACACGGTATTTCTGCTCTCTCTGATCATTTCTTCATCTTTCTTTTTCTTTTTTTTGAGATTTCTTTTTGTGTCATGAGCAAAGTACACTGCTCATTCATAAGGGGATTGCTCAAATCCCAAGTTCTTCTTTATTTCTGATTTCATTTGCGTGAACGTTTTACTCAACTCCTTCCCATTCTGGAGAAAGAGGAGCCATGTGGAGACTCCTACTGTCTACTCCAGCTGGCCTTGGATCAGCCATGATCCAAGCCTTAAACTCTCCCCTCCTGCTCTGATCTCTCTGAAATAGCCAAGCATCTTCCACAAGGATGTGAGCCACTTTGATTCCTACTAATTTGACAATGCAGCTTCTTCTCCCAAGATTTTGCCTTGACATAATTCTGTGTACAGATGGCATTAGGAATGCATTAGTGTTGCAAAGTGTTCTTCCTGAGACATTTGTGGAAAGTACTTTTTAAACATATAAGGTTGTATTTCTGAATTGTAGAAAAGAAATGTGCTTTCCCCTAAATATTTGATTATCTGTGTAAAAAATGCTGCTTCTCTTCTTTAGTTTCTTAAGGGACAAATGCCTTTCCTCATGATAATTATTCATTATAAACAGAACTTCCCAGAGCATTAGAGAAGATAAGAAAACAAACTTGGACCAGATGTTAGTCACACTATTTAATGCATTATTGGAAGGTATTCAGACCTTGTGGTGATGGCTGTCGTATAAAAAGCTATGCAGAACAGAAACTAGCAAGCGAGAAGCTTTCAAGCCCAAAGGAAAATAGAATTAAATTGTCCAACTGTGCAGCTCTGGTATTCTACTTTGTTGTATGTAGTCTGATAGGCTTTGTTCTGTTCTTCAGAATACTTCATTGGGCTAAATTTGTTTGTGTGTAACTCCATAGGCTTTAATACACTCATAGAAGAGTTTAGTTTGGTCTGTTGGATGTTGGGTGTTTTGTGCATGCAGCATCATTCCTAGGAGAAGATTACTTAAAGATAAAAATGTTACCTACATATCAAGACATGGTCCATCTTCTACCTGAGACCTGAAAGAGAAAAATAAAAATGTCGACAAATTAAGAGTTGGTAGTTGTCCAGGAAAATGAGTTGAAATGCTTTTCAAATTTTTTTCCATAGTTCCTTGAGAAACATTTCTATGATGTTGGAGAGAAAGATGTTTCGTGTGAGGGTTTTGTTTATCCTATATTTAATTCATTTCTATCTTCATTATTTAAACCTTAAAGCTACAGAGACTAATTAGGCAATGCTATAACAAGGATTACTGAACTGTAATTATTATTTATTCAAATCAGTGGAAGAATTACCAGGGCTTATGTTAAAGACAATAGAAACTAATGGAGGAAGAAGCAAAGGAGGCCAGTAGTGATTTTAACTGCATATTGTAATAATTTAACTTTGTATTGTCAGCCATCCAGCAGTGCAAAGGTAGCCATCTAATTGACACCCTGAAATAGGGGCCTGCTGATGTTGGCTTGTGAGTTATTAATTTCAACCATAATTTTTTCAAATTACCTATTTTTAAAGAAAAAACATTGGGAAAATTTATATATAGGGTATGAACACTAGTATTACTAGCTGGTTGATGAAATGAAGTGCCAGGAAAAAGCTGCAGAGATATATTTGCCTGATATTTTCTCTGTATTTAAAATGTGTGGTTATTTGCTCATTCTCTGAAAGACTCCAGACTGCTTAATTGATGCAAGTGCCCACGGCTTTTCATCTGCAGTTTTAACCCACCAGTTACTTCCCAGCTGCACTTCTAGCATTCAAAAAGCCAATTCCAGCTGCATTTTAATTTCACTGAAAAGTTTCAACACTCCCCAAATGGAACAGTGCCCAGCTGGACTGCCCAAGGGTCTCCTTCCCCTTGTCCCCTTCCCTCCAAACACACTCCAGCTAACAAACTTGTCAGGGCTGATGCAGTCTACATATACATTACAGTATAGTACCAGGGTTTATTCTAGTCAAAGATCCTGATCTAGAGATAAACTAGGTGATGCAGAACATCAGTATTGGCAGCCCAGATATGTTCTCCTCTGATCTAGTATGAAATACTTCGGTTCAGTTGAACAAAAACACTCTCATTCTGGTCAATCCAAAAATATTTCCATTTTACCCAATCAGGTAAAAATTGACATTTTGTGTAAACTGTCTTGCATTTAGTTGTACTTTCTGGAAATGGGGCCCAATGTCCCTTGGGACTCTAGGTACTAGTAATGAAGAGGAAGCCATTTAAAGCTGCATTTCCCTTTCTAATTCTTCCCTACTCTCAAGTTTCCCAGATCCCAGACTGATTTCTCTGCCGCTCTGTTAATGTTACTCCCCCGAAGTCTAAGGAAATGAAATCAGGACATGTGTCTGTGTAATTTCAACAATGTGTGCTTCTTGCTGAAGGAAAATCACTATGTAAAATCACCTTATAAGAGATTCTTTTTTCCATTTGATAAAGAAGAAATGTGCTTGCTTTCCTCCCATGCAGCCTCAGGTCATGTGCATTTCTCTAACTTCATGTGCATACACAAGAAGGGCATGTGACAGGGCACAGTCACAGGCTGGAAGGGTATCACAAAAGACCTGAGATGCAGAAATGGCCATGGCATGACTGCATGAAGAAAAGTTCAGTGTTTTGAGCCCTGAAGTCTCCTGCACTCCTGCAAATTTGGGGACTGGTCAGTTGACACAGGGATTCAAGAGCTAAAATCCTTTTCTCTCAATGAAAGCACAGCTGTCACTTTCAGGCTAGTGAAACTTTGGGGCTCCTTGGGACAACCACAACCATGGGATTTGAGAGATTAGTCTGCTTGCCTTTACCTGCACAAATATATGTCCTCACTGTCCATTTACTGGAACTATGTGGTGTCTTCAGTACTAACCTAACAATTCATAATGATTTCCTTGCTCCTAGTAGTGTGCTGCCTTCAGTTCAATCCTGAAGATAAAGGTGATAAAAGTTAATGTCCAGATGGGTTATATGTATTGAAAACACAATTTTATATTGTTAGTTTCATATAATGTGTCTGATTTTTTGTGTCTGAGCTCCAAAATGCTGCAACAAAGATGTGGTTTTGCTACATAATCTTCTTATTTGTTTTTTAAATCTTTCATTCAGATTTATGCAGATGTTCAGTCTGCAGCTATGCAAAATTTCAGATGGTTGTAGACATAGAAAACACGATCACAAGTGTGTATATAAGCAAAATGCCTCAGCAATGCTGACTTGAAAACCTGAGCTGACTGTCCCCACTTCATCTCTGCATAGCTGGCTGATTAGCATTTGGTTTTTAACTTACCTCTTCAAAGTACAGCAAGTGTACAGCTTGCTTCTTTTGAAGCTTTTCCATATGAGTTTTTACACGGCATCTGAAATGGAACTTCAGATGTCATCACACCTACCCCATCTGTCCTCAAGCCGACGTAAAAAGAAACTGCTGACACACACACTTCCACACTCAGAGAAATGTTCCTGGGTCTTACTGACAGACATTGCTCTGTTTCAACCACTGCTGTTATAAAAGCCCCTTGGAACAAAGACATCCTTTTCATTTTGGTGTGGCACTTAGCATTGCAATGTCCCAGTCTGCGACTAGGGCCCTGAGATGTAATGGGAATAGAAATAATGTTGTAATACAGGCACTTGGAAAATTCTGCTCAGCTGGCTTTCTGGTGCGAGAATTTGGCTTTGCTCTTGATGAGGTCATGTGAAAGGAGCATTTATTTATTTATTCATTATTTTTGCATATGTACAAAAGGGTTCTGGAAGTGCATCCTCAGCACCTTTTACACAGCTACAAATTATCTTTATAAAAATATCACTAAAGCAAAGTGCAGAGCAGCCACTCAAAAATAAATAGTTAAAAATACACTTGGCAAATGAAAAGCTGGAATCACATTTCTGTATCAGTGAGATTCTTCCCCAAGCACAGTCCTGTTCAGGGAAAAATGAGGGTCTTTATACTTAACCCATAGAGTCAACAGATAAGATGTCTTCCAGAGTTTGAGACCTTAATGAGTTCTGGAGCCTAAAGGCCAGATGTAAACTCCATGGAAGGCCTTCAGAATTCAAGTGACTTTCTTGACACAGCAAAGATGGGTGGCATCAGTGTGTGTGAGATTCCCCTGATTTTCTGTGTTTCTATCAGTCGAGAAATTGCATCTATTCTTCCAGCTATCCATGTCTTCAATATTATATCAAAATAAGAACAAGACTCACAGTGGATAGAAAATATTGACATAATTTTCCCATCAACAGCTGTAGGGAAGTAAAGATATAAGAAAAAATGCTGGGTCCTTACTATGTTAGGGTATCTCCTAAGACAGAAATTATGGCTATCAGCTTCTGTTGCATTTAAATTGTTTATTTGAACTAGAGTTATACAAAAAAATCTAAATACTTCATGGAAATAGTTCTGCTGAAAGTTTTAAATCACCTGCTGGCTAATATTGTGAACACAGCATTGTAATCTGGAAAGATGTAATCATTTAGTCATTTGGGCCAACAAGTTTTGTCAGGCACTGCCAATTGAGTGATCTACCTTAGGAGCAGTATTTAGGCTTTCTTTGTTTTAAACATAAATTCCATTTTTTAAAATATAAAGTAACTTTTAACCTTGTTTTGTTAAAAAATGCACACACATCATTTAATATTCCTTCAGGAGAAAAGCATATAAAGCAAAAAATGTCAAACTTTTTCAGACATTCACAGTAACCTTAACAATACCAAGATAACTTAAATGTATAATGTGTTTCTACTTATCCTACTGAATTGTAGGGGCTTTTCCTTGTGGATGAAAATATATGAATAAAAAGTCAGCAACAATAATTTAGGGGCTTTACCTCTGCAATACAGAAATTATAATAATATTTCCATTTCTCACAGCAGTTCCAAAAAGGATATTCATTAGTGTTTAGCAGGCAGAGTACATATCTACATAATACTGTCAATGAAAAGATGTGAAATGAAAGTCTTCTGTGTGTATAAACTCATAAAAAGCTCTTCCAAAAGCCAGAGCACCTTGCTTTTTCAGATGGCCAAGTCATAACTGAAGTAATTTCATCTTTTTAAAATCTGTTTTTTCATTTTGGCACTCCAGCAGCATTTCACATCAATTAGGTACTCATTTCAGCAACTGTGCCTTACCTAAATGTATTTAGATGAATTCAAAGACTATTTTTGTCAGATTTTTACAAAATCAACCAGCTTAAACCAACAACATGGATATTCTGTAGGGTTTCTGCCAATTCTGGAAAAGGTATTTTCTGCTGACAAGCAATCAGCTTTCTGCTATTATTAAAAATTATTCAATGGCATTTTTGCCATCTGTTACGATGTGGACTCTTTTTTAATGTGATGAAATTTGACACTTAAGCGCAGAGTAGAAAAGTTTCTACACAAGCAAGATCTATCTCAAAACAACTAGGCACTCAGAACTGTAATCTCTTTTCACATGTTGCCAAAAATGTTTCAAGCAGTTATGTCCCCAAATGACCTTACTGATGCAAAATCTTTCATTGGACTGCTTTCTTTCATCTGGAAATGCTACAAAATGTTATAACCTAGACTATTAGTAATGAAAGGAAACATGTTACTTCCTTCAGCCACAGTATTAATTCATAATACCTTGCAGTTAGGGAGTGAAGTTTTATTTTTTGAGTGATCTGCATTTTATTTTAAAAGGAATCTAGCAGAATCCTAAAGAAATGGGGGTTCACTCTTAGTTGGTAATTTCCTTTCTCTTTCTGAATAGTTAAGCAGTTATCTATCACAAGTTAAAGACGTCTTCTTCCAGGTCTTTTGGCCTCACAATATTTATTTTTGGAAACCTTTAGGTGATGTTGACATTTTAATGTTTTTTTACAAACACACGGGCATTTATTTTATGCAATGTTGACATTTTAATGTTTTTTTACAAACACACGGGCATTTATTTTATGCAATTTTTGTAGTTATAAAGCTAATTGTATCTTAGTCCTCCCGTGAGTCACTCCAAGTGCACCCCAGCAGAGATCACTCTTCATGTCAGCTGTAGAGGGGAACATTCCCTATTTTTAGATGAGTCTACAGTGCTCTGTAGAGCAACCAGTCTCAGCCCAGACACACAGTCACTTTCTGTCATTTATGTCACCTCCCCAGGGAGTCTATGACCAGGTCTCATATTTTAGCCATGATTAGAAGAAACAAAGCATTAGATAATATCTAGGGTATTTTAAGTAACTCATGCTTGCATCTGTCTCGCCTATGCACCATTCCTTGCACAGACTGTCTTCTCTGAGCCCCCACCAAGTCTGTGTGACTTCTACAAAGGCAACTCACATTTCAGGAAATACATCATGGACCTCGCTGGCGTTTCTCAGAGTTTGTAGAGTCACTGGTCACCCCTAAACAAACAATGCTTCCAGGCTCAGAAGGAGTTTGATTACATGTCCTTGAGGGCATTGAGTTGGCCGTGTCTTTATGGGTCTTCAGTGTCAGTTAACAGGCATCTGCCTAGAAGCTAAAGTTTTCTGAATTGAAACATTGCAGTTGTCCAGAAAATGCTTCTATAACCAGTTCAGTCAATCAACCATTCCTATGGAATATTACACAAAAGAGAAACTCTTCCTCTCTGGACTACAGAGTTTGCATTTTTCCATGGAGGCAAAAAGAATCATCAGCCAACAAGAGAGTACATTTAACAGTATCTTGCAGTACATTAATAATCATCAACCACAGAGCTTGGGTCCACAGGCAGCCTCTAGTCTAGATGTACTAAAGACATCTGTAAATACTGGAGGCTGCTAGGAAGCAGGTCAAAGTTAAGAGAAGCAACTTCCTAAAGGGCAACTACAGCCAAAGGTATTGCTTGTTGTCAAAGGATAAAAAACCCCACTCAGGAGTTAAATCAAAGGAAATAATGTGGCTTGTTCCCCTTTGTCCATGTTTTTGTAAACAAGATCATGAGATTTTCTTCTGATTAATGTTGGCAAAATTTCCACCCTCTATCCACACCTTTAAAACTCCTTGAACACTGATCAGTGTTGCCAAAGAACAACACTGTTACCTAAAACGTCAGTCATCACTGTAACTCAGACTGATGGCAGACATTCAGGATTTTGGCATCTTTGTCTTGAGATGTATACATAATTTTCAGTTTTAAGCACCTTAAAACATAATTTGGCACAAGAAACAAAGAAGGTTTAACACTAACATAGCATTAAACCCATAACATGAGATTAAATACAGCCAAACAAACTCCATAGTTCTAACCGAAGATAATTCTAGGATAGAGATGTTTGGAAAGAAAGTGGCAGTGAAAGAAACAAACTAATGGTGTTGAAAGCCTATTTTGAAAGCAAATGCCCAGTTTGAGCAATTTTGCACAGAGCATGCCCCAGGTTTGCCCTGCTCCTGAAAACTGAGTTTCTAGCTGAAATTAAAATGAGGAAAAGTCTGCAGGAACCTTAAAAAAAACCTAGAGACCCAATGAAAATTCCATATGTAGATGCAAAGACCAACAAAAAGCATCTGTGTGAATAACTGATTAGTATTGATTCCAGTTTTCATACCTTAAAGAAGAAAAAGAGGAAATGTTTAGTTGTAACTGGCAGCTTTGCCCTAGCTCATTCCTCCAAAATAATGAAATAGTACAAGCAGCAGACTAATGCAGCTGAAATTGCATCTCTTGCCTTTATAATTTCTGCATACTTTCCACACAGAAAAAAATTTATATTCATGTGTATACTGTACCTGCATAGTGCCCAGTTGCATGGATGGGTGCTTAGAAAAGCAGCGCTAATTTCAGCAGCCCTGACCCTCAGCATAAAGGTCTTGTCATATCACCTTAAGAGATAATCCTGTGCAATTAATACCAATTGCAGGTGCAAGATTTGATTCTGATGTGCTGCTCCAAAATCATGACAGAAAGTCACAGATAGGAGCAACTACCAAGAGCCGAAGCTAACATAATCTAATTCAGAGGAAAATAGAAGTTTACAGCATTTTTAACATGGCCGAACAGAAATAGGGTGGCATCATATCCAACCACATCTGTCTACTTCTGCTTCAGCAGATACCACTTTCCTTTAAACTTACTTTTATGTCATATTTTTCTATTTCACATATTTCTTTATTATGCTTTTTAACAGTATTGGCTAATGTATTAAGAAGTTTCGGTTACTAGTTTCACAATACTTTTGCTAAAAACAAATTAATAGTTATTATCATGTTTATATTATTATCATCAGAACATACCATATAACTTATCTCTCTTAGCAACAAATATAACATTAAACCCTGTTGGAAAAAACAATAATTGCTTCAATTGAACCTATATATTTTTTGTGTGAAAAATATGTTTTAGATATGAATATTATGTGCTTGCACTGCAGCATTGGCCAAAGGGGAGGCTATAGGTTTGGTTACCTATAGACAGACAGACCTCTTCACTATTGCACTTCTGAGCTGTAGTGAGAAATAGCAACCCTAACCTCAGTGGGGCAGGGGAACAGGAGCAGCAAGAGTGGCTTTTTGCCAGCCATCTTAAGAATCCAGCTAGACTTGGAACAGATAATAGTTGGAAGAATCTAGTATAGCATTTCTTCTTAGCTGGATCCAGAAGTCAAGCCAATCTATCACAGGATGGAAGTGTCGTCTAGGTAAAGGGTTTGAGTGCTTAACTGGTAAAACACATTGTTCTCTCATAGATTTTACAGAATCCTTTCTCTCTTGCAGGGTTTTTGGGGTTTAGTTTATTTAGCTGAGGTGGGGGTTTTTTTGTTTATTTGTTTATTTGTTTGGTTTTTTTTTTTCTTAAAGATAAAATGATACGGCATATCGTGTCCCCTGTCTATTGACACCACAGGAATGAAGACTTGGAAATTTGTTTTCCGCCACCTTAGGGTCTGCCTTGTATTTTTATCTGTTTAAAGTAAGACAGATGTCTGTTGAAACAAAATCCCTACACTTGACACTATCAGGGAGAATAGTATCCAAAAGGTTTGTTGTTTTTCATCCAGCTGTAACTGCAAAGACAACTGCCAAAATGGAAACAGTTCTCTGCTGATGGTTGACACCTATTTTTTAGAGGTGGAAACCAATGTAAGGTAGAGGAGAATCCAGCTTTCAGTCTCTTTGGTAGAAAGTACAGTTTGACCCTGAGTAATCTGGGTACCATGAAGAACCCTGAGTCTCTCTGTGCTGCTTAGATGAATCCAGAGACCATGAGCTCCTTATACCTGTCAGAGCCAGAGTCATCTCTGAACTTCCTTTATCTCATGTCCACGTTCCCAGTGAAGGGAGGCTTGGTGGAGAAACAGGCTCCCTCTGCTCTGCCTCTGCAATGGCTTCAGAACCTACTGCAACATGGGTTAGTCTAGCCCAAAGAGACAGAAGAGAGGATGTCACAAAGGGTCTGACAACTGGTGCAGGACTTGCGTCTTCATTAGTTTTGCACCTGTTTTTATGATTTTATTTTGGATTTTTTTCTGTGCATGAAGCTGCCTCAGAGATGCCCCTTATCACAAAGGAAGATTCTTCATAATTAATTCTCAGCATTATGGTCCCACTTGATAATTAATTCATTCATTGTCTCACTATATAACTGTTTCTCTTCTTAACCGACTGACTTCGGTAATAGTTCTTTGCATAATTGATTCATATTGCTGTTGATTCTCCCCATTTTTATTTAATATCAGAAATGATTTGCTGTATAACTGCCTCATTGCTTAACTCATTATCTACACAATTGCTTGGTATCATAATTGATTCACTGCTTAACTGTCTCACAAAATAATGAAAAGCACGTAACAGCTGTCCACTTTTCACCTCCATTTCCCTTCCCTACATCTGCCTCTTCCCTTCTTTATGTGTCAGGCAAGATGTCAAATCTTGCCTGACATCCATTTTAGCCCCTCAGCCCAGTACAAAATGTCACTGCTACCATCACTGCCCCGGCCCATATTCAGATTCCTCCAGCCCCCTTTGGTGTCTTTCCCCATTGTTCTCCCAGCTGCATCACACAGAGCTGACACAGCTTCAGCTCTGGGTCTGTCGTATAATCTCAACATATTCTCAGCCTGTCTTTCAAACCATGCTGGCGCCAGTTCCATCTTGGGCTGGTTTGACAGTGCCAAGTGGCTCACACAATCTGGCATCAGGAACCTGGGCTGGTGAGTTTTGTTTGCCAGGGGAAAGGGCTGATGTTGGTGTTTGGGGGCCTGTGGCCTGGAGTGGCCAGCTGGCTGCTGAAATTCCGCATTGCGCAGGGTGCCTCATGGACCCAAGCTGGCACCAGCGCCAGCTCAGGCTGGTTTGACAGTGCCAAGTGGCTCCTGCAATCTGCCATTAGGAACCTGAACTGGTGAGTTTTGTTTGCCAGGGAAAAGGGCCACCGTTGGTATTTCGGGGCCTGTGGCCCGGAGCGGCCGCCTGGCTGCTGAAATTCCACATTGCGCAGGGTGCCTCATCTCATCTGTCCTCCTTTCACCACTTCATGTCTGTCCCCTCTACAGACATTTTTACCTACTACTATCTCTTGTAATATTTCTTTTGCACATTCACACCTGAAGACAGCTCTGGACTTCACCACAAAGCCTCTTTTCTGCCTCCTCCTTAAAATCTTCCCTCAAATCCATACTTTCTGCACTGCACACAATGCCTGCTACACCAGAGGCCACTACAGTATTGCTGTCCTCATATGACAGTGGTAAAACTTTAAAACTGCTGGCAGCACACCCAGATTTCTCATGCATCCTTGCACACACCATCACAGGGCTCCTGATCCTAATTCTCTTCACAGCATATCATGTCCTTCTTAAAAAGCACACATAGGCTGCTGACTTTGTCTTGTATATTTGCACTGCCCTGCCTGAGATACCTGGGAAAAACTGTAAATAATAGATGCATTTCCAGAAAGTTAAAAAGTCAACACACAATAATCCCTAGGGAGGAAAGGTTCCACCAGTAGAGATGAGCCCCAAATTCCAATCTACTCCTTTGCTTTTCACTTGCCTGGAAATCATATATTTTTTTCAAATCTGCAAGAATGAACCAGATCTCTGAGGAGCAATTAAAATGCAGCGCAGAAAATCCTGCCAGGCAATCCCACTGCAGGACTCCTTTAGGAAAGAAGTAAGTCCAGGGTTGTGGAGACATGAAATTCTTATTTGCAACTTATATGATTCCCAGCATGTAAAGATAAAAATAAGAAACCCCTATGGATAATAGCATCCCTTACTTCTGTCTTCCTGCACACAGCACTCAGAAGCAGCTGCTGCTGCCCCTCTATATCATGACAACAATTCCTCCTGCCTTTATTCAAAGGTGGTGAATGCATAAATATTTTGTACACAAGGTAATTCTTGGGTTAGCAGGAAGGGATATTGGTCCAAATTGTCCTCCATTGTAATGGCACTCAGTTTTGATAGCTTTAAACACAGATGGTATTTATCTGTTCATTCTACAGGAAAAACACATCTGATGAGAATATAGCAGGATTTAATATTCTAATATAAATGCCATTTCTTACTGCTGTCAACCATAGCACTTGAATAAATATTATACCTCCTCCCTTCAAGAAATCACAGCAGGGTTATTTCTGGCAATTGAACTAGCTTCCGGGGAGATACACTCTGCTGGTGGTTTCTGCAAGGACTTCAGTGCATGACCCCATTTTAAGATCTCTGGAGTAGCTGTTTAGCGACTCAGAGGATCAGGTCAGCTGGTTTTAAACCTCGTCTGGGTCCCAAGGCTGAATTGGAGCGGCACTGACAGGCAGCACCAGCAGCAGTTACTGCTGCCACCTACGGGTAGCATCCTTTTGGCTTCATTCCTCAGCGATCCTTTCTTCCTTACAAGCCATCTACACGTGTTCGTGTGCATAAACAAGTATAACGGGAGAAATCTCAAACTCATCAGCTTTTCCCTAAAAAGAGAACAAAATAACAGAGGAACTTCACTTATGCATCCCTCTGAAAATAATCGGAGAAGACTTTGAGCATTTAAAATTATTATCTGCTGTAGGTAAGGAAAACAATAGTATCTTCTTATTTTCTGCCTTCGGTGTTTTGGGTGCTGCCTTCACTTTAAAATCACTGGAGCACAGCTCATTCCTGACATAACAGCACTGAAATTACTCGAAATGCACCTTATCTTTTGCATATTCATGCGAAAACTGTTACAGTCCTTTTCTTCCATTCAATGTGGGAAAGCATTCATGCACTGGTGGCTCTCATTCTTTTCCGTGCTGGGAGGTTTTTAGCTTTTTCCATTTAGAATTAAGACCGGTTTGAGGCATTCATCACCCCTGGCAGCTGTTAATCACTCCGAACTCTATACAATTACTGTGTTAAAATATTTTAAGTAAGTAACAGTACTAGTTAGTGCTATTTTGGATTGCACTTGTGGTACTTCTAGCTCATTAGTCTGTCTCTGACAGTGGCTAGTCCCAGATGCTTGAGGTGCAAAGTGAAGAACCTCAATGGCAGGGAATTAATGCAAGGGTACAGGAACCAGTCCCTTGCTATTATAGGGAATTGCATTGTAAAATCCCTTTCACAAGCGGACCACACTCATCTAAGAATTTATTTCAGGTTTTCATCCCTCCTGATTCCTGTGGAGAAGATTTTCCCAAGCTGTACTGCTGAACAAAAACCTATTAATTTCCAATCTACATTTATTTACAGCCACTTTACACCAAGTGTTCTTTTACCAGTAATGTACTTTCACATAAACAGTAGTTCTTTTTTTTTTTTTTTTTTTTTTACTTTTACTCATCCATTTTGCTTACAGATGCAAACAAGAACCCCTCTCAAGCTTTGTTTTGCTTAGTTAAACAAGCCAGTTTCTTTTTAATCACCTGTGACTGAGAGGATGCTTTGCTCCCCTCAATTATCCTGTCTACACAAAGGTCTCAGTTTCAATTGGATTCATCTTTACTGAAGTTACCAGAACTGTATTTCATACTTGAAATTACATTATACTCAAGGGTCAATGAAACTTTCCATGTGAACCACTGAAAATATCCAACTTGATACACCTTGGGGTTACATTTGCTTTGCTTGAAGCTACAGCACATTGGTGGGTCAACTAATATGTCCCAGAGCTCACTTTACCCTCCTTTTTCACCTAGAAGTACAGAAGATGTTGTAATTAGTCCTTATTTTGCACTTTGCATTGCTTTGCCATTTCTGTTACCCTAGTTTCTAAGGTCATTCACCACTTGTTCTTTCTCTGCAGATCTCACTTTTACAACCAAGGGGGTTGTAACTCCATAGAGCAGTGAATGCTGTGTGCCTGCAGGGATGAGTTTTCAGGACACGAAGCATTTGCCTCTTTATAGTCTTTAAGCAGAGTCTATTGGCTATCAAGGGGTAATGGATAGATCAAAGTCAAGCATTAAGCAACTCACAATCATGAAATAGCAGAAAGTTTTTTGTCCTGTTGACTCTCCTGGCTTGCAACTGCACCATTTCTGACTTTTCATGCAGAAATTAGTCCCCAGTGCTCAGTTACCAAAACTGATAACTCTGAAGCCACTATAGCCTCCTGAAGGTGCCTCCTGAATGCAGGGAATCTATCTGCTGGTAGTACACAACAGTCTCCAACATGGAGAAAATGGTCAAAAATAGGATGTGGAAATCATAGAATCATGGAAGGTTGGAAGGTACCTTAAAGGCTGGAAGGCATCTGGTTCCAGTCCCCGGCCATGGGCAGGAACATCTTCCATCTTCCAGGCTGCTCAAAGCTCCATCCAACCTGGCCTTGAGCACTGCCAGGGATGGGGGATCCATGGCCTCTCTGGGCAACCTATCCCAGTGTTTCACCACCCTCAGAGTAAAGAATTTTTTACTAATATCTAATCTAAACCAACTCTCTTTTAAGTTTAAAGTGATTCCCCCCTGTCCTGTCACTACATGCCCTTGTAATTAGAGTCTCCTCATCTTTCTTGTGGGCTCCCTTTAGGTACTAGAAGGTTCTACAAGCTCTCCCTGGAGCCCTCTCTTCTTTGGGGTGAACAATCCCAATTCCTTCAGTCTGTTCTTCTATAGAAGAGGTTCTCCAGCCCCCTGATCATGTTCATGACCTTACTCTGGACTAACTCGGGCAGGTCTATGTCCTTTATCCATTGGGGACCCCTCCAGGTGGGGTTCCACAAGAGCTGAGTAGAGGGAGAGAATCACCTCCTTCCACCTAGTGACATAACACTGGAAAAGGAAAAAAACGAAAATGTCGATCTCTGACACAAAGTCATCTGCCCTAGGAGATCTCTGTAGCTTGTGGTAGTGACTTTGCTTTCATGAGAGAAGATGAAAAGCGGCACTGTGTGATAGCCAGCATGTGTGGGTGCATCTGACCCTGAAGAGGCTGGCTCCAGTTGCAGTAAGAGCCTCCATCTGTACAGCACTTCTTATACCCATTATCTGCCATCATGTCCAGGCACAAAAAACAACTGCAAAATGCAAACTGGCAGATGATATAAAAGAAGATACTTCAGCAGTCACAGTTTTGCCTTTCAATTGCCGTAACAAGCGCAGGCCTTTGAAAGGAACCATTGAAGAAAGCATCAAAGAAAATACACTGCACCAGTTTCTGAATCATCCATAGAATGAAAAGACAATTGCCTGCAGACTCACAAATGTCAGCAATCAGTGCTGTGCTACTGCCAGGCAGTATGCATGGAACAACCGAGCAGATGCAGTGAACTTATTAGGCATATTTCTGCTTTTACTTACAATGGAAACAAACACGGCTGTGCAAGTCAGCCCTCTGATGTCCCTGACCATCAACAGTACAAGTGGTTTAAGACATGGCTGTTCATGCAGCCTGCAAGTATAATGATATCTCTCTGTGTCCTGGGTTGACTATATGATGCCTTTATCCCCAATCATCTGTTCTGTTTATGCTGAATAATAAGTTTTGCACCTTCAAGACTTGTTCCAGAGAGTGAAGGGGGGAGAGAAGAAGCGCGCAGTTTGTTTTCAGATACTGCACTCACTCCTCCACATTCCTGCTCCTGGACTGTGTTGTCTGCAGATGGACAGACAGCTGGACAGAGCTCTCCGTGGCTTTTAGGTAGTTTTAGCTAGCTGGGGCAAAGAAGTTCCCTGCACTTTTTTTCCTTTTCTTTGGACCTGTTTAAACCTGCTCTGGACTGAAGACCTAGAGGAGCACCAGCAGCTCACTCCTGTGGCCCACCAGGCTGGGCCTGGCCTGCAACATTTCCAGCGCTGGAGGGACTGATAAGAGACTGAGTCAAGCTACAGCCCACTAAGGGGACTTTCCTGAGTTTGTCTCTCTTTTGGAGTGGCAAGAGGTTTAATTGTTTAATATTGTTTAGGTTTTATTGGTTAATGAACAGTTTTTTCCACTTTTTTCCAACAAGGTAATTTTTCCCTAACCTGCTGGGGGAGGGCCCGATTGAATCTGCTTTCTAAAGAAGCCCCTTTGGGGGTTTTCTCTCAAATTTGCCCTGAACCAGTACACTCTGTCACGCAGAAGTAACATTTATAGTTTGTTTTGTAGGAACACCAAGGGCTTCTACTGTTCTGCTTTAACACCACAGCAGCTGGAAGAGGGCGCTGCTGAAGACCTGCTGCAGTCTCGGCGGCAGAGAAACTGCTGTGCTGCTGTGACACTGCCATGTGCCCTGGCAAGTCACCCACCTTTGTGTGTATATAGACACACCTGAATGATGCCATCTTCATGCTGATTTGCTGTAATCATTGATTCTAGTAGGAAGAAGAAAAGGTGCCACATGTTTTTTTCTGTGAATTTGTATCTAACAGGAAAACTATCAGCTTGTTCTGAAGTAAGTGCTGCCTGGAGAAAATGGCAGTGGGATAAACCAACTTCTTCTCCTGTTAATTTCCTACAAATATTAAGTAATGTGTCTTTAAAATAGCACATAAGGGAAAAAATGCATTTTACCATATTTCCCAGAAACCTGTATTTTTGGCAGGACCAAACAAACAGCACGCCTGACCCACTCTAGTGCTTACAGCACCTGTTTAGTTGTTAAGGCTCCAGACCCATCAAGTTGCCCAATCCCAGGCTTTACTTGGTTAATAACTTCAAGCCCCAAAATCTCAGTCCCATTGCAGAGTGACAAGTTCTGTCTGAAATTGTTTGTCTGGTTTAGTGGTTTAGGGGTTACAGCAGCAGTGCAGCACTGACGGTAGGACTTTTCAGGAAAATTAATCCACAAACACCAGAGGTTTATGTCCAAAAATGAGACAGAGGAGTCCTGTTACTTTATTCGAATAAAGGGAGAGGTCATGGGGCATTTCCCCTGGGGTCTCCCAAATTTTTGGAGGACACTGCCTCCTTTATCATAATTTACCATCCACATTTCCCTCTCTCTTTCCCCATTGGCTGAGATACTTGAGAGGTTCCCCAAAATGCCTAAGATCCCCTTCTAATGACACCCCCATCTTTGTCTTTTCCTTGTGTCAATTAGTGGAATTCCTTAGGGAATTTATGGTTCTTCCCACTGTTTCTTTCATCTCTCAGTATTCCATTTCATTCATCAGCAGACCTACAGTTTGTTTGTAAAGACAAATCTCTCATTCCATTTATCAATAAGTGGAATCCTTCCCATTGTTTCTTTTATCTCTCGGTATCTAGCTTTATTTACCAGCAGGTCCCCAGCCTGTTTGTAAAGGCAAGCCCCTCATTCCCTTCAGACTAGATGATCTCAAAGGTCTCTTCCAGCCTCGCTGATCCCACGATTTCACGGTTCTCTGAGCGGGGGAGTGTCCGTCTCCACCGCATCGAGCCCGCCCCGC
>NW_005054325.1:4831957-4857901 GCF_000277835.1 Geospiza fortis | reverse complement strand
GGGAGCCGGCGGCAGCGCGGGGAGCGGGGTGAGCCCGTGGGCATGGGGCATTCTGAGAGCACGGGGAGTTCGGGCACCGGGGCTGGGGAGGGGTCTGCAGAGCAGGTCCGTGCAGAGCACTGAGAGCTGGCGGTGTTTAGCCTGGAGAAAAGGAGACTCGGAGGGACCTGATCGCTCCCTAGAGCTACGCGAAACGGGGGTGTAGCAAAGTGCAGGGCGGCCTCTTCGCCGAGTCAGCCAGCGACGGGATAAGAGGACGTAGCTCAAGCTGTGCCAGGAGAGGTTTAGGTTGGACATTAGGAAGAATTTTTTCACCGAAAAGGCGGCTGGACTATGGACTGGGCCGCCCAGGGAGGTGGTGGAGTCACCGTCCCTAGGGGCGTTTAAGGACGTGGCGCTCGGTGCCATGGTCAGGTTCACAGCGTGGTTGGCGTTGGTCAGAGGTTGGAGTCGATGATCGCAAAGGTCTTTTCCAACCTAACTGATTTTATATTCTGCCTCTTGGCAGTTCAGCTCATGCCCCACCCCACGTTCATTCTGTCAGGTTTGTTTATACACTACACATCCCCGTGGAAACAGCGCACTGTCGTAGATTGGCTTTCAGTGTTGAAAGTATTTTCTGCAAAAACAGTAAATGGTAAATTGTGAGTGATTTCTTTTTCCTAAATGGCAAGCGATGAAAGCTCGCTTCTTTAACAAAGAAGGGACAGAGTGTGTGGATTTAGCCCTCCACCTTTGAAGTGCTCACAGGTCCCACCTGCTGAGGTGATTCCAGTAAAAGAACAGATGCAGGACTCTGTCAACTGGAGGGATTTTTTCCAGAATATTGTATTCCTGGAGAGCTCTTGTAAGGGGAGCAGTAGTGTAGTATCCTGTTTTTCAGCTCTTGCACATAGAATTTATTGATCAGATGTCTTTTCACTTCCAAGCAGGCTATGGTAATCTCAACACAAATTATTTTGTCATAAGTGAAAAACATTCTGAGTAGTAAGGAAACTCCTGGAAAGCAAACGTTGATAAAATATTCTTTCTTAAGAAATAACTTTTTTTTCCCCCCACAGATGTAAGCATCTCTGTGTCGTCTTTACAAAGCAAAGAGAATATTTCCTTACTGGGAAATAGGAGGCTTTATTTTGACACTCATGCACTGGTATGCCTCTTGGAAGAAAAAGGTAATTTGTTTGAAACAAGTAGCTATTTTTAATGGCTTTTTGGAGTGGTTTTTTAGTTTACAAAGTTTGTTACTTTTCCTTGACATGCAGTGTTACACCTTGATTTTTATTGATATTTTGGAGGCTTATCTATATACTAGATAGGGACATATGGGATTTTCTTGGGCTTCAAAAAGGAAACAGTGAGCTTATATAACTTTGTTCAGAATAATTTTTACCCTCTTGGTACTTAAAAATGCTAAGAAAAAATGAAATTTTAAGAACTGAGAGCAAAAAAACTAGAGTCTTCAAGGCAGTGGTTTAAAATGTATTGATTGGATTCCTTCATAATTGGCATATTTCACCTTGAATATGCACCAATGTGTTACAATTGGATGGAATATGGACTGCTTTGTACAGTGCAGTTTTTAGGATAGAGTGTAGAATACTCTAAAAATAGTATTATGCTAAAATATAGATAAGGGAATAGATTATTTTTAATTCAATGCAGAGGTGGAAGAGGTACCCTAAGGTGAAGCTCAGTACAGCTGAAGTGACTTGTAACAGCTCTTCATTCCTAAAATTGAGAGATCCTAGTCCTCTTCCCCTGCCAGTGGGTTTCTTCTTTTTCCAGGGCCAGGAACTTCTCAGGAAATTCTCCAGCTCTTTTTCTTGTTTGGTATTCTGAAACACTAGTTTAATGAGTTGCTGGATCAGTTGAGTGAGCACAGGTCAGAGTGTCAGGAGGAGGGATAAGGGGAGAGTGAGCTTTTTAGTGGTAGTAAACTTTTATATCAGCTCAGCTACTGAAAGTGACTTGCTCTCAGCTGTGCTTGCTGATGCTGAACTGCTGGTGAGTTTTAAATAATCACACTTTTGCAAGTGTTTCTTTTCATAATGATTAACTCTTGTTCGTGACATTTTTACTCCTACATTTTGAGGGTGGAAAATGTGAGGGTATTTTTAGGGACAGTGTTTTAGTATAGTTTCCAGTATATTCAGTTCAAAAAAGTTTCTAATAGGCACTCAGAAGCTGGTAGACCTAAAATCAGGACAGTTGGCTGTGGTTTTAGTTGTTGAGTTTTGTACATCTTCACTGGCACTGAATTTTATAGTATAATGAAGTATCTGCTGTACAGAGTCAGAATTCTTGCTTGCTCATGGAAATAACCACATGTGGGAGATGACATTCCACAATAACTCTGGAGAACTCCCTCTTTATCCTGCTGATAGTATAATAGTGCTCTGCTGTGGAAGCAGTCATCCTATGTCACAGTCATGGTTTTGGGGTGGGGAAACTTGCAGGTACTGACTGTGTTCTTTTGTTAGTGCTGGATCAAGAGTTCTGTGTTTTATTATCTTTCATAACTGACATTCGTTGTAATTTGGTGCTGATTATGAGCAAGTGGCATTTCTTTAAACTGTCCAGATTTGGATCTCTCTCTGAATGTCACTCTTTGTTTTGCTTAGGGTTCACTACTCAGCAGTCGGAGGTCATTGTATCTGCATTAGTGAAAATCATGAACACCAACCTGGATATGATTTACAAGGACATGGTCACCAAAGTACAGCAGGTTAGGTCAGAGGCAGTGGTGGGGTTAAAGTAAATTAAAGCCTTGTATGCCTACTAATGAAATATGTGTTGCTATCTATTACTGTTATACATTGCATTTTGAGAGTTTGAAGGTGAAGAGCAAACATTCCTCTGTATCTATTGACTGGTTCATTTTGTCTTGAGTTTATCAGATAGTTACCAAAGTGTTGTGATGGACCTGGATATTTTAGTACTGTGGGTTAGTGTGCAAACCACAAGTAGCTTTTTAGTTTCAACTTTACAGTAACAGGACACAGAGTTACTGAGAACTCTTAGACAGTCATAAGAGGTATTCAGTGCATGGATTTGAATTTCTACATTTCTTTTGTAGACTTGTAAGAAGGAAGTACAGATCCCCTCAGTTGTTTACCATCCTCTTATATGGTGCTTGTTTGTTTATCTGTCTCTCAGTGACATTTATGTTGTATTAGAATTCAACCTCCTGGGGCTGCTCTGAGAGCCTGGGGTCACAGCCCCAGGTCACCTTCTGAGCACAAGCTGCAACTTGTTTCATAGTAACCAGGCTGCTGTCTGGAGACGTGAGGAAACAGCAGCTGCTCTCTCTGTAGCGTAACAGTCTTGGCAGAAGGGTGTCTCATTAAAAAGTGGGATACTGCAGAAGCGGATTTTGTGGCACTTCCCACCTAGGGAGGTTTCAAGCCAGTCTTCCCACCTTTTAGATTGTAGGCAAACCTGCAATCCTCCTCTTGTGCTGAATTTGTTCCACAGTCACTCAGGGAATGCCATGTTAAAGAGTCCTTTTCTCCCATGGTTAGTTGTATTTTACAACAAGCAGTCTCAGCCTCCTTCTGTGCCTAGCTTTTTTGAATGAAAGTTGTTTTGTGTTGGATTTAATGCTGCTACTGATGGTAGATGTTTTCTGAGACTTAGATTTGACCTCATGTGACTTTCTGCCATTAAGATGCAATGTGTAGGTTTGTATGGCAGCTCAGGAAGTGTGTGTGCCGTCAACACTGGGCCACATGGTAAATTTTTACTTCCCTATAGCCTTTGGTTGCACAAGGTCTTTTGCAGAAAAAGAACAAAAAATTGGAAGATTTGGAATGTTGTGGATGAGCTATTATCAAAGTATTACCTTGGTTAGATAAAACCTTAGGGAAAAACAGATTTACATGTGTGTGTATGTATAGGCATCAAGAAGAGAAAGAATGTGGAAGATTCTGGTCTCTGTTTGCTGAGTCCACTGAGGAGAAGAGAGAACAAGAACAATCTGGAGACACTGAGGAGTAAGAAAAGAGGTGTCCATGCAGTACTCTGTCTGTAGACTTTTTGTAATATGTCCAGAATACTGACCCATTTTTTTCAGTCTTGTGGTCAGGTAGCCTGGAGAGACATCTTTAGATGCTACTTAGAAATAAAATGCTGCGAGGTAGAATTGCATTTTGTGACAAAACTGAAGTTAGAGCGCTGAGTCAGATTTGTAGGGGTCTTAGTCCAGAACCAAAAGCAAGGGACTACTTATTAGAGGAAGATCTTTAGTAGAGAAGGCAGTTCTTATACGCATGTGTGGGTAGTGTAGGATCTAGAACAATGTCTACAGACTTTTCCATCCTTGAAAGTTGCAGAGAATTCTTGTTTGTCTTCAATCAGTTCAGTGTAATGGACTGAGAAGAGCAATTCAAAGCATCAGTTCATGATTCTGAGCAGTGAGGCAGAGACTTCCTTGCAGGGAGAGGCAAAAAAGGAGGTAATTACAGAGGAGTATGGTTGTGCTGAGGAATTTTGGTCTGAAGGCCAGCTTTCCTCATTTGGCTCAGAGACAGCTCTGCCTAATGCCTTTGCTAGCTTAAGAATTTGATGACTTGGAAGCAAATGTTTCTTTCCTGGGCTAATAATTGAATTATTCTGATCTGTGTTAGCACTGCCAATTTTGTCAGATATTACCAACGTTTGAGCCTAACTTACTTATTTTGTCACTGTCACTCTATCTTGCTTTCTGAAACTTGGATAATCAACCTGAAATTGCTGAATTAAAAACTTCAGGGCACCAAAATAGTCTTTCATGTTTGGAGGCACAGATGAGGAAAAGTATTATAGTTGTGATATGTTCTGAGGTTCTTCTTCCTTCTTTTAAAGGAAATTGCACTTCAGCAAGTTATGTCCCATATTGCTGGTGTGAAAAAGGACATGATTATTTTGGAAAAAAGTGAATTTTCAGCGCTTCGTGCAGAAAACGAGGTAAAAATTACTGTCTTGGAAAGTTCTATTCTAGAATTTGCTTGTTTTTTTTTTTTTTTTTAATGTAGAAAAGTATCTTGTACCAAAGGAGAGGACTGGGACTGGGATGGTTTAGCACATTCATTAATGACCTTGTTGGAACAGAGTGAGGGCACTTGCAACAAGTCTGCAGATGATCCAAAGCTGCTGATACACCAGGCAGTTGTGCTGCCATTCAAGGGGACATCAACAAGCTGGGAAAATGGGGTGACAGGAATCACATGAAGTTGAACAAATGGAAGAGCCCAGTCGTGCCCCTGGGGAATACCCTCAGGCACCAGGACAGGCTGAGGGTGACCAAATGGAAAGCAGCTTGGCAGGGAAGACCTGGTGGACACGAGGTGCACCGTGAGCCAGTGGTGAGCCCTTATGGCAAAAGCAGCCAGCAGCCTCCTGGGCTGTGTTAGGACGGCTGCCAGTGGGACACTGCTGATTTCTGCCTCGTGCTGTTGTTTGGAAGGGCATAGTACTAAGTAAATATGCATGGGTATTCATCTGTACACATACTGAGGACATGCAATAGTGCTTGGTTTGCCTGACTTTTCATATTATGGATTATAGTCAATGTTACTGATGATGCAAATTCTGTAGATTTCTAGATAGTGTGGTTTTATATACAGAAATAAAGTCTAAAATTCTTTTCATACTCTCACAGAAAATAAAACTTGAGCTCCAACAGATAAAGAAGCAAGTCACGGTAAGATACCATACCAATATAATTAAAAATTAACACCTGTTTAATTAGCTGGAAAAAATAAAAGGTGCTACTTTCAGAATTTCATTTTCTAAGCTGTGTTTAATTGTTATGATACGTGTGATACTGAAATTGCTGTTGACAGTACACCGTGGTCTGCAGCAAAGGCACTTTCATGCATACCTCATTTATGGGAACAGGAAACTGTGACTAGTACAAGAGGCAAACCAAAACATAACTGAAGATATTTTTGTGTCCTTAATTCATATTCAAAAAGTAGATGCCATGTCATGGTTAAGGCTGAGTGAAGTTCTGCATTTAGGGCTGCCTGTACATTAAAGATACAGCATACATTTAAAGTCACAGTACTTACTAATTGTGGGGGTTTTATTGTTTGGTTTGGTAGTTTTTTTGTTTCTTTTTTTCTCTGAAGACTTTCCTGTTACCTGTCCAGAATTTTAATGGCTTTTTAAGGCCACCAAGTTTGGGGCCATTATGTTTGGTCCCATTTGTTTGGGAGCAAATGATCAGTGCAAGAAAATAGGCTGTGTAGAAAGCTTACTCTGTTTTAAAATACATTTGGCATCTAATTTTTGAATTGTAATTTATTTTATGGTTTTAGTTGCATGTAAATGAGGTATTGTAATCCACTAGTAGAGCATCAAGGATCTCAGTCATCTTTTCTTAAAAGCTAGATGTCTTTATATTTTCCTTTCAACTGTAAATTCAGTTCCCACAAGGGCATGTTATATGCTTGCTCATACAAAAAGACACAATGTAAAACTTCAAGGAAAATTTTTATTTTTTTATTTATTAAACTATAATGTATTCTGTTGAAATGACAACTAATGATAAATCAATTAAAGTTCAAAATCCAAACACAGAATTTGAGTCTAATTATTGTTAATGCTAACCTAATGAGTTGGCATTGGCCTACTTGAGAAATGCTTACTTGGTTCTAGCAGTAGAATCTCCCAGAACATCAGCAATCTTTTGTTTCTCCCACATATTCATCTGATCAGCAGTTTGCCACATGACAAACTATCAGCTGACTGGAATTCCTGCCAGGTGATTGCATTAAAATGGCAGCTGTCACCAGGAAAAGCAGGACTCACAGCTATTGATAAAGTCAAATGCAAGTGTACAACTTCATAATAGTTTTAAAAAGTTAGATGTTTAAAAATGCAGTAAACATTTGCTGACCTTTCAAATGTCTATAGCTTTTTCTGAAAATTCCAGATGTAGTCTTTAGAAACAGATTTTCTTTTACACTGGACGGTGAGAAACTGCTTTGAACATTATTTTGAGCATCAGGATTGCTTCATGGAAGAAATCCAACTTATAGGTGTAGCCAGATATGGGTTTCTAGATATCAGAGAGAGCTACAGGATATATGAAACATTCTCTGCATTTATAGAGGATGTGCTCTCAGTATAAATACTTATAAATAAGTATTGTAAATACTTAATACTTCTGAAAATTATATACCTTAATTGGAGATCTATTAATGAGATATAAAAATAAAGATAAAATGTATTTGTCCAATTCTTTCTGCTTATGATAAAACAGAAAATCTTGCTTGCTGCTTTATCAATTTTTCCCATTAGGATGAAATTACCAAAGTTCATGCAGATAACAAGTTAAACCTAAACCTGGAGAAGAGCAGAGTAAAAGAACTGGTAAGTTTTGGCTACTTCTAGAAACATCTCAACACTGAGTAATCTCCAAATTTGGGTGAGAGCATCTCACCCAAAGAGCATTTTCCTACTAACCTATAGTATCACTCAGCTTCACAATGGTATTAATCCAAGTTACTCGTCCTTATGCTGGTATATGCAAGGTGCCATGTTTAGGTCTGTATGTTTTACCTGTTTTGATCTTGTTTTAATATCAGGATTAACACATTACAATTAAATATATTAGATATTTAATCTAATATGCTGACTAGCTGCCTAGAGGGTATTCTGTTTTATATTTCTTTATCTATTTACATGCTTACTATTGCTTACATGTTTTGTTGGATCATCATTGGAGATGTTTCATTTCCCTGTATCTAGTTTGTCAAAAAATACCTATTGTGGAACTAGTTGTAAATTTTTTTTTAATTGTAAGTTATCCTGGTTCATATTGCTTTTGAGCTTTGAAATACCTGGTAGATCTGAATTGATGTAATCTTAAATTAGGGTAATGTAGATGTAAAATTAGAAGATTAATGAGTTCTTGCATTATGCACAGCACTCTAGAGTTCTGTTCTCATAGAGTCTTTTTTTTTCAGTAGCTTTTAGGATCTCAATTAAATGGCATCTTCTAAACTGAAGGATCTTTTAATAACTTTTTCTAAATTATTATTATTTCTTTCTCAGTCCTTATTCCTAGGTGTGTTATAAAGACAGGTTTATGTAAGTTAGAATACTTATCTTCAATGCAGGCAATAAGAACTGTTCAAGTAGGTATCATTTATCTTCTGTGTGTGCCCCTAGAAACAGTGAGTGATTAGTTTAGGTAACAGCTGTGTTGGTGACTCAATGTAATGACTAACAGTCTGTTAGCCCATGGTAGATGCTTGAATAAAGTACAATTTGAGCAGGTAGACTTGTTGTTTAAAGGTTAATACTTCATGCTAATGCTTTTAAAAAACATCATATGAAATGTAGTCATTGTGTATATGATAAGCTTTGTAACAATTTGGGCTTACAAAACTTACATGAAACCCCTGCAGTAGTAATAAATTAGGCAGCAGTATTTTCTTGTATATTTATGTAGGTAGGATTGTGGAATTTGGACTTTGATCTGTGTAGAACACAACTTTATTTTGCCTCCCAGGAAAGGCAAAACTGCATGTCAACTTTCTCTTAAAAAAGTTGACCAACTTTGTAGTCTGTTGTGCAACTATAATTTCATAGTTTCTATGGAAACTGCTCTTTTTTTTTTCCTCCCCCACCCCACCATTTAATTGCAATGAACAGAAGAGGAAAAAAGCAGCTGAATGGGGAGCAGGTTGTAGCACATATGCTGGGTTGGGGGAAAGATGTAATCCAGTATTTTCTATAGTAGGCACAGCATCATTGTTGTATTTACTTCGATTGTAATGTGACTAAGGACTGAATATACAGCTTTCTGAGAGGAAAAAAAACCTAAGGATAATTGAAGGTTACCGTGCATTCTTACTAAGTTACTTTTCAGAAGAGAAATATCTGAAGTGTTAATTGTTTTAGCTTGAAGCAATAAGTAAAATGTTCTTATCCTTCAGTTTGATGTGGAGTGCTGAAAGAGAATTTCTTAGTTTGCCTACACTGATGTTGGCAGTCCTTAATGTTTCAAATTTTAAATGGTTTCTCTTTTATTTTTTATAGTTTATTATTTTATAGTCTCTTCTACTTTATTTCTCAGAGAATCCTACATTACTTAGTGCACATCTCTTTATGTTGTGATTTGTGTCTTCAGTGTACAGATATGATTTAAAAACTTGAAGTGCAGTACAAAAACTTGTATATATTCATGTGTTCATGCATCACAGTGTCTCTAAGCTTGCTGTTAAAAGCCTCAAGATATATCTGACCAAATTGAATTCTTCCTGCACTGTGAAAGACGTGGACTTAAGGGGAAATCTCCCTGTTGAATTTCAGAGTGGGAGGTTTAGCCTTGTCCTTTCTTCCTTTTTTTTATCCACTATGTTTATGTTGTTACAAACGTGAGGATGGCTTCCACTAAAAGGCCAATTTCACTGTCTTAAACCTAAGAGTAAAATCCTTGAGTCTGACCTAGAGAGTTCTAAACACAAAAAAACCCTTAAAGAAACATCCAGAAAGCTTGTAGAATATAAATAATTCAAAAGATGTGTATTTGCCTAACTGCATCTGTTTAAACAGATGAACTATTTCAGTCCATAAAATTATTTTCATTCTCATTGTTCTTTTGATAGTGATCGGTTCCTAATGTGAGGTCCAATTCTGGCATTTCTACCAAAACATAATTTTTTAAATTATTTTATAAATATTCTGCCATTTTGACACTTTCAAAAATGGGGATTTATAAAAAATGTCTGAATTTCTTTTTTTTATCCCTGTCTTCATTTTGCAGAATCTAGTGACTCCATTAATTGTAGACATGCTGTTATTTGTCTTTATATAATTTTCTACATTTGTAGCAGCCTGCTGTCTTTTAACTTCAACTTGAGGTCAGTCAAAAGTCCAAACAGAGCTCTAGATCTTTAAGGAATGTTTTTCAGTGCTGAAGCATTTATGTAGATTAATCTGATTTTAATGTTAAAATTAGATAACCTTCTGGAGTGAAGGAAAATAAAGGTGACTTTCCACATGGGAATGTTAATAGATAAGGTTATTGCTGTTTAACTCAGGATTCTGAGATGGGTGCCTGATGACCTTAGTACTCTTCACTGGAAACTGGTGCTTTATCAGTTGTCTGTGAATAATTTAATTGCTCAAGTAGCGGGGCAGGAACCATTATGGGTGTCAAGGTAAATCAAGTTCATGAGTCAGAAAGGTAACCTGATTTAAAGGTATGATTCCTTATTTTGGATTTAACTTTTCCTTGAACCCAAATAGCCATAACTTAAAAATAAGCCACAGCTTCTGGTGATCCACAAACAAAAGGCTTCACATGCAATACAAATTTTCTATTTTTAACAAATATGCCATGAAATGACAGGTCAGAACAATTCAAATTGTGAATGCATATGGTGCTGGCTAAACATTTCATTGATAGCCAAGTTTGATGTGATTTAAAAGTGTTTTCCCCTTCCTGAAGGCAGCAGATGGTTCAGTCTTGATTGTGTTTGTATGCCAGAGTCACTGTTTAGAGTCATAGGTCCTTGCTTTTCAGAAATGCAAATCTGCCAGCCTCTCTTCCAGCTGCTTACTAATATATACAGATTTTGTGGAAGACGAGTGTCTGAAGAACTTATTGCACTTCACATTTTTGAAGTGTGCTTTCAGAAGGACAGCAGGTACCCTACAGTGCTGTCTCCCAAGTGCTGTCAGACAATAATCTTGTCCCGATTATGTGTTCTGTGTAATCTAGAAACAAAGAAACATGCTTTTAAGTGGGGAAAAAAGGGAAAAAAAGTTTAAGGACCTGATCATGTTTAACTTTTTTTTTCTCCTTCTAGTATTCACTTAATGAAAGAAAACTACTTGAAATGAGGACAGAAATAGTGGAATTGGTAAGAATTTAGTAGCTGATTATCACACGGCAAATCTTTTTGTACTTGTGTTATAGACCTTGCATCCTTTTTGGATTTGGTGATGTCCTTAGGCACTTTAGCTTAAGTGTCTACAGAACAAAAAGACCTTCATATATATTATTAGACCATCTGCATGTATATATGAGCTGTTCAGTAGTCACTTTGTTTTGAAACCTCACACATGTAGTATTTTTTGTAGATGAAATTTCACTCACAATGTGAAATTAATTCTTTCCCCCATGTTCAGGGAGAAACTCATTGCTAGACTGATTTGCCTTCATTTTAAAGGAGGTTTTTACCAAGCACCACTACTTCTCTTTGTTTCCTGATTTATCCCTTGGAAGTCATCTAGCAGTAAATCATTAACTGATTCACAATGTTTCACTACTGCTGATTTGAAACTATCAGCAGCTCAGCAGTTGTTGTTCTTAGTTTACAAGTTGGATTTTTCAGTCTCTTCTGAGTAATAATTCTATCCCATATTTTTTTAGCGGAAATCCTGTCTTCTGTCATAATCAAATTCTGAATTTGTAGCTGATTTTGTGGTAAAACTCATTGCGAGACAAAGACGTGTTTTTGTGACACAAGACCAATTCTCAGTTTTTCTAGTGATCCATAAATCTCTCTGCTCCAGTATGACTTTGTCACGAGTGGCTCTTAGGCTTCTCAATAGCTCTTACAATTGAGCAGTGACTTTAGTCAGTGGGCTGAATGACAGATTGAAGTTAATGTTTATGCTGTTAGATTGAGATAAGAAGGCATCGAGTTCTGCCAGTTTCTAGATTACTTTTTAAGGAACACGTAATCACATAAATTTCCTGAGTTCACCAAATTATTCAGTTCCTTGGATACAATCAGCTAAGAAGGAACTTGTTGTCTTTGAATAAGGTCTGTGTTAGCTCAGCTGGTTAGAGCATGGTGCTATTAATGCCAAGGTTGCGGACTCCATCCCTGTACAGGCCATTCACTGCAGAGTTGGACTTATGATCCTTGTGAATCCCTTCCAACTCAGAATATTTTGTAACTTCTGTAAGAATGCAAATTAACATGTATTTAAAGAGGAAGCAAAAATACAACTTGAAGAGATGGGTTAAATTTCTAAATAAACTAGGAAGTGTTCAAATTGCATCACTTTGTTGCTTTGCTTTCTAGCACGCACAACAAGACCGAGCTCTGACCCAAACTGACAGAAAAATAGACACAGAAGTTGCAGATCTGAAAACAATGCTCGAAACACACAAGCTTGATAATATTAAATATTTAGCAGGTAAGGAGTCTGGCGGTTGTCTCTGATGGTGACACTGCCAAACATTGTTAAATGTTTGGCAAACTCTAAATTGGCTGTATTTATAAAGGCCCTTATTAAAAAAAAAAACAAAAAAAAAAACCAAACTTGAAATAGTCTTAGGCAAGATTAGCAGCCTTATTTCTGTACTTAACCCAGAAGAAGTTTCCTGTGATTCACAACTTTATTTTGGATGGAATTTTTCCAGGTTTTTGTCCTTCTTATACTGTTAATAATAATATGTGTGAGAAATCTGAAAGACTGCCTGTTAACAAGGACCAAAAAGTTCTGTGCTTGACTTAATTTATGTAAGCAGTCTGCTGTATGCATTTCTAGGATTTCTTCATCCATCTGATGGAGATCTCTGTGCAAAAAGGAACATTTCTGTTTTTCTGACTATTCAAGGCCACATATTCTTTAAACTTCCATATTTACACAAGTGCTTGGAGAAAATACTATATATGTGTGCTGACATTATTGCCCTAGGTAATTTTAACATTTTGACATTTTACTACTGCGTGTGCAGTACTATTAAATGAGGTTTGCAGTAGAAAATTATTCTGATTTAGATTTTCTGATTATTTTTTTCATAGTGGGCTTTGTCAAAAGTACAGTGACATAAGCCTAATAGTACTAGTATTTCAGACATATTTAGAGAGAACCAATAAAATGGAAAATAAAAGGTGCTTTATTAAAATTAGAGGAAATTCTTTTACCTACCATTCCTACTCAAAAACAAGTTGAACTCTACATGGAAGAAAAACTAATTTAAAATAATTTGTATTGTGTTTAAAGGACTCCCATTGCCAATAAAGGCAAAAATATTTTGTGTTTATGTCTTGAAATAAAATTTTTATTTCATTGCAGTAGAAATTTAAAAAATGTAAAATTAATAAGCCTTGTTTAAAATGGCTTTTATTCATTTGTTTGCTAAATACTCGACTGTGTTTTATTAATCCCATTATTTATTACCTTGTTTTACATCTGTAACTTGTTATATTGATCTTTTTGGAATGGTAAGCAAGTAAGGGTTTCTTTCAGCCTTTTGATAGTTTTCCAGCATTCTTTTTTTTTCTCTCCTTCTTATTTGTCATTTTTTATACTCTTCCTACCTTGAAATGGTTTGTTGTAAAGGAAAAACTTAATCTCTCACATGAGGAGAAGTGAACTTTTGGTGGGGAAGTCACTGAACTTTTAGTATTGTAGTAAGATGTGTACATTGCTTTCTGAAGAGATGTTTTGAGAGGTATTGATTTAATGTTATTTAATGTCAATATTAATGCTATTTTCCTTCCATCTTTATTTTCTTTCAGGTTCAGTATTTACATGCCTTACTGTAGCACTGGGATTTTATCGTTTATGGATATAACAAAACATGAATTTAAAGGACTTCTTTGCCTGAGATTCTGAAAAAAGGAAGTTTTTTATCTTTACCTGAATTTTTAACCAAGTCTTGACTGTTTTATTTATTATTTTATAAAGCAGACTGTGTTGAGAATGTAACCAAAGACGTGCCTAAAAACAAACTGTGCACATACCATGCCAACATTGAACCTCACCTTGACGGGAGCGCTTCTGCTGTTTCCCTCCGTTCTGAGCTGCAGGGCACCTGCTGCTGTCTTGGTGTAGGCAAAGACTGGCATTCCTGACAATGGAGTGGGCCTGCATGCTGCAAAGAAAATCAATGGAATTATGTTCCATTGCCTGCTTAGGCAGGTTGGCCAGACTCAGTTGCATGTGTTGGACTGAAGTATTTATTATTAGTGTAAAAGTGAAGCTACGTGTTCTGTGGCTTGGAGGCACTCTTGTATAAGTGGAGTTTGTGCTAACTGAATCATGCTCACTTCCCTCCCTCTAACACTTGTTCTTACAGTTACTATGATCAAATACTTGTTTGGCTATTTTTGTAACATAGCTATCAGCTTTTTTTCCAGATGGCTGCCCAATCAATTGTGTTCACGAACGAGTCCTGTATAAAGATAGCAGTGTTTGTGTTTGCTGCTGGTTTTGTTTGTAAGGTATTTCTAGAGATTTTTGTGACTAACTTGCCTTTGATAGATGTAAGTATCTGATACTCATTCCATATGCTAATTGCTTACCTTACCACTGTAACTGGAAGTTGGAAATGCAGTAACCTACACTGGTTGTGTTAATTTGTCCTTAGGTGATACAAAGTGTCTCAGATGCTGCCTTCTTGATGAAAAGGAATTGATACTTCTAGAAAGGAAAGAGATTTTAAATGGTGGTTATGAAGCAGGCTCTTAGGCAAGAGAACTGCAGTACCAACAGTCTTCTGGGGGGGCTTACTGTTTCATTTCTTAAAAAATCATGTTGATTCTTCAAATTTGGAACTCTGATAGTGATGACAATAATTGAAGCAGCAGTGGACACCTGTAAAGATGTTAAACCCACGTGAATCAGGAAATGCCACTGAAAGCAGTGAAGAAAGATGTCCAGTGTATCCAAGTATCTGTCATTCTTCCACTGATGAAACAATTGTTTTAGTAGCAGAGCTGCCATCTGTGTTCCTTCACTTAAGGGAAATTTCCCTTTCCTGCTTAGGGGAGGAGGGGTGCTTGGTTTATGCAGTGGTGATAAGTGCTGTTAGAGCACAATAATGGCTTTGCTTAATGAAAGCAAAGCTTTTTGGCTACTTTGTGCCTGTATTGTAATAACCATTTAACATTTTTGTGGTTGGAAGTGCCAACTTTGATCATGTGCAAGTTCAGAGGAAGAGATGAATGCCTGTAACAATACTGTACTGGCCTGAAATAAAGAATTTTGAATATTTCATAGAATATGATGTGTTTTCATTATAAAAGCAACTTTATTTGAAAATTGTCTCTTTGGTTGAAGGTAAGTCACTGCTCATATGAAGTCTTTAAGATAAGAATTTGCAAAGTCAACAGCCCCTCCAAGACGCTGAAGAGAAATAACATAAGGAAAATTATTATTGTAGACTAACTTAACAACCCCTCTAAATTAATGAATTTATACTTGAGAACATCACTTTTTTGTTTAAGTTTTTTTTTTTATACTAAGTTACAGGATTTGACGCCTTCTCAAATTAGAGAAGCAATAATTCAGTTTTTAGAATGACTTTGCTGCTGGTCTTATCTTCCCAAGGCAGATGGTTCTATATATGTCCATGGAATCAGTACATGTTGGCCTGCAGGCTTGTGCATCTGACAAATAGTTGCTAAAATAAGTGTTTAAGACTAATTTTAAACATAGGGTCTATCCTGCTAAAAACAGATACTGTGCAAATAAATTTCTATTTAGGGCAGGTGGAAGGAGGAAGTGAAAGATTATAGAGCACCAGCATCTTGGAATTACCAAACTGTCAGCAAACCAGCGCTTCTTTGTGTTTAAGCAAGGAATAAAGTCAATGTGTCATTCAGGAAAAATACACTATAAATAGAACATAATTACTGTCTCCTAGTCCATAAAGTCTTCAAGGGTGTGTAAAAGCTTTTTATTCCCAGTCTTTGTGCATACACAAAATCTTCTCTCATTTACTTTTCTTACCACTGTGTCATCATATATACCACCTGTATTTATTGGCTTTCCAAAAATTTAGAAAATCCCTCCATATATTTCCAAACACAAATCTGACAGAGATTTAAACTCAGCATTTTGGTACAGGGAAGAATCTGTTACAGAATCACAGAATGGTTTGTGTTGGAAGGGATCTTAAACATCATCTTGTTCCACCTCCCCTTCTGTTGACAGGGACACCTTTCATGGACCAGGTTGCTCAAAGCCCCATCCAACCTGGCCTTGGAAACGGCCAGGGATGGGGCATCCACAGCTTCTCTGGGCAACCTGTGCCAGTGCACCACCACGCTCACAGTAAAGAACATTTTACTTATACCTCATCTGAACTGGTGCTCTTTGAGTTTAAAGCCATCAACCCATCAACCCTTGTCCTGTCACTACAGGCCTTTGCACAAAGTCCCTCTCCAGCTTTCATGTAACCCCTCTTCAGGCACTGGAAGGTGCTGCAAGGTCTCTCCAGAGCCTTCTCCAGCCCCATCTCTCATCCTTTCATAGGAGAGGTGCTCCAGCCCTCTGAGCATCTTCCTGGCTTCTGGGCTTGCTTGAGTAGGGCTATATCCATCTTATTTTGGGACCCTAGAGGCAGATGCAGCACTCCAGCCTTGGTCTCACCAGAGCAGAGTGGCAGAATCACCTCCCTTGCCCTGTTGGCCATGCTATTTTTGATAGAGCCAGGATACAATTGGCTTTCTGGGCTGCAAATGCACAGCTCTTGAATGTTGAGAGTCAAATGATCACTGAAGTCATAAATAAAAGCTCACAGTTGGCAATTTTCCAAATTTGTTTCTGTAAGACTCTGTATCATGCTGTATGTTGTGTCTAATTGGAATCATGAGCAATTCTAAATGTACAGAGATATTTTTCTGCTTTGATTTTTAATTTTCAGAGCTCTGTCAAAAGATGCAAGTGAAAAATAAATGAGATTGTTTTACCAAAGAACCACTTCAGCTGTGAAAGCCTGCAATAGCTCCCCAGTGATTCAGAAATCACAGCATATTTGCAGTTGGAAGGGACCCACAAGGATCATCAAGTCCAGCTCTTAGATGAATGGCCTGGATGGGGATCAAACCCACAACCTTGGTATTATTAGCACCATGCTCTGACCAACTGACCTAATCTCATCTATCTGTTCATTTCCTGCCTGGCATAAAAAGAAATAAAAAAGAATAAAAGAAAAAAAATCCAGAAATGTTAGATCTCTCAGGTTCTCGCTTTAAGTAAAGCTGAAACTGAGCTCCGGCCCTAATTTGCTTTCAAAAAAAGTCCATTTCTATTGTGAGCATGTAAGAGTAAGGGTCTGTCTATACAAACACTAGTTGTGAGTTTTTCTTGTGAATTTCCCCATTTACATAGCAAAGACAGGATGTTCTTTAAGAATTTTTTTCTGGAGAAGGAAATTGAGAATCATTCCATTTGATGGAAAGCCCAAATTGCACCAAAACTTCTTTGTGTTTTGCAGAAAAAATTGAGATCCAGAGTTCTTACAAAACTGTATTTACTTGTGATATGTTACTGGGAATATCCTGAGTTTGTCTATTTTGTTTTCCTTCTTGTTTTCAGTAAAAGTCCACAAGGGAGCAGTCTCCCTTTCACTGGTATGTATTAGACAAATTGTTTACTTCAAGAATTTTTTTACTATTAAATCCCATGCAGTCTAGCCCCTTCTCTATTAGAAGTGTTTCTTGCATCATTCATTTCCCAGAATCTTGTAGAGTTGTACTTAAAACCACAAGTTGACAAATGGAAACATATTTTTAATGTAGATATGAAATCTGCTTCAATTTTACCCACCACAAATGTTTTGGTTTACTAGAATAACACTTCTCCTAGTTGTGAATGTTCACTTAAATGACCTTTCCAAAAATGGTGAAATCCTGTCTCTAAGCAGCTATTAACAGTACTTCAAGATGTTTTGAGTCATACTGCTTTAGTGGACTTTTCTCTTCTTACTCTTGCTACCATCTGCAGACCTTGCACAGGAAAACTGGTGAGGTTTTTCATGTGGTTTGGGATTTTGGGCTTTTTTAAATCTGCAAAGTCAGGTAAATTCATGTAACTAGTTCTCTTGAACTACTGCAAGATGTGAGCAAGACTTAGTTCTTCATCTCTGCACGAGTTTCCAGGAATCATGTAAACTACCTTTATTATGATTTCTAAAAATTATCAGAACCCTGTAAGACAATTTACTATTTTACAAAACTTCTATTTGAAGTCTCTTCAAGAAATAAGTATGCAGTAAAATAATTTTTAACGTTTTAATATATTTGAAAATTATTTATTATTTTGAAATACTAATGTTTTCTTTTAAATTGTTTTTCCTTTATTTATATAGATCTTGAATTTAAAGGGGTATTTGTTGTTGAGGTTTTTGTTGTCAGGTATTGGGTTTTTTTTTAATTTTAGAATAAAGATTTCTGTATGAGCAATACAGTTCCTTTAGTCTCTAAATAGACAGTTCATTTACAATCAAATATGTGCCTGGAGTTTTGGGGGTCACTTTGAGCAAAAACAAAAAAAATCCCTTGGAGATAGATGGCCTGCTGTGTCTTTGTTAGGAAAGCTTCCTTTGGCTTAAAACATATTTTTTACCCTATTGCTAAACATTTTAAAGCTGTAGCGTTGCTTCTTTATTTTAGGCTTATGTTCTATGTCAGAGCAGTCACTCCTGATCCTCAACATGCAGTGTGAGAGGATCATGGAGATCATAACAGCCAGCATTTGCACAATGTTCCTTTGAAGTCTGCCCCTTCCAAGGAAGAAGATTCTGGTTTTCTTGGGAGGGTGCCTAGTTGGTATCAAAAACAAAAGTATTGGAAATGAGTAACAAAATATTGCAGCAAATAAATATCAACCTTGGGCCAATGTTTACCCCCATAGTGAGGCATGTCAATGTGGTGTAACATTTCAAATACCCCACATCCCACATGCACCCTGTCAAACTCTTGGAAGTTCATTAGGTTCCCTGGTGTATTCTGAAGTTATATCAGCTTGATTTGAGTCATGAGTAATACTACTCGTGAACAATCTCTTCTTGTTGGATGAGTAAAAATGTAGTGAGGGGAAAAAAGAAGGGTGGTGTGTTGTTTTGGTTGTGGTTTGTTTTTCTTTCCCTGCGGGGAAGTGGCACATGTTCTGTGAGAACTTTAAACAGATCTGTGTGGTACATGAATATAACAGTGGCATATTTATAGCAAGCAACTGAATTTGGTCAAATGCAGCTTGTATACAGGGCTCCAGGGTTTACATCAGAACCAACAGAGACAGTAATAGTTGTCTTGGGGGTGGTCCGGGATGGAAGCAGGGCAGGTTTCTCAGCTTGAAGGGAAAACTCAGCATTTATACTGCTTGCACTTCAATCTCCAGCATGCTTTGGTCTTTCTCCATTGTTAGAAACTCTGTAGTCCTCTTGTGCAGGACTTTTGGGAATACATGTTACTTCATGAATGGGCAGCTATTAAATGTGTCACTGTTAATTGTGATTTTGTCCAGAATAATGGGTCACTCTAAGTCATTCTCCTCTCTTTACCCAGGATCTGTTTTCTTGTGGCAAAGGTATACTATGTTCTATATACTCACAAATTCTCACAGCAATGCAAGAAATTAATAAATACAAAGGCCACTTGTATTTAAAGAAATTAATGCAAGAAATGAATAAATACAAAGGCCACTTTTAAAGGCTACTTAACACAACCAGACCCAGATAGCAGCAGGAGATTTTAAAAATCTTTTATATCACGGCTTTAACAGAAGTCCCTTCCATTGCCTCATGATTTACATGCAGAGTTCCCTGGTGTTCCTTGACTCCAGCTAAGCCAAGGACCTAACCACCTAACCAAGCTCTTCACTGAGCATTTGAAACCAAATAACATGACAGGCCTGTGCCTATTAAAAAAAAAGACCTCTGCTGGTGCTCAGAAGAGACTGAGCCCACCTACTGTGGATCTTGCACATCAATTTTACATTTTTATTCAGTTGGTTTTTGATGTAGTTAGTTAACTTTTCTTATGTGTTACATTGCACCACCACTCAGAAGGGCTGGGGTCTGAGAAGTTTTTTAAGAAGGAGCTCAAACTATATGGAAATTAAGGGGGGGAAAGTGCAAAATATGGCTCACACTTCCAAAAGTCCGTAGGAAAGTTATGGCAGAGATGTTAGTATTTTCGTTCCCTCTAAAAGGAACTGTGTTTAAAAATAAACTGAGTTGATTTTTTTTTCTTTAATCCTCCTAGCCACCTTCCAGTCTCTGCACTGCAGCATGCTCCTGTATGTGAATTTTTTCATTTTTAATAATCTGGTTTGGGCATGCCCAAACTACAGCTCTCGAAAAAAGCTATGTTGAGATTACTCTCTCTTTTTACTACAGTAAAAATGCATTCAAGACTTCAGCACATTTAACAACATATTGTCTGCTGAGCTGCTTAAGCAGTTAACATGTCTTGTTTGCAACAGGGTCCCAGTTTGCCCTGAGGTATCAAACCACACCTGACAAGTTATAAATTTGGTGATTCATAAGGTGCAGCTAACTGGAGGGTTGGGAATGTCTGATAAACAGTGGTAGTCATCAGCTAACAAAGCAAAAATATGCTCACTGTGAAAGGTAAATAAATGTTCTATAGAAACCTCCATTTACTTAAAAGCCAGTTTTTTGAAAGATATTTTCTTTTTCTGCTGTTACCTAGCAGGAAAAAATAAAAAAAACCCCCATAGCTCTGTACTTGAGTACTCTTAGCTCATTTTCCTTTGCAGTTCCTATCTTCAAATTTTCAATATGTCATTCAATAAATTATTCTGGATTTTTTTGTCTGCTATTTGTAGTTTCAATATTGTTTTCAAGCTTTCTTGTCCCTGCCAGGTTATAGAGAGATTTGGAGGAGGCAGGGGTTGTTTTTCAGTGTGTTCTTAATGAGGGCTTTAACGTATTTCTTAATAAAACAGTGTACAATGCATTAAAATATGACCAAAGGCTCCCTTGCAAGCCTTTACTTGTTGACTGAAGTTAAAGGCTTATTTATATGGAGGATTCATATCAGTCTTCTGATTGATGCTTGTTTAAGTTTTTGTACAAATTGTATTTCAAGCAGCAATTTAAATATTTTTGTATACTGTTAGTGCATCACCACATGCAGCAAAACCACAAGACCCTGAGGTACTCAAATATGGGGGGGGGGGGGGGGGGGGTGAATTGCAAGGTGCTACAAGTCTGTGTACTGTATAAATATCTCAGATACCAAATAGATAAGACAGTAGCAACAGTGAAAGAAAACATAAGCAAAGGCAGTCTCTTTGGTCCACAAATGAGGGTTGAGGCACGGAGCTCCTCTTTGCTCTTGGACAAAACCCAGCAATGGAGACAGGCAGCTGTTCAACAACTGCCCTTGCAGCAAGCGTGGCTGCCTGTTCCTGTAACTGCTGGTAGCAGTGTGTTAACCCAGAAATTTCTTCACTGTGAAGGTGGTGAGGTATTGTCCAGAGAAGTTGTGGATGCCCCATCCCTGGAAGTGCTCAGGGTTGGATGAGGCTCTGAGCAACCTGGTCTAGTGAAAAGTGTCCCTGTCCAGGGCAGGGGTGTTGCCAACAGATAATCTTTAAGGTCCCTTCCAACCCAACCATTTTCCAATTCTGTTAAAGTGGAGTGTTATTTTGTGTACTTTTCTGCTGCCCTGGGATGAAGCACAGGGCTTATTGTTGGAAATAAGTGAAGTTTCATATAAACTGCATTAGACTTGGTGTGAAAATCATAACATAAACATGTGATGGGGTTGGCTGGTTTTTAGATCTTTTACCTATGTTGTTCTAGCATACTGTGTTTGGGTCCTAATTGCTAGTGACCAAAGGCTGATTATTCCTTGCTAATTACCCTTACTGAAGTAACAGCTGGGCTAAGTGATGTGGTGATAGATCTAAGACAATGAGCTGTAGCCATGCTGGTAAGATTTCTGTAGAGAGATTAGAGAGATAGCCTATAAAAGGCCAAAACCAAGGAGAGTGAATTGCTTCTTGAAGCACTGCCTCAGGGGGAGGAATACTTGAAATATATACAGATAATGAAAGGGAAAAGCTCAAGAAATGGTAACATTAAAGAAGGCCTAGGACCAATAGCAGGAGCAAGTTAGTTGCTAAGTTACGAGGGCAATTTTGGACAGCAGCTGTGTAGGCAAGGATGGTTTAAGAGGCCTGTGCTGAAGTTCCCATGATCAGGGGTTATATGGAAGCATTATGTCAGCATCAAATCATCACACACAGAGTGCAACAATTCTGTTGCTGGGAAAGATACCTGCACTGCCAGGGAAAAGACTGCCTTGATTTCCACCCCACATAGGGCTGGGAGAGCTGGCCAGTGCCACCCTTTATGCCTTGCTCAGTCCCACACTCAGATGAGTCCTTCAAATTCCAGCTCCTACTGGGATAATTACACAGGGAAATCCAGCTTTTGGGAGCAGGAAGGTAGTTCCTGACTGCTTTTCATAGCACTTCTTACCAGGTCTGCAAGCACTTTGAACTTCTGCCCTCAGAAGAGATCCCAGCCTGCCTGAAGACAGGAACAATGACCCTTGGCATAATCTTTTCTGGCAATGGGGATGAAATAGGGCCATTGAATGACAAAAAGACACTCTGCTCTTTTGCTGGGATCCCAAGGGCTGAAGGGCTTTTGTCACAGAATGGATTCTAGCATTTCCAAAGACAAAGGATGGTGAATTCAGTAATGAGTCCCTAGCTAGCCAGCATAATAGATTCACTCTATTTAAACCTTGTCCCCAGAGACCTGTACGTGGGTTGCTTTTTTTTATTTGTGGTCTCTGCTAACACAGAGTTCAGATCGATGGAAGTGCTCATGAAATATGTAACTGGCACTTGTGATGGAGATTGATAAATATGGCTAAGTACAGCTGTGTGTTACAGAGACCTAGCTCCTTGTACTGACGCTGTGGACTGATCCAGGCTGTTGCCAGAATCTTTATTTCATTCTTTTTGGTATGTGATAAATGTTAGTCAGCTAGACAGACTTATGAAGGCACATATGATCTGTATGACAATTATGATTTTCTTGGAGCTCTTTCTCTAGTACATCCAATTTCATTTACTGTGGCTTGCTACCTCCACTCATTCAGGGAGCTGTTCAAATAATACAAAGGAAAGAATACTTGGAAATGTAAAAGGAAAACTGCACAAAAAGTATAGCTTTATCAAGAGTAGATTGTGCCAGACTAATGTGGCAGCTTTCTTTGGTAATAGCTGTATAACAGACTTTCTAGGAAAAAGAAACACTATGGATCTAATAGGTATTGACCACAGGTTCCACATAATCTAGCTTGAAGGAGACACAAAGGTAATGCTGTTAAGAAGTTACCTCATGATGGGAAGACAAAAAAGAGTTCTGTTCACTGCTGTTCAAGAAAGACCAATTCAAACTGTAAGTGTTCTGAGGAAGAGCTACCAGGCTGTTCAGAAATATGATTCACTTCCCCTAACAAATGAAAACTGAAGCCAAGCAGACTCTGGGAATGCTCTCACTGGTGCTATGTTAGTAGCAAACACAAGGAAAAGGAAAGAATTGTTTAAGGTGACAGGCATAGACTTGCCAAAAGTACACTTAGGGTGGAAATTATAAAGATATTCCTGACCATCAAAGAATTTAGGGTTTGGAATAGGAGTGCAGTAGAAGCAGCAAGAAGAGATGGGGTTGGAAAATTTGCATGAACCAGCACAGTCACATTATACTGTGTTGTGCTTATCTTAGCAAAGATAGAACTCCATAGAGAACTTCCCTCTGCTGGAGGCCTATGTAAACACTGGAGGGAAATGTTTTTATTTTTTGGCTGTCTGGAAACCTTTACCACTGCTATAGTACAACATTATATCCACTGGTTCAGATGTTAGGACTATGTCAGCATTTTTTACAGTAACTTCAGTACATCAAAAAACACGTCATGCCCTAGTGTTCAATGAGTATGAAAAATGTGATTTCTAAAGGCTTGGGTGTTTTTTTTCCTAATCTTCTGCCAATGCAGAAGAAATAATGAAGTAATTTACTACAAAACTCAAGACATTACTAATGGGCCATTCCCCTCAGTATAACATGAGTTTAAAAGGGGAAACATCTGGATTCTGAAATGTGCTACGCCTTATTTTGATCTTGAAATTATATTTTAAATTTCTTTAGAGATATTTTTAATATATATGCACATCTAATTACAGCTAAAGATAGTTTGTACTTCAATTATCCTCCTTTCCTGCTAGGTCCTCAGCAGATGAAAGTCTTCAGCCTGGGTGCTCTCTGCCCCAACCACACCTTGATGGATCCTCTCTCCTGCTCCCAGAAGTCCAAAGATGAAAAAGGGTAAATCTGTGTGAAATGTGTGAAATACACACACACACACACACACATGCAGGGACAGCAGGGAAGGACACATCTGCCCTAAAACTGTTTTACATTCACTGTATCCAGTATTCAAACAGAGTTACTTCTGAACACACAGCCCTGGTTTGAAAAAAGGAGTTTCCCACACTGCCATGAAAAGTTGCTTCTTGGAGTGTCAGAATCCAAGGCTCACCAGCAATTTGGTTGTTTTACAGTCTTTTTGATCTCCCTTTATGATTTGTACATTGTCTTCCTTATTCAACCCAAAAGTGCAGACGCGTCATTTCACCACAGCCTTAGTGCCTTGCCCCACGTCAGTCTGGGCACCTCCCAGGGGTGCCTCTGCTGCTCCCCACTGTCCTGGTGCTGCAGAGCCTCTTGCTGGAGATCTGGGGTGCATTTCCAATAGCTGGCCTCAAGCCAACCAAGGCTGATGGGAAGCTGCAGGCATTTTGAGGACAGCACATGAAATGGAAGCCTTTTCTTGTGTATTGATGACACAAATAACCTCTGCTCCTTTTCCGTTCACCCACTCCAGCTGCTGGTCACCATCCAGCTCTGGGATGTTGCAACACTGCATTGCAAGCCTCTGTGTTCTCATCCTTTGTTCTGAAGCCCCGTTTCGCTGGCAACACCGTGTTTTGCCTCTGGCAAAATGACACACATCTGCTGCTCCTCCTCAAGGGCTGTTTGTCATCCTGCTCTCCTCCACCAATACATGGGGTGCCATAATCGAGATTTTCAGGTGTGATGGAAGAGGAAATAAGGTGGTTTTGGAGGTGCAGCCTACGTGTCCTCTGTTATTTACTTCTTTTCTTAGTTTTCTTCAGGAGAAATAGATAAGGTCCTTTAAAGCACGTTCTTAGTTGGCAGCTTGGTGAAGGAGCATTGGGAGTGTGTATTAAAGAAGCTGGAATAAACAACAACACCAAAACATAAGGTCACAATTCAAGCAAATATGCCAGAGGGAACACTAGGAGCAGACAATGCTGTTGCTCAATGTAGTCTAAAGTCCAGGCAGTGTGAGAATGCAGTCCAGTGGAGCTCTCCTGAAGCTTGGAATGGAGAGGTGCACAGAGAGCAGGCCACAGAGGAGGCAGCATGTTTTTCTTTGTAAAGGGTCAATCATGATTGTGCAGTAGGTTGGAAATACTAAGTCATATAAAAGGTGTCAGTGCTAGCAGCAGAATAGAAGCTTTTGCACATTTCTTTATTAAAAAAAAATTAATCAGACCTTAAAACGTTAGTGTGAGACAGCAGGTCAGTCACCATTTCTTATAAAAACTATTGCAGTTGAAAATGACTGTGGGAAAACTTCCTAATTAGCCCTGTTGGGGTTTTTTGGTTTTTTAAGAGAAAAGTAGCTGAACTTCTGAATCTGGTTTCCTGTGGAAACAAAGCTTACACAATCCGTGTTTGTCCTGTACCTAAAAATTTTTGTAACCCTCTGGCAAATCAGGTTTTGACTGAAGTTGAAAGAGTGATAGTGTTGGACATGATTATGTTTTTTTAAAATATTTTGTGAAGTCTGGCAGCAGGATAAGGGACAGAGTCAAGTTACTGCCCTGACTGAAGAAAAGGCTTTCAGGCATGATGTGCTGGTCCCAGCCAGCTGGCCAGGCAGCACAAACGTGCCGTGCCCACAGTGAGTATATTTGTAGCTTCAAAACAGCCCCAGTTTGTTGTCTCTTGGTGGTGGCAGCGCAATTGGAGGCATGAGGAGAGCTGGGATTATTGTGGTGAAGAGAAAGAGATGTGGGACAAAGGACTCAAATCCGTAGGAAATCAGGCTTCGTTAGTTGTGCTGCTCAGGAACAACATGTTTGTCTAACAATAGCTTTCTGCCCAAGCACACACGTCAG
>NW_005054325.1:4817146-4831908 GCF_000277835.1 Geospiza fortis | reverse complement strand
AACTCCTCCATTTCTCTTTCTTCCTTAAGGCATGGGTCTCCTGGAAAGTAACTGTAAAAAGTTGCATCTTATTTCTGCATAGATTTATTACTTTGTTTACCTAAAGTCAGATGAACTGGGTTTAATAACCACATCAAATGTTTGCTGGGTTTTTTTTAATCCTCTTGGCTCTTCAGAAATAACATAACAGAGAGAGAGAGCAAATGAGCTGGATGCAATTACATTTTGTGCACACACACTGAGAGCAGAACCTGAAGACAGGATTGTTGTGCAATGTAAACAAGGCATAAACTTATCCTGCTGAGCCCTGGTAGCTAGTGATCTGAGAGGGAAAGAATCCAGTGGATTTCTGAAGCACTGGGATGAGCCTGCAGTACTGACAGGAAGATCAGGATTATTTTGTTTTCTTTAGAACTGAACATATTTTATACTTGTTGAAATAATAAGCATAGGAAAAAACAACCCACTAGAAAACTTTTAACAGCCAGGGTACAAAAGAATGCTGCAGTATCCAAAAGAGTTTTTACTCTGCAGGGAGATACAGCAGGAGCTGTGCTCTTCTTTCTGTCTTATGTAGTCTAAGGTCTGCATTATGCTCATTATAATGATATCAGTGTTTCTAAATTAAAGCGGCTATGCCTAGATTCCACAGGGATGTGTGTCACAGAAATGCATGTGCTAGTAATTAAAACAGAGTGTTCAAATATTGCTCCATGTTCAGACAAGAACCTTTTTATGCAGTTGTGTAATTTAAAAAAAAAAAAAAAAAGGAAGGTAGGCCCAAACTGAGGGCAGCACTAATGCACTGCACAGCCACTGACACGACAGGAGACCTTGTGCACTACTGCTGCCACCAGCCACAATGAAGAAAAGAAGTGTTTTCAAATACTAAGTAGCATTTAAGAAAGATTTTATGGAAGTCTATTCAAACTCCAGCTCTGTGTTCCCACTGCAAAGCAACCACTTGCAAAACTCACTCCAAAGAATGACTAGTCACCTAGAAAGCAAATGAGATACAGCTACAATGAAACAGATACTCCTTTAGTAAATCCTACCACTAGGCTATTCCATATGCAGCCGTCAGTATTTTGTGCCTTTTCAGGGGCAAGTATTTGGCTCTTCAGGGAGGAAAAAAAAGGCACAAAGAGGCACCTGGGCTGTGCTGCACTTCATGGGGCAGGGGATAGTCCTTCCTGATCCCCCCATGGACAACAGATTTGTGAAAAGACCTACAGAGCAATTACTCTAATCACAATCCTAGCAAATGTGATTAATGATCAAACAGTTTTCCAGTGTTTGGGAAAATCCTGTCTTAGTGTTATTTGCCTTTAATTCCTCCCACTGCAATCAGCTGTGTAAGTTGACAAAATGCAAATTCAAAAAGCACTACCTTTTTTGTCCCAGGGGTGCTACAGCTTCATTATACCAAACCTACTCTTTAGCAGCTGACCTAATTTCTTCTGTTGTTATAATTTTAGAAGGAAGTTTTTACAGGCTCTTTGTACATGATACGGATTAGTATTTGAAGGTATCTTGGCCAAAAAAAGAGGATGAAAAATAGTCTTTTGTTCCCAGTACATTGTTGGTTTAATTTAGTCAGGTGTGTCTCGTGGAGTCACATTTAAGGCTTGCTGATTTTGCTCCCAACTTGCCTTTATGTGTTCTGAGGCTGAAATAAAGCTTGTGTTGCACATGTAGTGTGGCTAAAGAATTATCTCCCCTCATCACCTGAACCGCCAAGGAGTTTTACACTGGGTCAAACCTAATGCATTGGCACTTCACAATCTAGCAGCTCAGATCTGCTTTCAAAACAAACACCTCAAATGTGTCATTAAAAGGCTAAAATACACTCACTGGGAAAGACCTGCATCCCAAAAATGTGGCTGCATGAGTCTTAGACTGATACAAGGGGCTCCTGCAAAAAGCAACACTTTACTCAGAGCAGTAGTGAAGAGGATGGAGTTTGTCTTATACAATTTTTGCAGTAACTTGCTACAGTCTGTTGATTTTTGCTCAGTCACACCTAGTCAAACAGGTTTACATTGTCTCCTGCCTCATCATCTTTTCTTTCCTTTCCTTTCCTTTCCTTTCCTTTCCTTTCCTTTCCTTTCCTTTCCTTTCCTTTCCTTTCCTTTCCTTTCCTTTCCTTTCCTTTCCTTTCCTTTCCTTTCCTTTCCTTTCCTTTCCTTTCCTTTCCTTTCCTTTCCTTTCCTTTCCTTTCCTTTCCTTTCCTTTCCTTTCCTTTCCTTTCCTTTCCTTTCCTTTCCTTTCCTTTCCTTTCCTTTCCTTTCCTTTCCTTTCCTTTCCTTTCCTTTCCTTTCCTTTCCTTTCCTTTCCTTTCCTTTCCTTTCCTTTCCTTTCCTTTCCTTTCCTTTCCTTTCCTTTCCTTTCCTTTCCTTTCCTTTCCTTTCCTTTCCTTTCCTTTCCTTTCCTTTCCTTTCCTTTCCTTTCCTTTCCTTTCCTTTCCTTTCCTTTCCTTTCCTTTCCTTTCCTTTCCTTTCCCCTTTCCTTTTTTCCACTTTTTTTTAACACTTGTGCTAGAATTGTTATCAGAAACTACCAACATGATAAAAACAGAGTGGGCTTCAGGGGCCTGTCCTGAGTTCAGACTTAACTCCTGAGATCACTTACCTATGACAGATGTTCATTTAAGTAATTAATACATACGATGTTCATTTAAGTAATTAATATATATGACTGAGTGTAGAGCTTTGGAGTCTTCCCAGCCCTTCCCTGTGCAGTTAAAGTAACTACATTTTTCTATCATGGCACGTGCCAGGTGAGAAATCAGAAAGTGGTTTTTGCAGGGCACGAGCTGAAAACTTTCCCCTTGCTCCCAAGGGGAGAAAGGCTGACTTGCAGCAATTTTTAATCCAGGAATACAAACTCTGTGGAGATGAACTCTCTCAAAAAGCTGTGACAGCAGGGCTAATTTGGAGTAAAGCATTTTTGGACCAAATAAATGGCACACCAGGGAGAGTAGGAGGTCTGGAAGGAGGCTGCAGAAAGTGCGGGTGAGTAACCTAGGTTATTGTACTAATGAGATTATGTTTTGCTTTTAGATCTGCTGTAGAGAGAGCCTGAGTAATTTGGTCTTGGCCTGTGTCATGAGGAGGGGGAGGCTAAGATTTAATGACCAAAATAGCTGTAATGCTGCCAGGGTGTGCCTTGGTTCCCTGGGCACCCCCTCACAGCTGTGCAGGAGAGTCACAGGGAACTTTTCCTTTTAGTCTTCTCTATGCCACCAGCCACTGTTCTCTCACCAAGCCTCTCCAAGACCTCCCTTACCTTCAGGCCCATCCTTCAGGCTTTTTGGCACCTCCATCGATGCTTGGTGAGATTCCTTTTTCCTGGAATCCAGTCTGGAAAGTGCTTGACAGCAGGGACCCTCCTGCCTCCCATCCCACTTTTTCTGGGCTGGGACTTCCCTTCCCACATCTGGGACCTCCCCAAGCCCCCTTGGTACAGGGGAGCCTCTCTGCACTGCTAGGAGCCCCCATCAGAGCATAGCTTTCCTCTCCCTGCAGGCATTGCAGTGCAATCAGCCCCCGCTGAGCTGATTTTTGATTTCCCAGGTTTCTCTCTGAGCACCAAACAGAGCATTTCATATCTACAAAAATGTGTGTATTATATATCCTGTTACAGTAAAATAACAGTGGCTGGTGTAAGTCCCTTTTATACAGCTTATCAGACTCCCTCGTAGGGAATTATTTATTGTGTTTTAATTATATTGATGTAGTGCAACCGTACATAGTTCTCCCTGTAAAAGCAGAATGAGAAAAATCCCTAGGTAAGGGAAATTCTGCTGGTCAGTTTTAGAAAAACCTTCACACGCCTAACTTCTGTTTCAGGAATCCTGTGATTTTCTGTATGTGTTGATGATAACTTCCTTCTCCAAGTGATAGAGGAACCACCAAGGAGAGGTGCTATTCTGGACCTCATTCTCACCAATAAGGAGAGTCTGGTGTGGAATGTGAAGCTCAGGGGCAGCCAGGGCTGCAGTGAACATTGAATGGTGGCATTCAAGATCCCTAGGGCAGCAAGCAGGGAGCACAGCAAGCTCACTGCCCTGGAATTCAGGAGAGCAGACTTGGGCCTTTTCAAGGATCTGCTTGGTAGAGTATCACAGGATAAAGCTCTGGAGAGAAGAGGGCCCAAGAAAGCTGGTTAATATTCAAGGATCACCTCCTCCAACCTCAGGAGTGATCCATCTCAAAAAAAAAAAGAGGAATTCCAAGTAAGAGGAAGTAAGGAAAAAATGCCAGGAAGCCTGAACCAAAGAAAAACTTGGTCTAGTAGAAGGTGTCCCTGCCTATGGAAAGTGGTTGGAACTCAATATTTAAAGTTTCTTCAACCCAAAGCATTCCATGACCCAGCTCCATGCATGACTAAAGTAACTGCATAATTATATTTCTGTAACTCCAGCCTCCTCCACTGCTCCCCTTTCCTTGGTTATCTCCAGTCTGCCATCATTCAGACGCTGTGCTCCACCAGCACAAAGGGCAGTGCCCAAGGCCATGTTTGGTCATGGATGTGCTCTGCATGGATACACTTCACAGCTCCCTTGTTCTGTCAGAACTCAGGGGTGAGGTTGAAGTCCTTCTTTTCTGTTTCCAGGATTTCCATGGGGATGAATTTTGGCAAGCTTTGGTCCATGTCCCTGCACTTGATGGCATGCCATGCCTTTTGATGGCTTTCACTTTGGCAACTTTTTTTTTCTTAATATCCATACCATGTCTCATATCTTCCTCTCAAAGTTCTGTCTTCCTCCTTGATTTTTTCTCTTCCTTTTGCAGCATCTGTGAGCTTAGTTTTGGCATGTTTTGGTCCTTTGCGCTGCACCTCATTTCCTCCCAGACCATTTTCTGGAAGTCACTAAATGTCGCAGTTTTCTGGGGTTTTTTGAGTTTTTTCAGTTGCATTTCATTTGATCCTATCTCCTTTCCAGAGTGTTTGCAAGCCTTTCTTTCCTGGTTTGCAAGATTCCATTTCCCTTAAAATTTCCTTTAAAAATGTGAAGAAGCGAGAACTCATCTTCAAGTGTATCCAAACTTGTGTTCAGCCTTACTCACTGCTTTTAGTATTAGGCAGAACTGTCAGTAGAGTTTCTACAGGACTGGTTATACCCCAAAAATATAAGCATGCTTATGGCTTATAGTAGTGGTGGCAGAGCTGCATCCACAGAGTATCAGCATCTGGAACTCCCAAATTGCAAAATTACTTTTTTTGTTTCCCTTCCAACCCAAACTATTCCATGAGTCTGTGGACATTAAGGGAATTAAGCACTGTGCAGAGGATGAAGCCCTAAATTAGAAAGCACTAGGCAGAAATTCAAACAGACTGTGGAATTGCTGGACTGGGCAGAAAAGTTGTTAGCCTTGTGAGTCCATCTTATTCATTTTCTTCTTTTCTCAGTGCAGTGAAACCACAACTTCTATCCCCCATATCATCCTTTAAAATATTTTAATGTTTATGTCAGTGCACTCCAGGCAGTTAATAGATTCTTTCATATATTTGTGACTGCTTGACTTTCATCAATTTACATTTATTTGTTCATGGTACATTGTAATCCCTCAGTGGGTGGAAGTAAAAAATCAGCAAGCACTAAAACCATTTATATCAGTTTTATCAAATTGTTCTTCAATCAATATTGGGCAGGTTTTTTTTTTTTCTTTTAGACTGCTAAAAAAAAATCCAGTTTCCTAGCTAATTTCTTCAAGTTTACCTGAAAGAGACAGGGTAGAAAGGGAAGACAGATTGCCCAAGTTTTATATTTGTATTATAGCTATTCAGGTGGAATGAAAATAAGTATTTAAAAAGGAGTGGCAACAGATTTTTCAAGGATTAGTGTTTATATCACAGATAAAGCAGAAAAAGACAGACATGGCATGATAAGAATTAAAAGTGGTTAGAAGTGGGTGTGACTGTGAAGGAGGAAGAAAATTAAAAGTTGAGTGATGGTAAAAGAGAGAGTCAGGGAAGAGACTTAAATAATTGAGAAAATGGGCAAGGATAAGTGTACCAACTTTTGCTTGTGATAGGGATGAAGGGACTGTTAAGGATGTCTTCCATAAGGACAGAGGGGGGAAGAAAAGGAGGGAACATGCAAGAATGCTGTGATTTTGAGAGAAAAGCCTGCAAAGCCTGGGCATGATCCATCTGCCCTGAGGTAAGACTGACTTTGATTAATTCAATCAAGAGGGTAGGACAAAAGGAATAACAATGCTTATGAAGAGACTGGAGAAATCCAATGAGCACCCCAGGGGGCTCCTTGGAAGTTCAGCAGCAGCCATATGAAAGTTGAGTTGGCAAAGACACTTCTCCAAGAAGACATAACAGGTAAAATGTAGGACTGGATGGATGGAGAGACCAAGATAAATGCACTGGTGCCAATGTGACTGGGTACTGGTGCACCAGGAAAGAGAGCCTGCTGAGATTTCCATGGCAAATGGGAATTGAAAAGGAAGCCTCAGTTGTCAAAAGGGAGAAGCAAAGATGGAGTTCTGGAAGCCAAGGAGAGCCAAGTGTTGAGGGGAAAAAGAAAGTAAGAGACGGGAATCAGTGAAGATACAAAAAAACCCAACATCATTTAAGGAGGCAGAAATCACAAGAGTGATTTCAGTAGTGTGATAAGATAGTAGAATGCCAGAATGCAAGACAGAGTAGAAAAGCTTGGAAGTACTCTCTGTGTGTGAGTTGTGGTTTTAGTCTTGGTGAGATCTGAGCCAAAGAAATGAGGGGATGTTGTGATTATTGAGAATAAATGTGCACACTGCAGGAAAGTTAGTGAAGGCTCTGAAGGACAGAGGGAACAAGACAGAGAAGTGTTAGGAGCATGTGAAAGAGAGGTGCTGTGAATATTGGTATCTTCAGGAACTGGTTTATGCAGTCTTGCACTGTGAAGAGAACTCACAGGAGAAAGCTTGGTAGCACAGGTAGGGAAGATGTTTTCAGAGATTTTTCCTTCCTCGATCTGAAGCTTGATGGATGTACATGGATCCTTTAGCATCAAGGCTGGTTTTCAGACAAACCAGCAAGACAGAAAGGAATAACTGACCATAAGGAGAGATAGTTAAGGGAATGGAGGGAAAGAATTTGGTTGAGAAATATGGAACTATCAAGTTAGTCTAACTGGCATCCATCATCTACCATTTCTTACAGCATCATCATTTCCCAATATCCACTGTACTGAAATTCTATGTAATGACAAGAGGGATTCAGGTCACCTGGAAGACCAGCAGCTGTACCTGCTGATTTCTAGGGTTATACCTGTCTCTCTTTTGTCAAAGATGAGAAGCAGGAAAAGAAAAACCAGATTTCAAAGTCAGGGTCAGCAGAGATGAGCACACCATTTGCATTTTACTTTATTCATGTGGGCTAGCTCAGCAGGCAAAGTCTAGAATACCGATAAAAGATTCTGTAACAAAAAAAATATGTTGCAAAAAAGTAGTGACTGCACATCATTTTCTTCCCTTATATAAATGAGGCACTGTTGGTGGGGGAGACATTGGGGGGAGTGTCATGTTTCATTTCACTCAGGAAATACAGATGTAGTCTAGACAAAAAAGGCTCCTGATATTCTACCAAGGAAATATTTTGCGAAAAAAGAGGTTCAGCTGGGCCCCATGGCTGTCACATAATCCTGCTCCTAGGTGGTACCTACTGTATTGGGTCTACATGTTCTCCCTCTGTTTTCAATCTGATCAGCTCACAGAGCTGGCTCTGTCCTTGGTTGCTGGCACAGAAACCCTCAGTTAGACCTCTATAGAAAGGAAAACCTTTTACAGCTTGGATCCTATCATCTCCCAAAACATAACTGCTCTTCCCTTTACCCCACACATCCCATTAGCTCAAGCACAGGTTTTTGTCCCTCCCTTCCTACAAAGTAGCATGGAGTTACTGAGTACAGAGCATCTCTTCATGGCCCTATGGTTGTGGAAGCCACTGGGGACATGTGTTTGAGGGGTGCTAGCACTGAACATGCCTTACTGAGGCAGCTCAAGGAATACACAGACATGGGCAAAATAATTAGTAGGTATGTGATTTTCCTTGCCTGAGGCTTCTGAGCTCTCTTAGGGCTGTGATCAGAGACTTGGGTGACTTCTGCTCTCCTCCAAATCATAGGAAGCTTACTCTTTAGTTTGAATTGGAACTCACAGCTAAACCAACATGCTACCAGAGGAGCCTTGTCTGTTCTGTTCTGCTCAAGATTTCTGTGCCTGCAAGAGCACCCCCAGCCTGTCAAGCCCACAGTGGGATTAGACAGCTCACCTCACCTTTGATAATTGTAATAATTACTTGCTGCCAAAAGGGGAGATCCCACTCCACCTCCTCCCCAGCCGTGTACCCCAGCAGCTTCCCTTCCTGTGGCACTGGAGCTCATCTAGACTCACAGCAAGGATTTCAAGGGACCTAATTCAGCAGAAAACTAACTGCGACACAGGGTGAGCAGTATTTTTGTTGGATTGGCTAGAGGAACCATCTCACCACAGGATCACATCAGCACAACCTGCGCGAGGCAGGACTGCCCTGTGTGGCATCAGAGAGCTGTCAGGGAGGCTTGGCTGTACCACCACACCATACCCCACAGCACTGAAGAATCCATGCTTAATGCTATTTCATGCTCTGCATACAAGAAAATTCTTCCATGCCTCTCCCCTGAACATCAGGAAAACTAGGCAAAACTGATTCATCCTCCAGCCATCTGACTTTCCAGAGATGGTCCTATTTTGAATGGGAGCAATTGACTTTGATTAAATCTCTGCTTTCTTGTCTCTGGAAGGTGTGGGACATGGACCTGACAGTTCAGCTCCACATCCACCAGTAGATTCATTAACTCATCAATTTCTTAACTTGAATCAGAGTACAAGAATTTATACACAGGCACAGTCCTCAGATAGTCACAGATAGAAATGATGAAGAATCTACACATTGACCCAGAGGATGTGTTAATTTGTTCCTAATTATATTGGCTCTGGTACCAGAACAGGGATAAGTAGGTACTGAATTGAGATTAATTTACGTCTATTTTATATTGAACTGACATATGTTTCAGTTTCCAGCACTATTATAAAAATTAAAATATGTAAAATACAGCATGTGTTGTATTCTGATTAATTGGGGTAAAAAATAATCAGGTGTTTTAACCCTTTGAACAAATTTTTATTAGAAAATTTTTGTCACTCTCTACTCTGGCTTGCAGTGACCCTACATTGATACATTTTCTTCTAGGTGTCTTCCTTTTTTCTTTTCCTTCATGCTTTACCTGTTGGCACAGAGCTAAACTCAAATTTCATCATTGCGTATCCAGGTCTAAACAGCCAACTTACTGTCTTTTAACTGTTAGTATTTAATTTTGTAGGTCTTGGATCCTTAATCTCAGACAAGAAAATTTATAAGTATTGCACACTCAAGTCTCTTGCAATGTCTCGTCCATGAACATAATAATTTTACTTGGATCCAACACAGATCTGAGATAGAAAACTTGAAAAAAGATTTGTGAAACGAGAATTCTGTCTTCAGTAGTGGTAATTAAAAGCACATTTGTGAAACTAAAGGTGTTCCATTGTGTTGGCTTATGCCATAATGCTATAATACCTGTACAATACAACTACTATTGTAATAGTTTGATTTGTTTTTGTCTAAACTTCAAATAGTATAACAAAACCTTCTGGGTAAATAAATGTGCATACAGAAACCTTATGTCGTCACATAGGCTTCTTAGACATAACACTGTATGTTCATTTGGAAAGTAAGGTAGACACTATTCTCTAATCAACACCTTTTAACTCTGTTTATTTACTTGGAGACATACTCATTTGTCTACAGAAAAGAGCCTCCTCCTCTCCAAGGAAGTTATGCTATCACTGTGGCCCCACAGGAAACCTTGGGCTATGGGGCCTTGGCAGCATGGCAAAGTGGATGTATTTCAGACCAACACACAAATTTGCCCAGTGACTGACTTTACATGACTAAATGCGTGGAGTGTTTTTTCCTAGGACGACAGGAATGTTTCAATAGCGGTTTGCAGAGGCACTGCTGTGCACCTCGCTGCCTGTGGCCACCTCAGCAGGTGCTAGGTGACTTAGAGTGACTTCTATTCTGCTGCTTGCAGTAGCTCAGACAGCTTTGAATGAATCACAGGATTCCAAGAATTAGCAACAAACCTCATCACGTGGGCAACCTGCAGCACAGGAGCTGTCAGAACAATGCGGTGACTAAGGGAGCTGATGTGATCCCTGGATGTAGAATTCCTTCCGTGGGAGGAGAAAGGTGATATTACAGTAACAGTAAGGGAATGGTGTGTCTTGTTCCGGTGCCCACACTTGAGAAAAATTATGTTGACAATTTAGGCTTCACAAAGGAGTAATAAGTTACACGATATCTAAGCAAAGCTGATTTATGGCAGAAGACTTATAATCAGTCTTTTTATTTTATTGAAAATGGGACTAAGAGGAAACCTGGTGATGAACAGCAGGTTGTGCAGCTTCTCAACTGGAAGGAGCTCTGTCATCATCAGACAAAAAAAGCATAGCCACATTCCATGGCAGGTGAAAGCTAGAAATAAAGTAGGTAGAGTAGTTCAGGGGTGAAGATCAATTAACTTCATCACAGTATTGTCCTTTGATCATATTCTGCCTTAAAAACCCCGGAAGCCCTTTTAATTATGATGATAAACGTGTCAGGAAATGTGTGCATGAATAATTGAGATTATACACTGTGTAAATAGGGCCAAATGAAATTTCCCTCCACAGAACTTGAAAGTGCTGACTGGGACATGTGCACTTGAAAAGCTCCTAAAGGAGGATTGTGCAAATCAAGGACTCTTTTGCTGCTATGGGCAGTTCCAGAAGACACTGCTTATGGCCTTTCCAAAAGCATGATTGTCTTCTATTCCTCCCTGTGCCATCTCTGCCACATTAGCCTGTAAATCAGTAAGTCATTCATCCTCAAATTCCTCCTCAGTGCTGGTCTTTAATGTATTCGGGGAAAAATTCTCCTGTGCTTCTCTCCCATTAAAATCAATGAGTTTTCAGGCTGTCAAAAGAAAAACATAGAGGTCAGGATTTTGAACGCAGCAAGTATCCTACTTGTCTGCTGATTGTGTCCAGGTGAAGAGCTGGTGGGCATCCTTCACTTCTTTGATTTCACATCAGTTTATTTCATGTAGTCTATTTAGATGCTAAGTGCTTTGAAGTGCAAATTGTCATTTCTATGGATGTAGTGTTTAGCACAGCTGAAGCCTGTCTTGATTGAGGGCTCTAGATTCAACCTGAATGCAGATAATATAAATTTATAATAAGACTTCAATTAATGCTTAGTGTCCCATGCTGTATAGTTTGACATCAGTGCTGCTTTTTTACTGTGAGCATTTACAGAAGTTACAGTCTCTCTAAGAGGACTCATCAAATGAAGAAGGATTTTGTGCTTTGTCTAGTAGAAAATATTTCCAGTAGTGGACTGTTTCTTTTACATGATCATGCACTCAAAGAAGAGCAGAAGAAATCAGCATTTGCTAATCAACAACTAATCTGAATCTAGGTATGGACTGAAGTGAAAATTTTAAATAAAAACAACTTTTAGCTTATATGGGCACTCAGCAGGTCCTTGGGTGCCTGCTCTCAGCTCTCTGTTCAAAGCTCTAGTTGCTATCAGGTCCTGGTTGAAATTCAAATCAGTTTCAGCATTGTTGCTGTCTCTTCTAATTGACTATGTCTATGCACTTAGTTGGTGGGAGGGACAGAGGAGCCAAGCACGCAAAAAGGACCAAATGTTTTCCAACACATGCTAGGCTATTCAGAAAAATGGTAGGGATTCAGAGGCCTGAATGGACAAGCATTGAGATTCCTGGTGTCCTGCCACAGAGCACTCTGTCAGGAAGCAGAGACTTCTTTTTTTTGTTAGTGTTAGAGGCAGGAGGACCAGACAGCAGTTGGAAACCACAGTTCAGCTGGCAATCAGTGCTGTGCAGCAGCAGAAGCACATAGAAACATTCTGGCTGACCTATCCATATTCATCTGCTGTCCCAAGGAATATGTGGCTGGAGTGAGATCCTGGCGCTCCTGCCAGGGACAGGTCTGCTACCTAGGCATGATGTGGGCAGCAGCCAAGCCTCTCTCACCCAGGTAACCCCTCAGGCCCCATGAGAGGGGATGGTCTCCCTCCTGCAGCACAGGGCCAGGAGTGGAGCCCTGGGATGCTTCATGAGGACGCTGCTGTGGGGAAGGGTCAGTGAGGGAGTTGACCCCATGCCCTGGGACAACACATGCGATGATTTGAGGAATCCATCCCAGCCAGTTCACTCTTCAGACCTTCATAGCTCTGTGTGTGTGTGTGATGCAAAGTCTGCTGTGAGAGACTCTGCTCTTGGCGTACAACCTCCTGCTGGGCTGGGTTTCCAAGTGCTTCTGGCGATGGGCTGGCCAGGTGTTATTAAACTGTAATGATCTGTTCACCCAGAACCCAAAATTTAGGCAGCTGCAACCCAGGGCGAAGTAGTTTTTAAATCTGACCTTCAGCTTGGCAGTAGCTAAGCAACGTATTTCATATTGAGGGATTTCAGTCACATGATGAGGTTATTTTGAAAGTATGAGTGGCCTGAAAGAGACAAGTAGAAAGTCTTGAGGGCTGTTTGAAAGAAAAACAGAAGAAACAGGATGAATATCAGAGACTGTGATTTGCAGTTCTGTGCAGTAGCTTAAACTCAGAGGAGTTTGGAAGATAATCTTACGGAAAAGAATGATAAAAAAATACGAGGAAAAAATGAAAGACGTGAGAGACAAATGAAAGTAGATGATGAAAGAAGATGTTAATTACTTAACTCCATCCATGCATTCCTTCTACTGCCAAGGGCTGAAGACAGTAACTCCTCCAGGACTGATTGCTTCCACTAATTTTCTGAAGCGATGAATGAAGTTGAGAGTTCTCAAAATACCAGAGCTACAAAATAAGCTTGTGTGAAACCTTTCAAACATTAGTCCTGGGACTGTGTGGTCATCCACACAGCCTGGGCAGAGCAAAGAGCTGAAGTGCATATGTACACATCAATCCCCAGTACAAGGGCCTCGGGATGTCAGCTGCATTGCAGATGCCCCAAGGCACCCATAGATCAAGAGGGCTCTATGCCATAATTCTTGCCGTGGTGGATAACTTCCAGCTGAATGCTCTATCAGCAAGAACATGGAAAAACTTCATGAAACAGGCTTCAGAACTCACTAAATAGTACACACGAGTAAAACACATCAGTTAATCCAGAATCTGCAAAAAGTATATCTATTTTACTTCCAGACACTGTGGATAATTATCTTTCCAGGGCTGTAGCCATTTCTGCTACTCTTGATTAATCAAAAAAAAAAAAAAAAAAAAAAAAAAAAAAAAGAAAAGAAAATACATGAATAGAGACGTAATCTAGAAAACATGACATCTTCTAATAAAAACTTTGCCTGGCCAAAGCAAAGTTCCTTTACTACATGATGCTTGATCCCACACATACTTATGTAGCTATTTTCTTGTCTTGAATCCAGTCACTTCACAGTATTTCAGTTGGTTATATATATTTTCATCTTGTGTTCTGCCATTGTTCCTGAGAGCACTCTTCATTGCACAATTCTCTGTATTATTTATTTTGAGGCAGCTTCTAGGATAAAGAATTAGTCCTGGGATTTATTCACAGTTTTGACATTGTCCAGCTGGGTGAGTTCTGGCCAAGTCTCTGCACCTCTTCACCACTGTTTTCCCAGCAGGAAGCGTAGGGTAATAACCCTTTCTGAAATCACATAGAGTTCTACAGATGAAGTACTGAATAGTTTACAGTCCCTGTTTACAGCAATGGTTTCACTGATGTAGCAGACTTATGTACAGAATTTGCCTTTGCTTTGTTTTGTTTTTAGCAGATAAAAACATGAAGAGCACCTGTCAAAGTGCTTATAAATCTACAACAGAACTGGCAGAAACAGATGATCACTGAATGTTTCTGTTCCTCAGCCTGTTTATAAAAAGGCACAACAGTAATAGAGACAAGCTTTTAAATCAGATGTTTGTGACCTATTTGGAACATGTACAAGCAATGCAGACTTTGCTCATTGTTTTGAATTTTTTTCTTAAGGTGGCCTCTGCGGGAACAAATACACAATTTATCATACCTGTAACTATGCATGCCCTTGGCCCAGCCAGGCAGGGATGCTGCTTGAATTGCAGCAGCCTCAGGACATGGCAGGGAAGAGCTGCTTACATTTAAAAGCCTCACTGTGGCACTTACTTTCCAGTCCAGCCTGAGAGTTCACTTAACTCCACACAGAAGGTCTGTCAAATTAGGAAAGTGTCTCTGCCTCTTTAAAAAAGTGCCCAACAGCAAGATTAAATTTGTCTTCCAGTAACTTTCAGGTCCTCAGATTGAGGAGTCTCTGAAGAGATTCAAGTGGAACAGCCAAGTAATTTGGCTAGAGATGCATCAGTTAATTTTAAAAGATGTTTCCTCCTTCACTCTTTTGCATAATCTTCTCTTAAAAAAAAAAAGTAAATTAGTACTAAATACATTTTCTTACAGACATCAGCTACTGGAAAGGTTTTTTATAATATACACAGTCACGATCCTGTAATTGTCTTGTACAGTAATAAGCATATCTTATCTCTTAAGTTCACTTTTAGAGTTCAACTCTGTATCAAAAAAATCACCCCAAAGAGGGATATTAGTCAGATTACCCCTGGCTTGCCTTTTCTTTGTAACCTCATCTTTATTTCCTCATTTACACATGGCATAATTC
>NW_005054325.1:4805371-4817133 GCF_000277835.1 Geospiza fortis | reverse complement strand
GCTTTGATACCTGATACACTAGGCACCAATGTGAAGCTTGATTTACCAATGAGAATCCAAGGGAGTTCAAAATCCTACTAATACAAGTGAGACTGGATGATGAGGAACTAGGACTGTTGTTTTGGAGCTGCTGGTCAGGGATTTTTGCAGTATTACAGTCGATGATCTTTCCATCATCTGAGCCCTAGTAAACAAAGGCAAAACTCTGCAGTATTATTTTGATGTTTATTTTAAGTATATCATCTTGCAGTGCCAAAGTCAAGTCATGCATCTGTTGATTTTGTAACTAAAGTACTGTTGGTTAAATTCTCCTCCTTATTACTTCATAACTGTGGGAAGAAAACATATTAGTGGATCAGAATAGTGCACCACAACAATGAATGCAACTCTCATCTAAGACACAGGATGTGAGAGAGAGGAATCAAACTGGAGTCAGCTGAGGACATCTCTTCTACCAGGCACACAAGTTCCTCCAAGAGGATGTTATCCAACCCTTGAAACCTACTTGGGATATTTTTTCCAGTAGAGCTACACCTGCAGTATATGCAGGGCACAGACATTTTACCACAGTCAAACCATATGCAGCCTGGTTACACTTTGTTGTGTTCTTGGCAGCACTGAAGGAGAATGATTTAGTGAATTTCTTTCATGTATGTGTTTGTAAAAGGCACAGTACTGGATGTTCGACATCACTAAAGAGCCAAAATAAATATACTGTGCTAATGACCTTCAGGATGTGGAAGAGAATGTTCTATCACTTAATGATAAGTAAATAAATAGAATAGCAGTTCTGGCCTTGTTAATTCAGCAATGTAGTTAACTTCAATACAGTAGTAGACACCTGGCTCCTTCTTACCATGCTTTTAAAGTTCAATCAAGCACTGGACCTGTACAGTCCTTTCTTCTCAGTTAAAAATTAAAGTTCATTCTTATACAGGCTCAGAAACTATACAAGATTTTGAAAAAATACATGGCTAAGTCTAGTGGCACAAAGCCCTTACTCCTCTTCCCACCTTCCCCTAATTTTAGGATCCATATTAAAAGGAAGTAGAGCTATCTTTCAAGCAGCGTTGATGCCCATCTTCATGACACCCCTTTAAAAAATGTTGTTGGATGTGTAATCATTAGCATTCATTTCTTCAGAAATGCAGAGAACCCTTGGTTTCCAGAGCCAGAGAGCACAAGCTCAGATATCCATCACTTGGCACTTCTCGCTGGCCAGTTCTGCGCTGCTGCTTTCACACACAGTTGTCACTGGTGGTTCATTAACAAGGAGCACTCAGTTTCTTGTTACAGCAGGGGGCTGCCCTAAACTTTTCCTGCCCTGTTGCTCCAACAATGTTTGCTGGGTTTGTTCTTCAGTTCACATTAATCCCACCTGGGCCAATACCGAGCTGAAAGCACACACCTGACCAAGGAACATTTAAAAGATTTGTGTGGCTGCCTTTATATTCTCTGTGAGTAGACATGGTTATAATACTTCCTTTTCCTACATTTTTCACTGTGGTTCAACATTCCTGTACACAAGACTGTGCCACTTTATGGATTGTGCTTCCATTTAAGTTGACAGAGAACTTGTATTAAAAGTTTGAAAGAGAAGCTGCTGCCTTCTCTGCTAATAATAGTATTGCTGGTTTATATAACTTCATGATTCCCATACAGTGGATAAATTATAACAGACAAATAAGCATCTCTGCCCACAACTGCATAAAAAGAGCTTAAAAGATACACAGCAGGAAAGTTCAATGCAGAAAACAGACTGAGGTTTGGAGGGCAGGGAGAAAATACTGCAAAGAAGTAGCAAGTCTGCAAAAGGTCAAATCTTATTCTATTGATGAGGGACAGTCACCAGAATCAGGGCCAGCATTAATGTCTCATAATACATACAGAAATTCCTGGATGAGCAGTGAAAATTGAGACATCAGGAAGAGAGAAGATGCTATTTTTCTTATTAAGTGTTTAATTTTCCAAGTGTATTTCCTCTTGCCCAAGCTTTTGTCTCACCTCTTCCTATGAGCCAAGGATGACATGCCACTGAGTCACATCTCACTTCAGCTGCATTGCATCTTCAGCAGCTTTTGTCCTCACCTCTTCAGCATTTTTGCCAGCGCTACCTCCTGTTCTCCTTGCTCAGACACAAAACTCGGGCAGGGTGGAGGGACAGCAAGCTCACCCATACCCACTGTCACTCTGTGTCCAGGGCCACCTGTGTGCCAGGCTGGGCTATGGCACAGCTGGGCTTTGTGGTGATCAGGGTGCTGGGTGGCACCAAAGGGATCCTAAGGGACCCACAGGGGCCAGGTAAAGACCCTTGTGCTGAATTGCATCAAATAAATGTTTTTATGCTGCAGGCAGAGGATTTGGACAGCAAAAGCATGGTTTAAATAATACCTTGTCTCTAGAAGCCAAATATGTACTTCAAGAAATCAGTAAGAGCAAAAACCTCCTCCTCTCCCTCTAAATTATACTATTTAAAAGGGCATAGATTAAAAATTACCATACAGTGATTTTAACATAAATATCTCATGCCTGTAAAAATATTGTAAGACATTATAAAGGTTTCAAAGTCAAGCATCCATAATAATTAAAAACATGATAATTTGGATGAAGCCTTGCAGCTTTAATTCTTTCTGAATGCACTTGCATCCTGGTAGTCTTAATTTGTATGATCACATATAACTTTTTTAAGAACACAGAATGCTTGATTAATCTGGAACTTGTTCATATGTTTTTGTCAAATGTGCCGGAATGGGAGGGATGTTTCCAGGCACCTTTCTTTCTCCATTACATGCTGACATAGCTGAGGTGAGAAGTTAGGTAAGAAGCTCAATGTATTGGTCAGTGAAGTGATTCATGCTTCTGGTACTGACACAGAGCACTCTTACTGGGAGTACTACATTTTTTCCCAGTAAATTTCACCACCAGCTGATCCATGACTAGTGCAAACCTTGCACAGAGAGAAACTCTAGTGCTTGATGGTTCCTGGTGCACTCCCACAGCGTGTCACTCACTGGCTAAGAGGCCTGGGTGGCCCAGAAACCTTATGGCAGTCAAAAACTGAAACACGTCTCTTTATGCACCAGTTTGTACCTTTCTGCAGTATGACAGCAACTTCTGAAAACATATTTTCAGGTTCTTCATTTCAGCAGGGACCCTAAGGTTGCTGCAAACAAGAAAAATCAAACTTAACTAACCCAATTATATGATTTTAATATGGGATTTGCGTCGCTCTCGCTAATGAGCTGGCTCTCCAGTACAACTTCCTGCTATTGGTTAGTGTTGGAGGGGCTGACCTTCCCTACAGCACTGGGCCTCCTACAGATTGCACCTTTGGAAGGGTGGGTTCAGAGCCAGGGACAAACGCTACGGCGCATATGAATTTAATACGGCACTCCAGGAAACTCGCGAGCTGCTCTCACCAAGCCCGCCAGCTGAGTGCAAGGTGCTGCACAAAAGGAGGTCTTTGCATTCACAGAGTTTGCTCAAAGTTGTTTGGTGCGTCAGCAAGATAACATATTCACTAGAAGAAATAAGGACTCTAACACAAGGGCATAATATATTCACCAGAAGAAATAAGGAGGCTCTAACAAGCAAGTTTATCCCAGAACAGACCATTAAAATTAAGTAAATCGCTTGTTTATTGAAAAGTTCCTTTAATTACCAAGAAGAAGCCAAATGTGACAAATCCATGACAACAGTGAATTGTTATTTTACTGCAAACTCTATGTTTTAAAATAAATTCCTCTCTACCACGAGGCTTAACTTATTACAACCCAGGAGTACAGACAGTATTTGCCTATTAGAAAGCCTTGTTATGCATTAATTACCTTAAGAAGGAGAAAAATAAAACTGCAGTTAGCAGTATACAAAGGAGAGCTTTTTGAGATGGAAAGGATTTGCACTCCACACTTTTCCTCAGCCTTTCTCAAAATATGCCAAATATATTAAATGTGAGGGGACCTATATATACAGATTACTGTTTGTTTCTCTACAAAGCTGTAGCACTGAGGAGAACGCTGTCAGGTCAAATTAGGGGTGGCTGATTTTTATTATTTCATTGCAAATCCTTCAACACTTTTTTGTTCTGGGGTCAAAGTCAAGAGACTGCAGTAAGAATCCTACCTTTTCTATTTTTTAAGCAAGTTTTTAATTTTCTGTACCACAAAACTTGTAAATATGAAAAGAAAGTCTCCTAAAAACTCATAAAACAGATGGCAAATAACCAACCGCCTACCTATCTTCTCTAAATGTCTTATTTTTAAGAAAATGGGCTTTTAAGCCAACTTCATTTGTGGGTGGGCATTGACTCATGAGTTTTGAACACTCACTGTGGCAATGTAAATCTGGATCAAAATGTAAATTCTATGTTTCAAAAATATCTGTTGAAAAAAATTTAAAGCAACAGAAGTGCTTGTATTCCATTTAATTTTCAGATTATCCAAATTAAATATGTATTTTCAAACCACTCAAGCATTGCTGCTAGTCAAAACACAAGAGAAACTTGTTAGTGTCTCAGTCACAGGATGTTTAATGAAGAGTTTAAGCAAGTGCCTGTCAGGAATGCTCATGGCATAGCAGGTCCAGCCATGGAGGGGACAGGAGGTCAGAGAATCCCTCAGATTTTCTCAACTTTTTGATTCCTAGAAAGGAATTATTACTGAGACACTTCAAAGGGAGGCAGTGCCATGCAGCTGTGACAAATCAGTGATGATACTGTGGTTTTTATAGACTGAGATTTTTATATAATATTCTATAATATCCTCACACAGACAAGTTCATAAGGTAAGATAAAAGAAGCTGTCAAGTAGATAAGATTTAGTCATTTTCAAGCTGATTAAACAATATTGTTGATGACAGAGGTTAGCATAGGTCTGGATTGGCAAACAACAATAATTGCTGATCATAATAATAATATGTACTGGAACAGGAAGCTACTCTTCCTCCAAGCTTCTGAGCATATACACTGCAATCATGACAGCATACATAATGGCAAGCTAATCTTAAAAACAATCACCTGCAAAATCATGACCTTGTTTGAAACATTTTAATTGCTCTGTCATGCAAGTATTCTCCAAGGTTACTATGACTGAACAAAGTCAGAAAAATACTTTGCATTTTGTCAGACAATGTGCTTTGTAGACACATGGGGTTTTTTTACTTCTGAAATAAAAGAAGGCAATTGTCTGTACATGCTACATGCTTCTTGTATATTTAACATATTCCATAAATCATAAAATAGTGATTGGTCATGTACAATATAATGCTACAGTCTAAAAAGCGCAGCAGATATTCAGGATTCCAGATTTCAGCAGATATTCAGGATTCAGTGCTTGTTTCCCTGGAACAGATGTGAAAGAGACAAACTACAGATTGGTAGGAGTGGGAGCAGCTACAGTAGCTGAAGATTATTAGAACACTGTGTTTTCACCTGACAATTTCACATCACTAAAGTCCATTTAAAATCCACTTTTGCCACTAAATTAACATGTGGAGCATTTAAATTTGTACGTGTGACAGATGCAGAGAGGAAAAAATAGTTTCTCATATGTAAGCATCTCTTTTACTGAAGAGCCAAGTGAGCTAAAGAGAAAAGCAAGACAAAACTCTATCTGTGTGCAATTCCTGAAGCCTTATTCATCTCACTTCCGGATTCTTCTTTTTGGCCGCCTTTCCCTTAGGGCCCTCCCACCTCTATAAACACCATAACAATAATTATCGCGTCAGTGGAGACTTAAACATTCTTGACATCCTAACATCTAACAAGTACAGGACATTTCACAAAGGCCTGGCCTGGCTTTCAAGAAGTGGGTCAGCTTGACACATCCCATGTGTTTCTGAAAGCCTGCAGTCTTTGAGCTTGCTCATCTATGGTAATGGGCACCCTACCAATGCACAGGCTGGAAACAAAACACTGCCTGGTTTGCCAGGGGAACTTAAATTGTTTACCAAAAGCACATAACTCTTACATTTCCATCCTAAACATCACAGAGAGGGTGTCTTATGGTGCCTGGCCACAGAGTAGTTTCCAAACTCGGCAGTTTTGTGACCCACCTGCCCCCCACTAGCTAAAAGGTTGCTGGAATGGCTCCAGGCACTCGCAGGAGTCAGCCTGCTGATGTGCCCAGCCAGGGTAAGACAAAAGGGAGTGCAGAGTGTTTCCATCCATTAGTCCAAGAAGGCTGTGTGGTGAGCTCTTCACTTTCATTTCATCTCCTCCTGTCCTTCAGCCTTGGTTACACACCACAACAGGATTTTTTTTAATTCTGGCTGATCTGGCCAAACAAACTCTTTTCCCATAGAAAATCTGGCTGCTGTGGAGTTTTTTTTTAGTCACCCTTCAATAGTTTTCCTTATATTTCAACATTTAAATCATGCCAACTTGCTTCCACCCTCGGCAGAAATTCATGATGACTCAGAAATGGATCTTGTCCTTCTAGCTGAGAATCACTTCTCTAGTGGTTCTATACTAGTGCTATAGTTTGATATCTGCTTTCACAAAGGGAATAAGCCAATGTGTCTTATCATATTTTCTATCCTGCCCCCACATAAATTTCTGTTGTGAATAAAAAACATTCTATTCAGCATGGAGGGCATTTTATTTTTGTACACATTTTGAGATTTTAGTTGGAATACGATGCTTGTACAGTAACCCAGGCAGCGGAGACTATAAAATCTTCTATTTATGAGCTATTCCAGTGAACAGATTTTCAGTTCTCCTTAAACTGACTTTTAATATTAAATAAAAAATCCACAAGTCTATGCACCAGAAAATGATACAGAATAATTGTTCTTCAGTGTGGAAACAGGATATGGTAAAGACATGTGAATAGTTATTTGGAAGAAAAGCATAAAGTTAGCTATGAATAAACTCTCTAAACTCATTAACAAAACACAAAGAAATAATAAAAGAAAAATTGGACTGCAGGGATTAAATTTGGTGAGATTGTGTATAAAGAGTGAATCATACTTCTATAAAACTTGGTGTGCCTGTAGGTCACTGTGCTCATGTACAGACCAGAAAGGTAAGAACAGAATAAAGAGAACAAGCCTGATCCCGCTGTGTATACATGCTGATGTTCAAGTACCAACACTAACTAAATATAGATATTTATCTATCTATCTCTCCCGATATATTGTATAGATATATAAATACCACAACTGAAGCATTGGCAAACAAGTGAGATTTCTAATCACTTTTGCTCTAAGATAGCACAGGCATAGTTGAGTCATACAACAAAACTATTTCTAAGAGTAGATTGCTCAGCTTTATCAAAGCAGATGCACTGTGAGCAGCAATATAGTAATACTTAAATTGCAAATGGATTACCATTTGATTCAACAAAGTTAATAGGTGATGATGGCCTCTAATTCATATGTGATTCATTTTGGCAAGTCTTCCATTTGTCAGTTCATCAAGCCTGTCCTATACATAAGCAATTAAATCAGCAGGGCTAAAAAGGAGAAAAGGGCTCAGGTAGCTTAAAGAAATCTATCCTTCATACTGTTCAAATATCATTGCCTACTTCTTAGTGGTTTTCTTTTCTTGCTAGGATCAGTAAATCAGCTCAGTAGGCACAATAATAAATAACACACTGCTGATTTCCAAGCAGCTTCTAGAAGCAGGAAAATTAATTCCAAAACAGTTACAAAGAAACTACGCACTGGAAAAGCTTAACTGGGAGGAATACTAAACAAAGAACAGCAAACAGTTACCATCACTACAAACGGGAGATATTAAATTTCAGGGAAGTGGCTGGAAATGTGTCAGGCTGGCAGCCACAGCACAAGCACTAAATTCATGTGCAACTAGGAGGCTTGGTCCTACAGCAGGGACAAAGGACACATACAGAAATAGACTCCCAAGGAGAATCCTGCCTCTGTTTCTTGATGACAGCCAGAATGCTATCAGCATCATTGGCACAGATGGCCCTAGCCCACTTACTCACTCTTAATGAAAACACAGAGAGCAGCCAACACAGGATCCAGGAGCTAAATTAACCTCTGCGACATCGAGGCCGTGCACAAAGCTCTGCTGTGAGAAGAAGATGTGTTTGTGCCATCAGGACAGTTTCACTCCTACTGGTGCTGCCTGAAGGGTGTCAGCCAGAGTTTCTCTCCCCTGTCCTCTGGCTCTGGATTCCCCAAGGAGAGCAACGGGTGTACTGACAGTGAGCTGATGCCCACATAGCACATCTGCCTGGAGGATATGGCTCCTGGACTGAGGGAGTGATCACCTGCACTCACTCTAAAACACATGTTCCACACGTTGACTCCCTGTTGATAGGCTCAACAAGAGGCCAAACAAATACCCTCAATGCCTGGAATGTTTGGATCACTTCTTCCTCGATAGAAATGGTCCCTAAAAGTAAACATAAATGAAAACCAAGCATACAGAAGAGAATGTTTGCATTTAAATGTCAAAATTAGGCCTAACAAAAGGCGGGCATGGCTTTCTGCAAAGCTAAATAATCTCTAGCTGATCCACCTACTGAAATTCTTTGAAAGCATGAAAAAAAGAAACCACCCCAAAAAATCAAAGAGATTTTGGTGGACTAGTCAATGTTTTACAGTGTTTCAAAAGGCCTTTGATTAAATCTCTAAGCCAGAAAGGACTCAAGCAGCTAAGTAATCACTGGGCAAAAAGAAAAGTACAATCATGGTTCAAAAACTGGAGATGGAAAACAAAGAGCAGAATTGAACTGCAAGTTTCTGCGATGGCGGAAGGTTAGTGCCAGCCAGCTTTGGGGCTCTGCAGCAAGTCTCATATTGCTGCTGTATTTACCACTGATCTAGAAAGAGGGCTGTATTGTGAGATGGCAACATTTGCAGCTGTCATAATTATTTCAGCTAAGCAAGACAAGAGGGGACTGTGATGATCAGGAAGTGCTAACGAAACAGAATGCACCATGTAATGGTGAATTAAATTCAATACTGAAAATGCAAAACAACGCACGTTAGGGAGGGATGTGAGTGCTGCTTCTAAATCTGACAAGCTCCCATTCATTTATACTAAACTGGAAAGTAAACTGGGCATTTATGTAAATATCTATCTGCTATTTCTAATCCTCACAAAGCTGTAGTCAGAAAACAAGTTAGTAGAACACAGGAGGAATAAGTAACATACTAGTTAACACCAATTATTAGAATTCTCTACAAAACCTCTGGCATCCTCACTCAGAAAAAGTGATTGAATGTGTTTGTCTAGGTGCATAGTTTGGAGAAAAGAGTTTTATAAAAAACAATGCTTTGTTACACTTGGATGATTTATCCTTGAAAGATGGCAAAAGATGTGATAAAAGCAACCAGAGTAGCAAAGTAGCAAATAATGTCAAGAAGTAAGGGCACAAACATTTGCTCTCCTGTCTTACTGTTCAAGAAACAGGAACCTCATGGTAGCAATCTCAAATGGGTGACATGAAACATGTAAGCTTCACAGTTTAACACAACATCTAGATATTAGAAAGAAAACATATATAGTGGGAGATAGCCTACAGTGCCAGGGTAATTTACCTCAGGTATGGTCCAGCTTGTGTTTCAACATCCATCCTAGGCACTTCTACTCTTGTACCGTTTGCAGCTCCTCCTGATAGGGTATTTTTAGATAACTGCAATTTGTCCAGCCATAAATGCTATTAGACATCACCAAGCAGTTGCATGTGACAGGATATTTTGGTAACTATAGGTGAGAAATGTTTAGCTTCTTACAAGCCTTCATGAGTGTCACACCTCCATTAGCTCACACGCCATTTCACACAGATGAAGCATAATTAACCTCCTCTTTTTCCTGCTGCTGTGCCTGTGCACATCTCCAATATGCTGGCAGCTGGAAAAGGGTTTGTGAAGTGATCAACATTTTGGGTTCATAGAATCACAAAATTTTTAGGGTTGAAAGAGCTCGTCCAGTCCAACTTTGTTGCCAAGACAGGGTCACCTAGAGCAGGTGACACAGAAACACATCCAGGTGTGTTTGGAATGCCTCCAGAGAGGGAGACTCCACAGCTTCCCCAGGCAGTCCATTCAGTGCTCTGCCACTCTCGATGTAAACTTCCTCATGTTCAGGTGAAACTTCTGTTTTAATTTATAGGCACTGCTCCTTGTCCTGTTGCTGGGTACCATGGAAAAGAGTCCATGTTCTTGACACCCACCTTAGAGATATTTATGTGCATAAATGAGATGCTCTCTCAGTCTTTTCTTCTCCAGACTAAACAGGCCCAGCTCCCTCAGCTTCTCCTCATAAGAGAGATGGTCCAGACCCCTCATCATCTTTGTGGCCTCTGCTGAACCCTCTCCAGAACTCCTTGTTTTTTCTTGTACTGAGGAGCCCAGAACTGGACACAAGTTCTAGATTTGCCAATGACATTTCTTCTTTTCCTAATGTTTTCCAAGGCAAGCTTGCCAATCTGTAAACCATTTCTCTTTCACTGCTGCCATGTGAATATATTAGTGCAGGCAACAACTGAATAACCAACAACATTAAGCACAAACAAAACCACCCTGCAACACACAAACCAAAGGAAAACAGGCCCCAAACAAAACCCCCTCAGAAACACTGTGCTGCTCCTCCTGTCTTCCTGAGCTGAGGCATTCCCAAGCTTTCCCATCTCTGCAAAATGCTCTCAGTGGCATTTCCCCATACCAGCTGCAGTGTTGGACACAGGGCAGCCGACCCACGTTGTGCCTGTCAGGAGGCACAGCCTCCTTGGTGGCACACACCAGCCTGTCTCCATTTTCCCTAGCTGCCATCCCAAATCATTCCCAATGGTGACAGAGCCTGCTGCCATGCCACCTTCTCATTCTTCTCCAACTCAATATCATGACCCGCACCTGAAGGCAGGGTAACTGAGGTTCTTGTTAATAGATCACTTGCAGTGGACTAGAGTGAAATGACACTGAGTGGCTGGAGTTCACATATGTGTGTGTGTATATATATATATATATATGTGGGTGTATGTACATAGTTTATGTTCTTTTATAAGAACTGTCATTTGATCCAGCACTGCTTGTGGGTCATGGCAGCTATGACAAGCCCAGGTCATACCGGGAGGAAAAGGGCTGGCATTATGACTGTTTAATTTCATCAGGAAGGGACAATCCCCATTGGACTCACTCTGGTTAGTTAATCCTTTTGAATTGGTCATTAACACACTGAGGGTTAATGTGTGTCCCCATTACCCCTCTGAGGGTCAGCTTGACTTTGTCCCAGAGAAAACCTTTCAGCAGGTCTGGGTTACACCAGAAAACTTTTCAACAGATCTGATGTGCCCAGGTCAACACTGAGAAGAGAATTATCATTACAGTCTCATGACTGTAATGTCAGTGACAGGACTCGAGGAAAACAGCATAAAGCTGTGTCAGGGTAGGTTTAGGGTAGAGATCAGGAAAACATTCTTCACCCAGAGGGTAGTTGCGCACTGGAACAGGCTCCCCATGGAAGTGGTCACAGCACCAAGCCTGGCAGAGTTGAAGACACATTTGGACAAAACTCTCCAGCGGCATATTCTGATTCCATGATAATTTCATGACGAGGGGCCAGTCACCATTTGGCTGGCCCTCGGCAGCAGCACCCTTCAGTAAGCCACCGATCGCGCAGACTTCCTCCTGGAGAAAAGCTCGCCACAGGTCCGGGTCACGCCAGAGAGCCCTACAGCAGCTCGGGACCGTACGGATCGCTCCAGCACCACCCCCAAGGGCCCTTGTCGGTACCACCAGACCAACTCTCATCCCTCATGTCCCTCCCTCCCCCAACCCGCTCCACTCCCTCC
>NW_005054325.1:4787970-4804542 GCF_000277835.1 Geospiza fortis | reverse complement strand
GGGGGCCCCCGGGCCCCCCCGCGACCCCCCCTGTCCCCCCCAGGGGCCGGTGGCTGCCCGACCCCTCCGTCGGGCAGTGGGCACAGGAGTAACAATAACAGGAAATAACACACGCTCCTCTCCCTCCTTCTTCCCTGTTTTCCGATCCCCTAAATTTCCCCCCGCAGCGTGGAGATAAGGGGCTTGTTTTCCCTTATTTCAGGTTTATTTTTCTCTCCTTTCCCCTCCCCCTCCCCCTTTCTGTCGCCGTGCAGGGAAAGGGGGGTTGGGGGACACAAGGGGCCGCCCCCGCCTCCTTATGCTTCTGGAGTGGGCATTATGTAAACTCCGAGACTTCCTCCGTGGATTCAGGTATCGCCGGAACGTTTGGGTCGGAGGCAGGAGAATAAAGGACGCTCGGCATGACGTGTCCTGTTTATGGTAATGAGCGAGAAAAAGAAGTGGCTGCTTTTTTTTTTTTTCTCCTCTCGAGAAGAGCAAGGGTTAAATGGAGTTAAGAGCAGCAAGCGTTAAGCTATTGAACACGGAAATGACGGGAGGGGAAAGCACTGAGAAAAACACGGTTTATTTTTAAGCTGTGAAAAAAATGACTTTAAAGTCACTGGTAATAGTCTTGCCTAACTATTGCACAGAGTGATTGAGGGAAGGAACGACAGAGGATTTACATTAATAAAGGTGTCTAAAACTTTCCTCCTAGACGTTTCACAGTTAAAGTTACAGATTTTCAAGTAAAAGGTAAAAAACAGTATGCTTTTGTATTAAAAAATAACATCAGCGAGAGGTATTAGAAGAAAAACTTGTGTTGATTGTTATGAAATGTCACAAAACCTGGAAACATGAGCCTACACTCTGACCTGAAAAAACACAGACACATCTGGTGTTCTAGGCCCAAAGTCCTAAAGTAGAAGTGTTGTGGATTCAAAGCCACTTCTGAGTTGGCTGTGAAGAACTGGATCCTTTGTCAGTCTGTAGTCAAATGAACGTAGTGGGAGGGGAAAAAAACAACCGTGCAGTTACCCTTTCTCAGAGTTTGCAGTGGAGAAATTCAAGGGAAATTTCGATAAACATGTTACTGTTTAATCGGAGGAGGAAAACGGCAACACAAACACATGGCAGGATTTGACTGCCATGAAAGGATTAAATGTACTCTGGGAGACTTTTTTTTTTAAATAGAGAGGTTTTAATATTACACACACACAAAATACTCTGTTAAAAATTCTAAGTTTAATGCACCGTAAAAAGATAATAAAGGAGTTTGATGACTATAGAGCAGGTTTCTGGGAGGCACCGAGTGATTTAAGGATGTGTAATTTAATACTCAACTCTGAATTTCCTGGCTTTTGTTCAGTGTTTTATGACCTTGTATTTTTAGAAACATTTTGTATTTTCTGGTGCTTAGTGGCAGTGAGTTGTTTGGTTTTGGTGTTTTTTTCTTCTAAGATGATCACAGCTTAGTGGCTATCAACTCCTTCTGCTGGTTTGTTTTGCTTTGGCCAACTTATTTTTCTCATAAGCTAGAATTTAGAGGTTGAACCTCTCTTATCTCTCAGTTTTATTGCAGAAGTATATTTTCAGGCTTTCCTTGTGCTATCCCTGTTTTTCCTCACTTACTTCCTTTCCACAGTATTATAGAAAATCATTACCTCGAAGAAATTACAGAAGTCATGAAGCACAGTTAGTAGGTTATAACAATTAAATACCTTTACTCTGGCTCTTAAATAATGACAAGTGCTGAAGGTTGAAGAGTTCCTAGGTTAGCCCAAAGGACTTTGAAAAGGAGAGGTGCCAGTATAACGTGTCTATGCTTTTCTTTTTCCTAAGTGCAGATGGGAGTAAATGGCTTCTTAAGTGGCCCATCTTTTCTTCTGGGTAATTTAATGAAGGCGGCTGTTAGGGCAACTCCATGTTTATGTTACTAGCCTGGCACCTGGAGTTGCTAACTGGGCTAAGCAGTGAATGGCATCAGAGTATTTCTGCCTGAGAACCAGGAGGAAAACGTGCTGAACATCTGCCTTTTCTCCCTCCTGGATCCTTCAGCCCTAAGAATACAATAAAAGAGGAGGTTCAATGAGGAGAGTAAGGGAAGATGGCAAGTAGGAATGTGCTTAGCACTGTGAAATAGTGTTTTACAAATCAGATCTCAAAAGAAAGTGCTCACAGTATCTTCTTTTGTAATATTGACACTTTCAGTGCTTCTGAAATTACCTCAGTAGTAGTGGAAGAACATTGGATGTTTTTGTTGAGAGGAAATATGAATTATATGTTGAGCAGGGGTAAAGAACTGTTGTATTCCTGACCAAAATACTCAAGGAAAAAGATCTGCCCAAAGAAGCCAGTAACCTAAAGCAATTCTTACTGTTTTCGATTACTGTAGTATAGGTACACTTAAATTTTCTCTTCTACCTCTGTAGATTTCTGGCTATAGAACTGTTTTTCTGGAGTAATTTCCTTCTGTGACTGATAGGAGGCAGAAAGTGTTAACAGCAGTGTTTGCCTTCACCTTGGATGTATTGGGGCAACTGAAAAATTCTGTGAGAGGAACAATCAGCGCAAAAGCTTTAAAAGTTATTTTTCATATAGATACCTTCATAATTTTAATGTGCTGATGTATTGTGAGCAGTGATATTTTTGTTTCATTGGTTCGTGAGATGAATTATGGTCCTCTCAATGTAATTTCTGAAGATTCCTTTTATTTTCCTGCTAACCAGTGGACAAGTTGTATGGAAACATGAAGTGCAGTGGATGTCTCTTTCTACCCATTGCAGCTGGGATGTTTTGTGTACTGCATTTCTGGACCTGAAGATTTTTGCAAGCATCCTACAAAGTGCTTAAGAAATGGAAACTGCCACAAAACCAGGCATTGATCTAGTGGTGGAGGTTTTAAAAAAAGGAATATAGTCTAGCATCAGAATAAAAGCTCTTCAAATTTTGTTAAGGCAAACAAAACCTAAGAGTCAGTGGTTTTTTGTGCTATCTCTCAGAATCATAGTGTTACTTGGAAAGGAAAACTTAAATGGGGCGGTGTTTTTGTTTAGCAGGTTAGGTAGCTTTGTTAAAATCTTGATATGAAATACATAGACAATGGCATCAGTGATACTGTAAATATATGAAAGACTATATCTAGAGTATTTTTGTTTTTCCTATGGACAGACATACATTCTCGTGTTGCTGCCAGTTAGCTGTGCAAGCTGATAGAAAGCTAACACTGTCTTACTACCTGTTGTTTGTGGTGTTTCTTTGTAAGGGAGACAATGAAAAACTGTATCAGGAAAAAATGGATGTCATTTCACTTAATTATATTTTTTACAGCTCTGAGCTGTAGGTAAGTGGTAAAGAAAGCATAAGTGCATGCTGCACATAAATCATGCATTACTGCACAAAATTACATAGCTAGTAAGGCAAGACATCTTTAGAAATATCCCAAGATATTTCTAAAATACTCAGGATTAAGACATGGGTTCTGTTGAAAACCAGGGAATTCATAAATGGTGTATGTGATATGAAAGATCCACTAGACAGGCAGGTTAGGTTTCCAGCAGGTAGTGATCTATACTATGTAGTGTAAGGAGATAAAAACAGACTCAGATTTGTAACCATGGAAGAAACTATATACAGAATTAGGTAAGCAGACAAAATAATTGGTGCAGAAATAATGGAAACTCCTATAGAAACTTCACTTAAATTAGTCTTGCGACAGTTGTCCAAAAAAGCTGAAGAAAGTTATGCAATTTTGACTAAACTGCCATTGCATGAACTTTTTCTAATGTATCACAGGCCAGGGGATCTTAGCCATACATTTATTTACAGTGCAGTTGCCTTTGAACTGCCTGTAGTGTAAAACAAAAATAAACTATTTTTCAGTGCAAACTATGCATTCCATTTCTTGTTGGAAAACGAAGAGGATTCTATACTAATAGTTCTGTATTGTCACTCAGTGTTACAATAGTTCTGTGGTGTCTCTTTTTCTGGCAGAGAACACTCAGGGTACATTCAGTACAGTTTGCCTGTTTTGGACAGCCTTGTAGCTCTGAGATGTCTTGCTTTTTTTTAAACTGGGGAAGTTAAAGTAAAATTAGTAATTTGTGTCTTTTGATTTGTTTTTTTTCTTAGAATTATAGAATCATTTAGTTTGCAGAAGAGCTCTAGGAACACCAAGTCCAACCACAAACTCAGTACTGCTGAGTCCTCGACTAAACCGTGTCCCTAAGTGCCTCATCTACAGGTTTTGTAAATACTTCCAGGGGTGGTGACTCAATCACTTCCCTCGGCAGCCTGTTCCATTCTTGTCTCAGTGAAACTTGCCTAATGAATACAACAGAAGATTAGGCTTTGATTATTTTATTTTTGGCAGTGTGAGCAAGTCATTGAACCACCTGTTGGAAATAAGTGCAGTTCAGCTTATGTAAACTTCGTTTAAGGATTTAAACTGGATAAACATGCTTGCTTTTGTCTAGGTAGGTGCTCCTATAGATTTCTTCTGGGCTATTTGGTGTGTATGCTTTATAAACTTATATTTAGGTTCAAAATTTCAAAAATTATCTTTTTTGAAAGCAGAGATGGCTTCTCCGAACATGTTTATATCCGAGTTAGCTTTTGATAGAATTAAAATTTAGATTAATTTCACTGTAATTTTGCTTAAGTAGTAGTGATACTACGTACTAAAAATCATTAGTGTGAGTGCTTAAAAAGTGGTATAAAGCATGGTCAGCTCATGGTTGTCAAACGCTTCTAATAAAAGCCCAAGTGAAAACAGTTCTAGTAATTGAACTTACCTATGATCTGGTTTATAGTGTAAAGTTCAAGATTTGTAGACCTGTTTACCCTTCTCTGCTCCCAGTGCATCTGTTTGCAGAGTTCTCTTTTTAATGATGAAAATCCCTACTGTTAAATACTACGTACTTCAAAAGTGTTCTTTTAAATACTCAACCTATAGCTTGTGACTGATGGAGGGGTGTGTTTTGAGGAAACATTGGGCAGTGTTTGTGTGATCTACTTCAGGTGTTTGGAACCTCCAGTTCAAAAGTTCAGAGTTGGGTGTCAAAGTTCTTTTTTATTCACAAGCAAGGAAGTGAGGATCCAGGTTACCAAAGAATGTGGCAGCAGTAGAAGACCTCAAGTTAATGGGCCTCTCAGCTCAAGAGCCTCATTGGTGACAGTGGTTGCAAGTGCCTGAGAAAAAATCTAAAAACATGTCAGGTATAAACAGTATATGTCTGTTTCCCCTCTCAGCTTCCAGCCATTTTAAGCTGGAGGACATTCTGAACTCAAGGCAGTGTCTCAGTTAACTGCAGTTCTAGAAGCTGTGTTCTCTTAAACACTAACATCTATAGTATCCTCTGCTAAGAAATTTTGCAGTTCAGCTAACTGTTCAGTTAAGAGCCTCTTTCTTGTCTTAAAGCAGGCTGATGAACTAGGATCTCATGACCACATGTAATTCAGTGTAGCCTGGTGGTACTGAAAGACTTAACTACCGTGTTTAGACGGTGTGGAGATACTTGGAATATTGGAAAGTAGTTAACTGGATGATGTTTAGCCTTCTAGACATACTAATTTTATGTAAGTACAAATAAAAGCAGTATGCTCAAGCAGTAAAATGGGATTCATAGCAGATTATGTTAGAAGGACAGCAGTTCTAAATTTAGGGTGTCTTGTGTTTTAATGGGATGAAAGTAGTTTTGGGCACTGACTTCCCCAAGCATGTTGCTTCACCACATGAAGTGTTTGGCAATACTGGTAAGGTATCCTGTTACTTCTGCCCCTCTTTTGACCTCTTATTTGCAGTGTGACAGCTGTGTGTGGCTGTGTTGTGAACTGGATCAGGGAACTGATCTGCTGCTTAAAAAAATCTGGTAGGTTTCTTAAACCTCGATCAGCTAATCAATCTGGTTCCTAGTATGGCCTTGCAAATAAATGCCTGGATTGGGGAGGAGGTGGGAGAAGGGGAGTTTCAGGAAGAGGTTTTAAGAATACCTTAAATAGGTATTGTTGCCAAACACTTAGATTGTGATTTCACAAAGCTAAGTCTGCTGGGTAATAGATTTACATTTTCAATAATATTTGGCTGGTTCCTACTGCTTTAGTCTTTTCTATGTGGAAGACTTTCCCAAATAAGGAGAATGACTCAGACTGAAACTACACAGATTGTCAAGTGCATAGAGTAACCAAGGGAACTTCTTTGCAGTCTATTTTAAAGTTAAAACATAAAGACATTTTAGAAGAAAGCATTTTTCCTTCCTCCAGTGCATTGTTTAATCGGACTTCTTTGAACTTAAGGGATGTCTTAGGAGTTCAGTGTTCTGCCCTTTTAGCTGAAGGATTTCAACGTACTTAGGCATGATAATCTGTAATAGCTAAATGGTGGTCTGCCAGCATTTGAAAACCAAGCAAACTCATGGAAGCTCTAAGATTATGTACTTGGTTGTTACACTGGTTGTCACAGCCCGAGGAAATAACTTAAAAGTAGTGAACAATAAAACGTATTGTGTACGGAGGAGTAAATTACTGTTTTTTCCTCATGTGATATATCACATCAGCACGCAGAAATCAACATGCAGAACGTAGGCAGCAAGCTTAACATTGTCAAACGTGTGAGGTGATCGAAAGATTTCTGCACAAAATGTTTAGTAGTACTAACAAAACACTGAAGCAAGCAGTGGGTTTGCACTCAGAAAAGTAAGGTGGTTGGCCACTTGTGTTTAGGTAGTAGCACACTGGGGTGAGTCATTAACATCAGAGAAAACATGGCAGGTTAAACCTAATGTCAATGGGTGAAGAATTTGTGGTGTCCAAAAAGGTGTTGGTTGCTGGTGCAGCCTTGGTGAGAGTTCTGCCTGGCTGAGCACGTGCCATTGGTTGGGAGCTGGAGGGTGCTGGCTCTGCAGGCTGATAAGCACTGACAGTTCTATGAACATTTGCACAAGGGAGCACTGTGCTCAGAGGTTCTGTACAGGTCAATCCCTGACCCTCTGCCCTTAGAGGTTTTGTACTGTGGGCCAGCTGGGCCTTATCTTTCTGCCTGCCTAGGCTGTCATTCTCCTACAGTTTTTTCTTTGCTGTGTGACCTGACTTGCTGCACCTGAGACCATGATTAATCTGAGCCTGAGCAGTAATGCCAGTGTTAATGCCCCTGAAAGAAGTGTGTTTGGTTGTGGGATTTTTGCATATGCAGATCAATTGCTATGCAGGTGCAGTATGCCTCCCTGTCTGGACTGGAAATGACAGCTGGAGTGCTGCAGCACAAGTGATTTGTACAGCACACTCAAAACAGGCAGCTCCTTTCATCATGCTACAGATCCACTTCAAGAGTAGGCATGGGATCTGCATGAGTTATTCTTATGGCAGTGACAGTCTGTTCTTGGTTTCCATCTTACTGAATTGCCTTGCTTCTTGCCATGATCCAATATGCTTTCCATCTTGTTTGTTAAATTTTTTTAAACTATGTCCACTGGCCCCATGCATGACTGTCACACAAAAGTTGAGGAGTTTTGGGTGTACTTGGGAGACACTGTGCTTGCTTGAGCAGGTTGTTGCTAGAACAAGTCATCTGGTCAAAAGCCTGCTTCCAGGTTGCTTTTGGAAAGGGCTGTGAGGAGAATGACACCTTCAGAAGGTTGGAGTTAGTAGAATGCAAGTGGCTCTTGGGTTTGGGTTGAAAATCCTGGGAGTAGACAAGAGCTGAAATTGGCCATTATTGTGGCAGAGCTAATGTAGAGTGAGCCTAATAAGAAAAAGGAGTAGGAGCTGCATGAGCTCAGTTGCAGACTGTAAGGCTTAATGCTGTCCTGGAACAAAATTGGAATGTGGAAATTGATTGTGAGTAGCATGTTCTGTATAATGACTGATGTTTATTCTGAAGGGTGTTAGAATTGAAGTGCCTTCAGTAACTTGTAGATTGAGAAGTACTAAGCATTAGATGAAACTCTCTTACTTTGTGTTTCAGTTTATAAAAATGAGTAAGCCCCGTGCATTTGAGAAATCATACAGTTCTTTCAAACACAGGTGGCCTTTTGTCAATCATGTTACTTAGAATGGTGAAACTTTTTCCTGGTTTCCCTTTAAATAATTGGAGGAGGACCTATTTGGATTACTATATCCAGGACTTCTTTTAGCATCCTTGGTTGCAATACAGGTGCTTACAGTATTTGAAACAAAATACTCCAGCATAAAAATCAGGTTGATAAGAATATTGTATGTTGTTTGCTCATTGCATAAGTCTTTTGGTTTGAGTAGTTGGCCTGCATAGCTTTGAGTCACCTTCTGCAATTAACTAAAGTACATTTTTTGTGTGTTTTGAATGCTCTTGTTTTTCAGGTCATGGAAAAACTCCAAAAGATGCTGCTTCTGTTCGAGCTACACATCCTATACCTGCAGCCTGTGGCATATATTATTTCGAAGTTAAAATTGTCAGTAAGGGAAGAGATGGGTAAGCAGAGTGCATTATGAATTAATTGTTTCTTGAAATACTGCCTTATATCATCTTTCAGTCAACAGATGTTTTCAGTATCAAAAATTATTTTCCTATTTTACTACTTTATATAGCTTGATTCCTTATTGTTGAGAAATTGCACTCTTATATTTGATTCTTTTAAGAGAACTGATTGTGGTATTTATTGTCCACAAATCAGTGTACAATAAATATCAAAACATCATCTCATTTCTTCTTGACAAGAAAAGTTAGGGTTTGAATGACCAGATTGACCCTGCTCTTACCTCTAAAGGTGCTGGGTTTGGGCTATATGGATTTACACACTTTGATGTAATTTTTAGGGTGTGTAGCAGACCAACTTATTTCCTCAGTGTGATCTTTTCATGGATGTCATATCAATTTTGAAACAGAAAGTTATTCTTAAGGCTACTTGTTGATGAACAGTAATAAGAATAAAGGGAATATTCTGAATAAGTGCCTGGGAATTTATCACCCTATGGAAAGAACAAGAATTGATGAGTAAGAAGCTGCTGCTTCCCATAATCCATCTGAATTATGAATCTGTTGAAGCACAAGTGATACATGCTTTTAAGTCTGCTGAGGCAGATAGAATCTCACCTGGGAAAGTCTTGAAGTGCTAATGAAATCTTTGCTGAAGCACTTTAGTTCCTTTTCATCTTTCACTGCTTTTGGTAGAGGATGTGTGTTAATTCTGATGCACTGTAGGACTGCTTTCTAATGTGCTGTAGTACATTCTCTGGTTCTGCTTCAAGGTTGTAGTCAGGACTGGCTGTCCCTGTTCTAGGTACTGTACAAGCATATTACAGGTGCTTATGCCCTGGTGTGACAGTAAATCTTGAGAGAAGAACCATGGATGAAATTCAGTGCCTTTGTCTTTTCTTTGTCTTGCTGCAGTTTGTTTCTTTCATTTTCCCAGAGTCCTGTAAGCCCTCTGTTAAGTCAGAAACAGTATTCAAACTTCTTTGTTTTCCTTATAGTATTGCGTAGTGATATTTTGAAAGAATATCCTTTCAGTAGTGCTGCAGCTTTGTAGGGGCATTTATGAGTTTGTTGTTATTTCTGTTCTCAAAAGTTATCCCTGGGAGAGTTCTTTGCTGTGAAAAGCTTACAGCCATAGTTACTTTTGTTACACTGTGAAGACCTAATTATTTTTAAATTGAGGTGGTAGAAATTAGCTTTTCAAGTTGCATTCTGCTACCGATTTTAGGAACACCTGTATTTTGGGGTGTGGGGGGGGAGGTTTCTTGGTTTTTTGGTTTTTGGGGTATTTTTAATTTTAGGAACATTTTTTAAAAAATTATCCTGCTGCTTGCTGTGGGTTAAGGAGAAGTTCTTATTGTGACTTGCTAGTGGTGTGTCTCTTCTTGAAATAGTTTTCTGCCTCCTTAGTTTGGAAGGTAGCTTTTTTGAAGTGATGGATTTCAAAAAGTGTCCACATATGTGGGTGTGTCATTTTACATAGCTTCTCTAACACTTCACTGTAGATCCTTTGTGTTGGATTTTAATAATTTCAAATTCAGTAAGGCAACCCTGCAAAAGTGGGAAGACATCACTGAGTAAAGTTTTTCAAGTTTTTTTGTATTTAAGTGGTTACTTGTGAGATGTACATAGCTATGACTTGCAAAGTTGCCTGCTGAGATTGCATAAAAAATGGAGGGGTACTTTTTTCAGTTAATACTGGCTCATCCTTGCTTCAGCCTTGTGAACTTCATTTAGTGTCACTTTATGAAACATTAGCTGCATAATGAGCTGAGATGTGAATTTTTTTCATTGTGTCGGATAGTATGGTAGCTGGGAAATACTGTACACACAGCTAAAGCCAAATGCTGCTTGGCTGATAAAGACCAGGAGTCAACATGTGGCACCTCACTGGATGTTAAATGTGTATCTCTAGACCCTGTTCTCAGGTCTAGGTGGTCTTTGGTGAGATGCAGGATGAATCTCTTACAGTTCAGTGTTACCTTGCATTCAAACTAATAAATTTTTCCATAATAAGTAAACTGGGGAATTTAATGCAGAGAAATAGGACTATAGAAACCAGTTTCTGTCAGTTTGGATTTATTAGTTCTTTTTCACTGCCTGCTGTGTTTCACCTGGCTTGCTCCAGGTACATTTTTGCCATTTTTTTTTTCTTTTTGTTATCTAGTAATGGGAACAGAGTTCAGGAGGACCATATCTGTAGAAGACCAGCATGTAACTAATTGGGTCAATTAGCTAAAATGCCTTACTTGCAAAATCAAGTGTTCTCAAGGTGTTAGCCTAGCTGTGGCAGCAGCAGAGCTGTATTTTACCATACTGTTTAAAGTAAATCCTAGACTATCTGAGACAACTGAGATACCTATCTGTAAGCTGAAGTACAGCTTGCAGCTTGCATAAATGTCAGTGGATAATTTTGTGCTGTTTGTTTGGATTCCCTTTGGTAGTAGTCTTTACTACTTCTATTTAATTTTTTAATAAACTCCGTTGAAAGTATTTAGTCCATGTACCGTATTATAGGAGTATATCTAAGAGCCTTCTTGCTTGTGTGCTCTACTTAGCATGACTTGCCTGAAATAATCAAAAACCCTTTACTAAAAACCTGCTGTAGGAGATCTATTTTTCATACTACTGTAGTACTTGAAGGTGCTGCTTCTGGAATCTAATCTTGCATATCTGAAAGTAGCAGGGCAAAAATGATTCTTCTTTGAAGAAGCACAGCTCTTTTTTGTTTAGGGTGTGGATGTAGCATGTCTTCTTGTGGCTGTGTTTGAGCACAGAGTTGGTTTTGTCACTCTAATGACCTAGGTCATTAAATTCTTTAATGTATCTAGGTGAGTAACTGGCTTGAGTAGAAATTTGAAGGTGTGTAATATGTTAATTTTGCAGAAGTTCATGACCAACTTTGAGAACATTATGAACACACTGAAGAAAGTGTGAAAAAACCAGCTTTACTAGGAAGGAAGAACTGGATATGGGAATTGGTCTTGCAGAGCAGATGAGCAGCAAAGTTGCTTTTTGATACCTCCATGTGGTGTAATAGGGTCAGTAACTGATGGTACTGGATGAGAAAAAGGGAAGTGAGAATTAAGTTCAGTAGAAGTAGTAAGGTTGAAATATCATTCTAACAAAATCCGTCTTGGTATTTGTAGAGTGTTTGACACAAGGAGTCCTGATGTGCTGCTACAGTACAGATACATGAAATAATTACTCTAGATATTTTTGAATTCTTGCTGAAAGTTCTAACCAACTGTCGTATTGCTTTGTAAATATTTCCTGTTGTTCTTTATTTTTTCTTTCTTAGTTTCATGTTGTCTTTTGTAGCCTAAGGGCTTCTATTTATATATATTCTCTCCTTTTATACTCTCTTTGGCTTTGCTTTGTTTGGCTCATGTGGAACATTGTGGATGGTTATGTGAGTAACAGTAGAAGGGTAATGGGTGTATGGGGAACAGTACCAAGGTGATGATTAGAAAGCATGGTAGGAAGGGGACTATTAACTAACAGTAAGTTATGTCTGCATCTCTGTTGAAATGTCCAGTTAACTTAAAAATAAATAAAAAATTTTGGCCAGGAGAAGAAGCAGTCTCTGAACACTCATTGAGTTGGTGTCCCTTTTCCCAGTTCGTGACTGTTTGTATCAGCTTCATGGTAAATCTGATTGGATAACTTATTTTCCAAAAGCTGACCTCCAGAGTGAGATTGTTCTCATTCATTTTCCCCCAGTATGGCTGCTTGTATCATTTCATGAGTAGTTATGACAGCAAAAGAGGGTGAAACTAGGAGCAGAAAGCAAAATGTGAAACAAAGGGCCTGGGAATGCTACTTTTGGTCATGGTGTAGCTTATATCCATTAATTTTAGTTTAAATACAGCCTTTTGGCTTTTTAAATCTTTCACCAGGAGAGACATGTTCTTTCCCAGAGAAAATGAACTTCTGGGAACAATAATTTTATCTTCCATGTCTTGAATTTCTGTCCATTCTTACTCATTGATTTGTAAATACAATTAATAAGAATGAGCAAAAAATGGTAGTAATAGCATGTACTTCTAGACAGTCTTCAGTGCTTTTAGAACAGTTGAGGAAGATGTATGCTTAAAATGCAAAATCATAGAATCACAGAATGCTTTGGGTTGGAAGGGACTTTAAAGATCATCCTGTTCCAACCCCACTGCCAAGGGCAGGCACACCTTCCACTAGATCAGGTTGTTCAACACTCCATCCAACCTGGCCTGGAGCATTGCTGATTTTTTTTAAAAGAAGAATAAAAACAAGGATTGGGAGTGGTTAGCCATCCAGAAGAATTGATGAAAACTAAGTTTAGAAAGGCTGTATCCTTTTAGCAAATAGCACTGAGCTTGCACTTGTGTGAGCAGGGTTGTTTAGTCTGTGGTGCGGTGGTGCTGATGCAGATCTTCATGGCCAGCCTTTATAGCACCATGTGTAAGTTCTGCTAAATATAGTGCTCTAAAATTTTAGTACAGCAATTCATGCAAGTAATCAGTATATTTTTGGTAAAGCAGTGTTAATAAGGCTTTAAACACTTGTTACACTATGGCTGGTTTTTAACGCTGGGTATACAATCAGTCATCTGTTGTTTTGGCAGTATCTTGTGTAGTATGTGTTGTGTATGTGATGAAGTAGGTGGTGAAGTAAAAAAAGGAAAAACTATCCAAAACAAAAATACCATGAGAATTAAGTTTGAGTGTTCATGACACCTATGCCTGCGGCGGAGCCTGAACTGTTTTAGAGTGTTTGAGTCATAAATGCTTTGTTGTCTCCTAGAGGATGTATGTGTAGCTCTTCAAACACAAACTATACTTTTTTTATTACAAGTTGTTTGTGTTGCAGTAAGTTGGCTTTTCCTTTAGCATCCAGTCTACCCATTTTCTTGTTCAACAGAAGCATTAGCCAATAAACAAAATATATAACACTGTCAGTTGCTGATTGGTTTGTATTTGTTTTGTACATTATTAATATATTCTGAAAATTTTATGCAGTCCCAAGACCTGTTTTTATAGTTTTAATATGTCTTCAGCTGGTATTTGTTAAAAGAACAGGCATTTAGTAAAACAACATGCAAAACTTCACTCAGTCTCTACATATAAGTAGGCCTTGCAGAGTACTTGTGTATAGGGTAGAATCTGATAAGGTCTGAAGTATCCTTCCTTCATTAGTGTCTTCATTTGAATTGTAGCAGCTGCAAGAAGAGAACAGGTCATGAATCAGCAAGTGTATCTTTTCTTAAACTGTAGCAGTAATTAATTTTTTACCTGAGTGTATGAGACCAGATATTGGCAGAAATGAACATTAACTAAATGTTTAATAAGATTGATTGAGGTTTGTGTTTACCTGGTCAGAAATATTGGAGCTGTGACAAAAGTTTTCTTTCTTTGATGGTGTATGCTAGAAATTGAAAATTGTAATTTAAAAAGAGTGTTAAGAGAATATGTTTGATTTCTTGGTCTTATCTTCTTGAAAAATCTTTTACTTCTTTCTTCTGAAGTTCATTCACATAAATACAGTGTATAGATGCTAACTTTACTGTAGTCCACATTTACATTATATTATTTTCTTTGTAACTATTCTTTTCTGACAGTATGGGCCCCAAAAAGGCTCTAGTCCTTGGGGACAAGTGTCCCAGGGTGAAATGATGAAACCTCAAAGTGGGAGGGATGTCAGTAAATGAGCCTTCTAGGAACATTGGTAAAGCAATCACAAGCAAAATGTTACAGGAGTAGCAGTTTCGAGCACTATGCAAAATGACTGCGTGATGTATTTTTGGTTTTGCCTCTCTATGCAGAACTGCATTGATCTGAAACCTGAGTTTATCGTGTTCAAAATACTGTTTCCTTGGAAATACTCTGTAAAATTAAACTTGTTTTCAATTTGAAATTAAAGACTCAAACTGTCTGGCATATTTTGAAACATTTAAATAGATTAACATCTCATTTCTTATTGTGATTGTGCAGACAATAAGGATCTTGAATTGGCACATTTCTGCAAAATTTTAATGCAGAGTAACTATATTAAAGATAAACGTAGGTACCTTTTTAATGTGGCTTATTTCTGGCCTCATAGTGTCAGTGAAAGCAGTGTAGAAAACTATAGGAGAACATTATTCAAACTTTTTATGTCATTGCAAGCCAGTTGTGAGGGCCCTATAGAAATTCATTGAGTCTTTAAAGTCCTAAAGATGATGCATTTTTTTTCTCTTTGTCCTCTTTCCAAGGTAGTAACATTATGATAAAGCAAACTCTACTTGGTATATAGCTTATATTTTTTTTCAGTGTTACTTCTGCTTTTCTTAATAATCTATGCATTGAAAACATTAGGGTGTTTTCAGTTGCCTTATTTATGGCTGTAATCTTTTAGTGCTTTGTCTTAGGTTCCCTACAGATAATATGGTAACCTAAGTTTTAATGCTGTATGGTTGAAGTTGCTTCCTTTAAATGGATAACGTGTAGAGAATAAGGCACCACGTTGGTTGCTTACTTTTTGCAACAGCAAAAGAGTTGGTTTTTGAAGCATCATGCAGCAGTTCCCCAGGTTATAATGTCTTCAGTAGCATATGTAGGCACAATGGAAGTCAGAAGAAATTTGACTCTTTGCAGAGATAACAGGTGAAATTTCTGTAGTAGGAAGTCTGTCACATACTATTATGTAAGTATCTGCTAGATTATGTTAGTTGGCTTTATAAATACAGCATGGAATTTTTGTTTTGGTTTTTTTTTTTTACTAGAGAAGTGATTGTTTAGTACTTGAATTTATCTTCAGCCTTTCTGAGTTGTCTGTGGTTTGGTATAGTTTTTGAGATTCCTCTTTATGGAGTGAGCAGGATAGGATATAATTAATCTGAGTTCTGATTTTTATCAGCTTTCATATTGAAAGATCTTCCATATACCTTCAACATAGTGGCTACAAGATCGAATGGAACAGTTATAAATAAAAATCAGAGTTGTGGTTCTTTCTGGGTTTTGTTAATTTCTTGATCTTTTAGCATCTGAAGTTCTGTACCATCTCTTACTGCTGTTTGTTCCTTCTCTTTGGCTCTGGATGTTTTTATTTCTCAAAATTAATCTATTCAGGCATCCAAGTAGAAACTTAAGGCTCCAGCAAAAATGTAAATTTAGTTCTTTGACTAGAAAGATACTTGAGGAGAAAATAGTTATTGTGAGCTTTTTGCTTCTTAAACATTTCTCTGCAGAGAAGCCTAGGCTTTTCAGTATGTGTTACAGGAAAAAAGTAGGTATCATAAGGCCTCTTTTTTTTGACGTTTTCTCTTTTGCTTTGTGGTAAAAAAAAAAAAGAATCTTCAGCGAATTTTAATTTCTGTAGTTTTCTGGTGTTCCTAAAGTTTCTGTATGACTTGTGAAATGTAGACTAGAAAATGTGCAGAGACACTAAAATGGTAACCTATATCTTAATTGAACTGGATTGGAACAAGAATAAATACAATTTGAAGTAAAAAAAAAGTCTTTGTAAAATACACTTGCTTTCTTGGTCCTTAATACCAATTTGTCTGTACTTTAAATTGCTTTCCAGCTACATTCTCTAATTTCAGACTCTCATGGGTTGATTTCATGTCTTCCATGAGTGGTTGTTTGTTATTTTTTGAGATCCTGTAAGAGCTGAGCATGTTAATGAGGTGATCAGTAGCAGCCAGTGGGACTGAAATTGCTCAAAAGAGGGGTTGCTTAATAAAACAGGCACCAGGCCACTTGGTGCCATTTGCCTGGGTAAATGATCCTCCCACTGCAACAGCCAGGGACATGTCTGGGTAGGGAGCTGAGGTGGAGGGACAGTCCTCAGGTACTAAAGGAGGCAGCATCAGAACCACACCACTGTTCACCCTCTCTGGTCTCTGAAGCCACAAAGCTGTGTCCATTTTTGGAAGGTGCTACAGGATGGACTGAGCATGCTTCTTCATGGTGCTGACACTTCCACTTGCCAAGGACAGCTCTTATGGCCAACACAGCTGCAGACAGGAAGGACAGGTCCACTTGGGTCTCCTAGACCAAACCTCTTAATGTGACAGGACAGCATCATGAGTTGACTTAGAACATTCTTGGCCTGCATTGCACCTGGGCTGCTTGTTGTGCTGCCCATCATTTTTGTCATAAGCTAAGGGAGGAAAACTTAAATACGTA
>NW_005054325.1:4762110-4787960 GCF_000277835.1 Geospiza fortis | reverse complement strand
CATGCATGAAATGTGAGCTTTAAGCAGCAAACGGGAGGACAGTTTGTGTACTTCCTCCCACTGAAGCAAGTCTTTGCAAACCCTGACTCTTGACCTAAACAAGGGTTAAGTGTCTTAAAAAAACAAACAAAAAAGTCCATTCCAGTCTGAAGGTTACAGGTGTGGGGAAAAAGTAATAAAGTTTCATGTAGTGGTTTGGGATAGATACAATTCCTTTTAATAAGTTTTAGAGCATTTAAAGCCTGTCTGTCATGGTACTATTTTCCCCCCATAGTTTATAGTGTACTAACCTAGTTGAACGTGAAATTAGCTATCTGTCAACTCTAAAAAATAATAATTAGCTTAATTGATGAGCCTTTAATTTCTCTTGCTTCAGACCATAAGTTGTAGACATTCCTTTTGCCTTGTGAAAGGTGTCTGTAGTAAATTTATTAGTTGCAATGTTTTTATCTAACTTCAGTTTCTATTAATAGCAAGTCTCCTTCACAAAATGGTGTTAACATTTCGAGTAGTTGTAAGTGCATCCCAGGGAAAAATATGTACTGTTAACATCCATCTTCTTCCTGAGATGGTGTTGGTGCCTAGTGCTTTCCAGTCACTACCAGTAGGTAAAGATTCCTTGTTCCCAGCTGTATTTAAATACAGTTTGCCTGTGTTTACAGCTGTTACTGAGGAAGGTTGGAAGTTAGGATATCTGAGGAAGAAAACAGTGGTGTTGCCAAATTGTTGCCTAGGCCATGATCTTCTATCTAATATTTTGAATTTTTGTGTAACCTTAGTCTTGTTACTATAAAAATACTGAAACAGAACCTTGATTGCGTTTTTAATCTGACTTGCATTCGAAGGCTTTTTGCAGTCAGTGGAGTTAAAGTTATCTAAAATTGTTTTTAAAAGTAAACATCCTTTCTTTAACGAATAAGAGATTTTCAGTCTTCACATGAGTATCCTTCTTGTGTCAGACTATGCTAATAACAACTCTGCCTTTATTATTTAGGACAAAATCAAGGTCTTTCCACTTGTTGCTTTCATTTATAATTGTTTTGTTGAATCTGCTGCTGCAGTGGTGCCTCAGTAATGTATTCAGCAGTGCAGCAAAGAATAATCCTGTTGTTTGTTGCCCTTTGCTTCAGCTCTTCAGTATTTTTAAATGTAATATCTGCTATATATGGTTCTGAGGTTCCATTTCATGCTGGTATGTTTGAAGGAGAGCAAGATGGTATTATTATACATTAGAAATTATCAGAGGAGGGCTTTTTAGGTATCAAACATAGAATCAGGTAAGGTAACTGTTAGAAATGATCCACAGAAAGAGCAGAAACCCCCATACACAAATTAAGCATGTCACTTCTGAGATGTTCTGCTCAGTTCCATTCTGTGGCAAAAGCATTTTAAATAGCAGATTAACTTGCACTTCCAAGTGGAATAGTTGCTTAAAAATTTCATTTTATGAGATGGGAATACAAAGGTCTTGTTTGTTGACTTAAACTTTCTAGATTGCCACAGGTGAATATTTTGTTTTCATACAGTTTATTATTTCGTAGCAAATTCTTGTTAACTGATGTGAACTAGTGTCAAAATACTTCGAATGATTTGATAACAAGTAAATGTAGGTTCAGGTGATTTTTGGATGCTTGTTTTAGTTGTTGGAGGGGGGTTGCTTTATTTTGGGCAAAGGACAGTGGTGAAAGTCTAGATTTTCATTTTGCTGTTTCTCTTTTTGTATTCCTTGTTGTCTTGGTAATGGCATTAGTTCTGCTTAAGAAACAAGCAAAATTGATTTTGCTAACTTCTAATAGTGCTATTTAGGGATGAGGAAATTCTTCATTTCAGCTTTGTAATATTTGCTATTAAATTGTTAACAACTGTCCTGGACACTGATTTTATTAAAACCACCTTTTTGTAAAGCTGGCTTTTGGACTTTATTTCAGATTACCGGTTAGTGTAGTAAAAATATTTTCCCCTCTTTAGTTTGCCATCAGATTACAAGCAGCTGAGTGCCATTGTTGGTAAATTTCTCAAGTTAACATTCTGCTGTACAATCCAGGCCTTTAATGTTTCAGTGTGATCTTTTCATAAGTGCTGTGCAAGGTTGCATTTTGCTGCTGAAGTAAAGCAGTGTTGCATGTATTTTGTAAAATTACTCCTTCCAGTTTGTCTGCAAAACATCATTAGGTATGTTGAAGATGATGAAATTGGTATGTGTATGGCTGTACCCCTACTTTCAAAATAAGATATGACCTTTGGCTTCCTTTGTTCATGCTTTAAACATTTTAACTAATAAAATGTTAGCATAAATGGAACATCATTTTAGCCCAGGATGCCAAAAAGAAAAGAAGTTGTCCTTACCTCCTGTGGAGGCAGGATCTGTCCATATTAAACCATATATGCTGGGAATCCCGTGTTCTTCTGCCACTATTAAATGACCTCTCAGTAGCTTAATTGGTACATGATTAGTCAGCATAGTGTTTCTTGGCAATGTTCCACATACATGTGGTATTTTTGTAAGAGACAGATGCATTTCTTTTGTTCTTTCATTTTTAGTTACATGGGAATTGGGCTTTCGGCACAGGGTGTGAACATGAACAGACTACCAGGTATGTTTCAGTTACTTACATTGGTTTTTCAAATATGCTTCAGCTTTGGTAAGCAATAGAGTGTAGCATGACACCTCTGTGTTGTATCTATTACTGGAGTTATGTAACACTTGCAGCTGAAAAGTTTAACTTTTACTGTACATTTACTCCTGTACTACTTCTGTCAGCTCTTACTGTTATTTTTAACATTATGAAGATATTTTTTAGCAAACAAATATAGTATAAAATTTTCATCATGTGTCCCGATAAAAAATGAAGCTATAGATTTCCATGCTCTGTATGCTGGATTTCTAGCAATAAAAATTATCTACTATGATAAAAACTCTCTGTCAAACATGGAGGGAGCTCTCCTTTTGTTGCTTTCTGTACCTTTGCCTTTCCAGCCTTCATACTAAGAGTATGTAGCCTAGTTTTAAGTTTTGACTGTTCCATTGACCTGCATGGTCAGGGACACTGTCTAGTTAACAACTGTCTGTAGTATCTCTGAATTTGTATGTGTATACATAAAAAACTGGGTTTTTAACAGATCTTTAAATGTGTATAAAAATATCCACCCAAAACCAACCGACTTGAAATTACCAAAATATAAAACCATGTTGAATTGACCTTCGAGTATCTGCATTTCATTACTTTTGAGTTTTAACTTTCTTACCAAATGCTCTGGTAGAGATCCATATGATGACTGCAAGTCCCCTTTACACTGCAAGCCCACCTAAGGCTCATGAATTATTAGTGGGTGGTATTAGGTTTGATTTAGGATGCTATAATTATCAAAGATACTACTAATCAATGTAACTGCAATAATTTGGGGTTGTCTTTAATTTACTGAGAGATGCTTAATATTGTACCAGCTGAAGCTACTGATGATAAAGATTAAGGGTCTAAGTGTGTAAAATATTTCCAAATTAACAGGCAGCAGCTAGGCAGCAGCTTGACAGAAGAGGTTCAGTATTGACTTGCAGAGAGTGTAGATAGGTATTTATAAAAGAGCACAGACCAAGATTGCTTGTTGTGAATGTCATTGAGTAGTGTAAGAGTATGAAGCTTCTTAAAGATTCTACAGCTTCTTCAACTGCAAAATCAGCACCATATTTGCATGCATAATGATTAGCTCTTGGCTGTGATTTTCACCTGTATTGCTAATTTTTTCCTTTTATTTAAAATTTATTTTTATTTTCAGGGGCAGCATAGCTAGTTACGCTATAGTCTAGAGATTCTGTTATTATGCAGAGGCTGCTTGCTGCTGAATAGTCATTGAGAATAATCAGGACTAGAAATATGTTTCCCCAGAGATGCCTGTTTGGTTTGTAGCCAGGACAAATCTGATTATGACATATGGTAGCAATAGTTTTGCAAAATGAAAGGGAGAACAGGAGAATCTTCACTGCTTTACTGGGACATGTCAGATCTGTATATAGCTTTTTGAATTTCAGCATTGTAGCTGATTATATTTTTGGGGTTGGTAATACTGTATGTTGGAGTAAAGAGAAAAATGTGTTATCTGAATTTGCATTACCTGTTATATACTACAAATGCAATTACTTTTTCAGCCATTTTGATAAAAGAAGTTGTCATTTTAAAGATTACACAGTGGCTTTCCTAGATAAGCAATATTAGAAAGCTGAGCATAGTAATTAATTGTGTTAACCTGGCTAGAATATACCAACTTAGCACAGTCTTCAATTTATTTAATAATGAAGAAAATGAATAAACTGCAAATGCTTTTGTTCTCTAGGTTGGGATAAACATTCATATGGTTACCATGGAGACGATGGCCATTCATTCTGTTCCTCTGGAACGGGACAACCTTATGGCCCAACGTTTACTACGGGCGATGTCATTGGTTGTTGTGTCAACCTTATCAACAACACCTGCTTCTACACCAAGAATGGACACAGCCTGGGTATGCAGAAATGCTGCCTTTCATGACAGCACTATGTCTTTAAGTCTGTTGTTAATAGGAAACTCTCTTCACATCAGGAGCAAAGGGTTTGAATAGTTCTTTTGATAGTTTGATAGTCTATGAAGTAATTAAAGAACTGGGAAAAATAATTTCTTCTGTGCCATTAGCACTAGCATTCCTTGTAAATTTGGGAGGATTGGTCTTACAGCATCTCGTTCCACAGGATTTGCATTAATGAACTCTATTACTCAATCCACAAATAGTGCTTGATAGTCATAAAGTAATAGATAAAAAGAGAACTGAAGATAAGGAAAATGGATATATCTAAAATTCCTTGCTGCTGTAGGGGGAACACCCAGCCTTCACTAAAACCTTACATTGGATGCATGTTATTTTGAGCATATGTTGGAGAACAGTGTATTTTGGATCCCCAGTCTGGAGTCATTCATAGTTGGGCTAAAGCCATAAATTATAAAAGTTGAGCTAAAATTAAGTCCATTAAACTCATACAGTAAATTGTAGTATTGGGCAACACTACAAGATAATTTTTGAATTTGAAGATGTCAGGAGTGGGTGAAGTTAAAAATTTTTATGGAATATCTATTTCAGTTACTTAATGTAATTTATTGAGCCAAGATTGTAAGGAAAGAAGAAAAAAATTACTTCTTGCATTAAGAAAGGAGTGGGGGCTTGGGAAGAGATCTTGGAATTGTGCTGAGGGGAGCAGGAGCTTTGAAGGGATAAACCTCAAAGAATAAGGTTTCTGTGATGGGTAGAAATGGTGATAAGGAAAGGAGAGGGTAGCATGAAATGAAGTAAGAGATTATTGAGATAGGTGGTCTTGAAGTTGCTGTTCTATTTTCTTACATTGGCAAATACAAAGTAGGTTTGGAAAAAGGGGGAAGGATGTGGTTTAAATTCTTTTCTAGCCTCCCTGAATGAGACTGACAGTTTGTTTGCTCAGGCTTTGAGCAAACACATCTGACTTGGGAGTTTTCCTGCTTCTACTCACAGCAGGGCTTAGGAGTCTCCTCCTGAGGTCCGTTCCATGTAATCAATTCTGTGATTATATTCTTTCATGATTTAATGTTCCTTCTAAATTGAATGAGTCTATATACCTTGAGACCTAGGGCAGTGGGACGCTTGAAGCATGCACTGTGTAGTTGTTTCTTTTGGCATCCTATTGCAGGATAGGTCCAGCTGGAAGATAAGTGGCTTGTGTTTGCCCTAATCTTTAACTGAGTTAAAGCTGAGAAAAGCAGTCTTACCTTTTTCCCTTTTTGAAACATTCACAATGTGCCTGCAGAGAAGTTGGATCATGTGATCAATTAAAGAGACACAGATGTTCTCACTACCTTTATAGTCACCTGAAAGTGTGAGTGAGCTAGGAAAGGAAGAGCAGAACCCTCCTTTTCAGTGGAAAACATAAAGCAGACTGGATTAGGCCAACTGTGAAACAACAGTGCAAAAGATTAAAATACATTTTTAGAGGAGACCAGAATGGCATGGGTGAGGGGAGGCTAATAAAATGTCATCTGTCAGAGACTGAGTCTGAGAAACACTTTATGGATTTCACAAGGAAACCTGACAGTTGTTCTGCTGTCATGGACTTTGCTAGCTTTAGCTTCTGACATGAGAAAATTGATTCTGTGTTGAGTGGAAAAAGAAATCAGAAATTTTGTCTGTCTCACTGAGTTGTTGCTAGTTGTCCAGAACTCCTATACATTCGTGACTTGGAGGACATTAATGTTAATCTCTGGGCCCACATATTTGGCCTAGAATATAGGAAGTCTCTGGCTCAGCCTGGGATTTGATGCTGCAGAAAGGGCGAAGCTGTTCTCATGCAAGTGTGAAATCCTGGGTTGAAAAGAAGCCCCAACCAACCCCCACGCCACCCCCAAGACCCCAGCTCCTACATACCACTTAGTCATCATTTGTCATGCCTGCAGCCTCCATTTTGGAAAAGAGCAAGCTGGATGTCAAAATTGCCACATAGAAAAAATGGTATAGCTTAGAAAAAGATAAAGTAAGAGCAGGGAATAAATAAAATGATAGCTTTGAGATATGATGGGAGGAAACAAAGGAAACAGATTCACTCAGTATGCCATTCTTCTGTCTCAAAAGATGTGTGTAAGGAATCCAGATGCTCTTGAGCTTTGAAATCCTGGTGAAGAGTAGAGATTGAAAACAGGGATGGAATTTAGGACAAAAGGTTAAAAGCTTTTTTTTCATCTTAAATTTGAAAAGGTGGTGGTACAGAATAAATTGAAGTTTGAAGGGATAACTGGATTTGAATAATTCAGCATTAAAAAAAATACTTGCAACAATAAAGGAAATTCTGAAATACTGTTATTATTTGGCTGTCAGAAGGAGATTACTGATGTGGTTTTTTTTTTAGCTGAAAGCTTCCCACCCTCTGAAATTGCCTGAAGTTCCTGAAGTGTATAGAGGTCATATTTTTCTCTAATCCTGAGACAGCAAAATCACTCCCTTGGTTTTAAGGGTAGATGGATGTGTGTAATTATGTAAGAAGATATTAAGCTGTTCTGTTTGAAAACCAAAGCATGAGGGCATGGATTAGAGTGAAACACTTGCAGGCTGGTTTGGAGTATTATAGATATGTGCTGCTTGTGTAAAGATTGTGAGTGAGTATGAAGAAAAATAATAGCAAACAAGAAAAGACACCATTAAATCTTGACGTTGCAGCATCATGACATGCAAGTGAAAAAGTATTTTCAGATAGCCTTACCTTTTTTCTATAAATATAGTATGTAGCTAGAACTTTCAGACTTTCTAATCTGCCTATCTGTATGATTTGCTAAGTCTTATGATCAATTTTGAAAAAATTAAGGGCAATTTAAGTATTTTTGATGATTACTTTTTGCCAAATACTGCCATTTATTATTTAAAAACCGTGAATTTTGCATAAGCATCATGGATTTCACCATACTTTGCTTATTTCTGAGATGGTTTGAGTGAGATTTCTGAACGGATAATGATACTTTAAGAAAATGAGGCTTGAATCCAGACACATGGAAATTAATCTTAATTTTCTCTTTATTACAGGCATCGCTTTCACAGATTTACCGGTAAGATAAGTGCATTTCCAAATAGTTTTCCTTTGTGTATTTAAGCAGATGTTTCAGATCAGACTAGCATTTACCCTGTGCTTGTCGGAATCACAATGATAATCTTTGTAGCCAGTTTAATATTAGATATTTCTCATCATGATTTCAGTGGTGATTTTTTAATTGAAGGAGAAGGTGTTTTGGTTTTACACTGATCCTTACAAGAGATTTTTCCTTTTCAGGTTTTTTTTTAGCAGAATAATAATACATGTAAATAATTATTACATGCTTTGGCATATTCAAGCCTTACATACAGAATCAGAGATGTATTAAACACCAACATGGTAGATAGCTTCTTGAGATGTTGTCACTGTAACTCATTCTTGATGCCTGATTTTCACAAGTTTTGCTTCATAGAATCAAATGTATCAATTTTTTTTAAAGCTGCACATATCTGAAGTCTTGTGGCTTTTCAGTCAATTAAATTGTGCTTTCCTTAAAAGTGGCATCTGTTCCCTATACTACTGATACAGGCATGATACTGCAATTACTTTGGTTTTCTTCTCATCCCCTTCATTTCTGATTTAATCTGTTCAAGGTGCAGTGTGTGATGCACATCCACCTGGCCAGCTGCTCCCTTTGTGTGGCCTTAAGAGTCAAGGACAGATATTAAGGAAAAATGAAGTCAGTAACCCAAGGAGCCTCTTAGTCCTACCACAGGGTTGAGTGTTTTGTGTAGGAAACCACTGCCACTATTCTGGATCTTCAGGTTGCTAGCACATGGTGCCAGCTCAGGAAAAGTAACACTATAATCTGAAGTATGAAGCTGAACCCCTTTTTAGAATCAATGGTTTCCATCTCATTAAAAGATTTGAGACTTGTGGTTTGTTGATTATTTTAGACTAGGTAACAGTATGAGCATGTTTATTTAAAAAAGCAAATGGTGTATTTGTGAAAATAGAGGCAAGATTGGCTTGGGTGTGGCTTGAGAAACCAGAGTATTTTTCATTTCACTGGGTTCTCTGGGCTCCAGAGTTCCTACTGACCTGTGTGTTGATAACTTCTTACTGATAGCTTTAATTTATTTAGCATAATAGTTCTGTAGATCAACATCCTATTATACCATACCACCATTGTCTGCAGTGTAATTATGATGTAGGTATATTTATTTCATAAAGTTCAAAAAAAATTTAAACTACCTCCCACACACACACACACACACACAAAAGACCCCAGTAACAAAACCCCATTCACAGTGAACAATTGATTTGCCTTGCCATTGCTGAGATGCTCGTTATATTTAAGAAAAGTACCTTTATCCCAAGGCAGATTTTACCTTTCTCATATTTGGCATATTTTAAATTTGCATGGAGACCTAATTTCTAAGCAGAAAATAAAACTGAGACAACAATAAATGCCATTCAAATATTTTCCTAGTTACAAGTCCAGGAATTCACGAAATTGTCAATGCATTGTTACAGTTTTTGTTAGGCACTACAGTTGGTCTTTGAGGCTATTGAGTTTTCTATCCTGTCAGTTCTTACCACTAAAATTCAGTGATGTTTTAAGTATTTCCCTAAAAGGAAAATGGCCCTAAAAGGAAAATGGCCCACTTTGTAAGGTTAATTTCTGTTCTCTTTTTAAAGGAAAAAGACTGGTCTTTAAAATAATAAAAAATTGTTACATAATATTTTGTGGAATTTACCCCAAAAGTTGTAACATGTAGCACAGTTTAAAAAGTGTATTTTCTGGCTAGAATATCAGTAAGATTTTCCTCTTCCAAACACAAAGAAATTATGAGCACTGGGAATAAAATTAGTCAGTCATTGTATTGCTGTATTGGCAGAAGCTGCTTTTACTGCTGGAGTACACTACTAGAAGCAATGAGGTTATTACTAGAGGTGGAAAAAAAAACAAAACAAACCCACAACAGTGGGGATTTTAGGGCAAGTGTCAAAAATTAACTAAAATATTTCTTGCAGCCAAATTTGTACCCTACAGTAGGGCTTCAAACACCAGGAGAGGTTGTGGATGCTAATTTTGGACAACACCCATTTGTATTTGATATTGAAGACTATATGCGAGAGTGGAGAACCAAAATTCAAGCACAGATTGACAGATTTCCAATAGGAGATCGGGAAGGAGAGTGGCAAACAATGATTCAGAAGTAAGACTTGTAATATTATTAGTTTGTTTAAAAGTCATTAGTTGCATGATTTCAGAGATCTTTAAAATGTTTTATCTATTGTCTTGTGCAAAAAGTGATAGATGCTATTAAAAATAGTACAAGTAAGTTTGTTACCAGGTTTGATAACAGTGTAAAAAGGAGTATGAGCAGATTTTGTGGCAGAGTTGTCTGTGTCATTAATAATTTGGACTTTATAATGATGAGTTTAAGACTTCTGTTCTAATTTGTCTTATTTAATACGGGCTTGGGAGTTTGTAGGAAAGTTGTGGTTGTAATGGGCAGTTTTAATACTCTGGGCTCTGGAAATTTCCCTTTGCATTCTCAGCCTTCAGCATGCCAGGTTAAGTTGTGTCTCATTAGTATTTCTTGGAAAAATGGTGGATCTCACTTTGCATTTTTTATTTTTTCAGTGAAAACAAAAACTTAATTTGCAGCAATTTCACGTCAGTGGGAGTAATGAGAAAAGAAACAAAACAGCTTAATTAGCAGTTAATATTTGAACAGACCCTGCCTTTGGGTCATGAATAATTGTTACTAAAATTCATCATAATAAAGTTATGCTTTTATTATTTTTAAAAATTATTTTTCTGTACAGTGTTTTGAAGAATATACTGACTCTTAATTGAATTACTTTTGTCTGACTTGTACAGAGGTCTCTGCATTTCAAGCTGAATTTTTCAATTCAGCTTATTTTATCAAAGAGTTTTTACATTCAGGAGTTCTTGGTTTCTTACCTGCATTTAATGAGTATTTCTGAGTTTTGTTTTTGTTTATTTTTAGAATGGTATCATCTTACTTAGTTCACCATGGATACTGTGCAACAGCAGAGGCATTCGCCAGATCCACAGACCAGACTGTGCTAGAAGAATTAGCTTCCATTAAAAACAGACAAAGTAAGGCTGGAAAGCACGTTGCATCCCTTTTTTCCTCCCTTAAGCAGATACTACATAAAGCTTTTTCTTAAGCAGCATTGTAGAATTTGCTTGCAGCGCTGCTCCATAGCACAGTTCTTTGCTGTCATCTAATGTTACACATGTATGAGCAGCTGGGTATGAAAAATCAACACAGTAATACTTTGTAACTTGTTTGATGTAGCGGAATGTGGTAAATTATCTGTTGTCTTTTCTCTGGAATGGAAGGTTGTGATATGTCTGAAACAATTGTGTGTAATGTCTCTTGAGTGTTTGTGAGAGCTAATAGTTAGTCACAAACAGGAATATAAAACTTAGTCGTGACAAACATTTATATTTTTATCTGAATGTGAAAAGGGATTGAGTTTAGAGAATGTTTTATAAGTTAAATGAAATCTGAGTTTTCCTGCTTACAGCTGTGAGGGGAAGAGGACAAGGACAACTAACAGCAGTTCAGTTCTAACTTGCCATGCCAGTGCTGTTTGCAGCCTGATGGAACAGTGCCTTCCCCTTCCATTTAAATCCCTGCTCTATGACCATCAGCACTTGTGTTACTGTGTGACATACCACATGGGGAAACTGCTTTGGTTGTAAAACAACACATTTGTTGGGGTTTTTTCATTTGGATCAGTTTCTCTGTTGGTGAAGAGAGCTGGGAGACTGTTTGCTGCTTGAGCCAAGTTACAGCCACAGAAGCATCAACTAAAGCAGGGACCTTTGTGAAAGATTTTGCTCAACTCTAGTTAGAAGTATGTGTTGTAGGTGAAAGAGATTGAATTTTTGTTTTTCTTAGTCAAAATTGAACCTGTAGCAGTGTGATGCAATTTGGATGTTCTTGAGTGACAGTAATTTGAAATGTGCTTATTTAAAAAGTTGTGAAAATGAGAAGTAAATCACAGAACAGTGTCTGCAGTCTTATTCCTAGCTCTAAATGCGTAGTCTGACTACAAAGCAGTTGGATGCTGGCAATAAATAAAAATACTGAGTTCTCATTTAGATACATGTAGGTGGAGTGCAGCTCTTAAATTTTCCTGTTGAACATTTTAAGCAAACATGATTTTTCTTTACATTATTTTTTTCTAAAAGAAGAAAAATCTTGTTGATTGATGGTTGCAGTGTCTTTTAATCATTTATGTACGTGTATTAATCCATAAGCTGTCCATTTAACTGATGTTGGTTTTGCTGAACAGAAGTTCAGAAATTGGTTTTGGCAGGATGAATGGAGAACCCATTGAAACAACATAACAGCTGTATCCAAGTTTACTAGAAAAAAATCCTAATCTCTTATTTGTTTTTTGGTGAACAGGAATTCAGAAATTGGTTTTAGCAGGAAGAATGGGAGAAGCCATTGAAACAACACAACAGTTGTATCCAAGTTTACTAGAAAGAAATCCTAATCTCTTATTTGCATTAAAGTGAGTCTTCAAATTATACAGATGTGTGTTTATAGATGGCACAGTACCTTCTGAGACAAGACAGTTACTCATTTAAAGCTTTCACAGAAATTTATACAAAGTTAAGCAGCGCTTTTTAGAAAATGTGTGTATTTCACTTTTTTATGCTCTTCTTATTTGCTACATGTTTAACTAGGTTTTGTCATCGAGGTCCTGGTTTGCAGCATAATTCACATCTCCCTGTAGACTTTTCTCTAGAACTAAGTTCTGTAGTTCTTTTTAATGAACTTAATCCCATTTGGGTGTTAAGTAAAACTTAAAATGGAAACTGATGAAGTAGCATATCCAAGAAGGTTAACAATCCAGATGGCATAAGTTAGTCTGTTCCTCCAAAGGGGTGACTGACTTTAAAGACCAGTTTAAATGAGCCATTTCATTCCATGCCACTTTACTAGAAAACTCTGGCTAAAACTGTGGAATTCCGTAATCCCAAAGAGTTCTCTTGACTTCCCAGGTACACAATAGTCTCCTTCATTCTGGCATTTTTACTTGCCAGCTGTGCTGTTCTCCAGAATTTTGTATCACATTGCAGTGTTTGAATGTGGAAAAAATGCGTTATCTCCTCTAAGAACAAAGCACTTTAATTTTATGTTCAGTTAAATAACTGGGAATGTGTTTGAAGTCTGTCATGCTCAAGTGCTGAACAAAATTCACGTGACTCCAGACTTAGTACTCCAGACTTATCACAGAATTCACAAAATGCGAACATTTTGATGAAAGACTTCACTCAATAGCATCAATTTTATGTTATCTTTCTCTCAGTCTGTCTAAATTTTGCCTGTTCTATTGAGGCTACTGAAGCCTTAAGCATAAAGCAGGAGTTCTGAGCCTTCCTTAAAGTCCATAGTAAAACCTCCTTATCTAAAATGAAGTTGACAAAGAGCAACAGCCTCTAAAGGGAAGGTTTGTATGGGACTTTGCTTTTCAAACTGTTTTCTAGGGCAGGTGTTTAATGTTAGGTGTTACCCTTTAATGCTTAATGTTCCAGACAGTCAAACTCTGTTCTCATTTACTTTGAGAGAAATGACAGACATGACAACATAATGACATATCTTTCTCAAGAAATAACCTTGCCCCTGCCAATAGAAGAAAACAGTTAGACCAAGAAAATATAGTTTAAATCTCTAGACTTTGAGGACTTAGTGACAAAGGCTGTCCTCCAAGGATAATATTCCTGTTCGACTCCCTCACAAATTTGTAATTGTGTATTTTTGGCGGAATGCTCCAGTGCTTATTGACGATTGGGTTACTGACATTCAGCATTTTGTTGAGTCAGACTTGTTCTATATTTAACACTAAAATGAAATCATTGCTATCGTTGGTAATTTGAAATGTGTAAATGGCTTTATTAGCTTAACTTTCTGCCTTTTGTTTAGGGTGCGTCAGTTCATAGAGATGGTGAATGGTACAGACAGTGAAGTGCGGTGTTTGGGAGGCCACAGTCCAAAATCTCAAGACAGTTACCCTGTTAGCCCACGGTCATTCAGTAGTCCTAGCATGAGTCCCAGCCATGGAATGAATATTCACAATTTGGCAACAGGCAAAGGGAGCAGCACACACTTCACTGGTAAGTTCATGTGGAGGATGCACCACACAGATTTGGACGCACCATGCCACATAGAATTTTTTTTTTTAACTTAAGATTTTATGCTGAATGCTGTGTCTAACAGTAAAATGTTAGTGATTAAAATATGGGATTTCCAGTCCCTGGGAAAAATGAAAGTTTCATCACATAATTTTTGCATGTGCTCTTGGGTTTACTTCTTGCAAAGTAGGTTGCTACCAGTTTCTAAGAAGTTGGGAAGACCTCTGGGAAGTGGAAGGTTCTGACATACATTTCTCTTGTCTTTTTGATGATAATTTATGGCTTGGGCAAGATGGTTTAAGTCCAGTAAGTGGTATATATGATCCATTTCCTGTGGTGTTGATGGAGAAGTCAGAATAGCTGTGGTTGAGCAGGAAAGCTGGGTGGTATGGCTGAGTAAAAGACATGCTGCTGGCAGCCACATTTCAGTCTGCACAGTTGGAACATTTCTTAGAGCATTTAAGTAGTGGGAAATCTTCAGTGGGAGGCCACTAATGTTCAGAGCCGTCCCAAGCTTATGGGGAGATCCCTATGCCTTCCAAAGCACCCCTGCTGAATGGAAGCAGAGCATGTTACAATGATACCTGAACATGGCATCCTTGAAGACTAAGACTCTTAAGGTAGCAGAGACCATCAGTTTTCACTTATGTTTAATTTCCAAATCCAAACTGGAGCTGATTGGGGGCACTTTTTTTTTTTTTCCCTCTCTGGGGTGCCAGTGAAGAACCACTCAGATTTTCTGGTTGTTCTTCAGGTGGTTATTGGGATGTAGTGTAGAAAGTACCTGTAATTTTTGTAATTTTGAAAATCGAGGCAGGTTAATGAATGTATTACTGGAATTGTTGTTTGGGATTTTGTAAATGGCAGCAGCTGCTTTCTTTATAATAAGCCCTTCCTGTGACCTGTTTCTATTTTAGAACATACTTGGGAGCTCTTGGTTTGATGGAACTGGCAATTACATGTTTGCTTCAAATGGTAGTTTTCCTGTTATATTTTAGAAGGGTCAGAAGAGATTTTATCTAGGCATCATAATTTCACAGCATGGTGTAATTTTTTTAGCAAAGCACAATATTAACAATTAAAATAATTACATGGTGAAGGAGGTTGTATGTAAGTATAGCAACATGCAGAGTATTCAGCACTGAATTCTACTGCACATTTATCAAAAGAATTATGTGATCAGGAATTAATAATGTTCGCTTCCATTCATAATGATTACAGTGGCCTAGAAAAGATTTTCTAAAAATCTTCTGCATTAATGCAGTTTTTTGTTTTACCAGTATATTAGTACAACTGGAAAAACCTTCTTGTGTCTGTGTTCATACTTGTTAAATAATGCTTAACTTCTGCACTCTAGAAGCCTTAAGGGTTCAAATACCTGAAACATGGAGGTGAAGTACTTGAGTTTGTGTGGCAAATTTAGCATACTTGTTCCTGGTCAGTAAATGCTACACTTCTTTTTTTTCTGTAAACTTATCTGTAAGTACCACTTTATGACTACAACTGTTAAAATTTCCTTGCAGGGTTTGAAAGTAGTTGCAGTAATGGAGTAATATCAAATAAAGTGCATCAGTCTTACTGTCACAGTAAACACACGACCACCAGCTTGAATGTACCAGAGCTCAACAACATAAATGTATCCAGATCACAGCAGGTTAACAGCTATTCCAGGTAAATAAACTTAAGATGCTTCTAAATCACTTTAAGGCTTCTCTGTTCTCCATGTGTTTGCATGGCAGGGAAGAGTTTTCAGTGGGTTTTGATGTGATGGTTTTTTTCCTCCCTAAGGACAGTTGAAACAAAGTGTATGGAGCCAACAGCTTGTGGTAATTCTGGTTGTTTTGACAGTTCAAGCTCAATAGACCTTTTTCTCCTGTTGGGGTAAAGAAATGAAGTGGACAAAAATAAATTACCTTGCTTATAGCTATGGTCAGTTTTGAAGTTCCATAGTGAAGGTTAATTAGCTCTTTGGCACTTCTAAAAATTCAATTTAATTGAAGCCACTGATAATGATTTAAGTGTGTTGCACACAGATAATGAAAAGTTTTCCAGATACTCTCAATTTGTGGCAGTATCTGGAAAGTAAACACAGTTGAAATGCAAATAAAGTGTGGATTCCCTTTCCCTGTATACTCCAGGATTGTTTGCCTACTCCAGGCACTGTCACGAGTGCAAATGCATTCAGTTCAGAGAATGAAAATAAATCTCTTAACCAGGGTTAGTAGGGTTCTTCATAACCAGTACGGTTAAGCTCTAGGTTGCATGGATGCAGCAGAACCCAATTTGATGTGAAATGCAACAGCACTCAGCTGCTTTGTGCCAAATGGATTCCCAAAACTACCACACAGGATGTGATGATGTGGTGGTGATGACCAAAGGTATTTTAGTTGAATAGTGATAATTGGGGTAAAAAAGTAAGAGTAACAATTTACTTTTTAACTTTCCACAATTTCTATTTGCATCAGCAGTTGCCTCTGCCAAAATGTCTGGCAGTGTCCAGGCAACTTGGAGATTTTTCAGGAAGGAAGACAGTTTCTTGGCTGTGTTCTTGCCCAGTCAGAGAGGCCTTTTGGTTTCCTTCCTTAAAGGAAGCTGAGTATCTTTGGTTGCTTAGAAGCAAGATATTAAACTTCCAAATTGAATCTATTTGGTCTTGACAGAGGTTTTAGGTTGCTATTCTCCATGATGGAATAGAACAGGCCAGGATGCAACTGTCAGCAAAGCTCAGTCCCCAAAGCCACGCTGGCATTTTTAAAAGCACTTCTGTGAGCAGAGGGTTGTGAGGAGCTGAATGCTCTGCATTTGCCACTGAGTGTCTCTTCAGTGTTCTGCTTTATTCAGCATTTGCTTTGGAGTTTTCTTTTTTTGTTTTCCCTCTGTCGTTCCACAGAGTAAATAAGAGGAGAAGGCATTTTTTCAAAATAATTAGTTATCTAAATACGGTATTTTCCAAGTAGGATGTATATTGACTTAATTATATTCTTGATGTATAAATGCTAACTGTATTGAAAAGTGGGAGTAGTATATTTTCTCAATGCATTTTCTTCAACTCTGTGTATATACAATTATATAAACAAGGTAAGAACTTTTTAGTCTGTATTTATATTCCTTACTCCTGAATAATGGGGGACATGTTTAAATTTTCAGCATCTGAAAACAGTATTTTACTGAAAACTATGGTTAAGGCAACCTTGAAACTTTCCATGGTGCTCTGGTATTACCAGTTGCTGTCAAAGAAACTGTGGTCTACCTTGGTAATATTTAACAGCAGCTTTTCAGTAGCTGAGGAGGTAGTGTGATGAAGTTGTAAAGATAACCTAAGTACTTAAATATGAGTAAAACTTGTATTTACTACTCTCTTTTCAGCAATGATGTAGACATGGAAACAGATCACTACTCCAATGGGGTTGCTGAGACTTCATCCAATGGCTTCCTAAATGGTAGTTCTAAACATGATCACGAAATGGAAGAATGTGACACAGAAATGGGTCTGCAGTGATATTTCTTACATTTTTATTAAGTGATGGCAACAAGGTTATGTTTTTACTTGCAATGCTTCCCAACTTGAAAATTAGGGTTACTAGCTCAAATCTTTAATTTTTGATTGTTTTGCTATTATTAGATGTATATTTTAAAACCACTGATTTAGGTGGTCCAATATCAGTGTGAGAACAGGGAAAATGGGTAACTCATGGCTACTGAAATTAGCATTAATTTTTAAGGAAGTCCCTCTGAGAAGAAACACCTGGTTGTGTAGCACCCTGTGTTTGAGTTGGGAAATTGCTTCTCCCTCTTCCCATTCATGGTTCTCATGGCATCTTTGTGCTCCACAGTAAGCACAGAAATTCTAAATCTTTTATATTGAAATGCAAAGTGCTAATATTTAATGCACAAGAGTTTTATTAGGGAAATGTAAAAATTAAAAATTAACTTTTTCCCATGTTTTCCACCAAAAAAATACCTATCTGTATAGTTATAAGGTAAAAATTAACTTTGTTTTACTTAATTTGCTTTATACTCTGTCATGCCCATTGATGTTGGTGACAAATGAGTATTTAAATCCCCTCTGCTTGCCCTTTGTGCAGCTGCAGAATTGGTACTCAAACAATTGATTTAAGCAGATGTCAGTTATGTGTAGTTTAAATGAAATGTGCAACTGGAGACCTTCAGAATGCAGCAGCGTGTGCAGAGCGCTGAGAGCGCTTCCCAGTTCTGGGGCTGCTGCTGCTGATGATCCTGCAGCTTTGCTGGGAAATGCGGTGGGACAGCAAATGTCATTCTCCTACAGCCCTGCAAGGAGGAATGCAAGTTGCCAGACCATTTTCCCTGCATTGTGCTCTGAAACTGGATAATAACGAGACCTTATTTCTGTGACAGAAAACCCAAAACAGGTCCTTGCTCTTTTGCAGCCTTTTCTGCAGAGACTTGCTGTGACAGACATGCAGCAGCTGCACAGGGCAGGGAGTTGTGCTTTTTGTAGTGTAGTTGTCTCCTGCCTTTGGAAAGTCTAGATGAGGCTAGGGACAAACACCACTACTTGAAGATTTGTGGGTGCTTCACCTACACTGTTTACCCCCCAACTCTGCCCCCAGGTTGAGTCTGGTGGTTTTTCACTTTTTGAAATATTTACATATTCTCCTTAGTGCTGTGTATTGAAGGTTAAGTAGGCAGGTATCTTCCAGAGGTGATACACATAAATCTAAGGGGGGAAAAAAAAGTAGCCAGTTGAAAATCCTGTTTTGAAAGAGTAGTCAAAAATATATCACTAAATAGCAGTGTTAAAGATAGAAAGAAGAATGGGTTTGTAACTGAAGAGTCTATCAAAATGCTCATTTTAAAACTTGATTCCATTGATGAAAAAAAGACAAGGAATGGATAAATGCCTTTTTGTTAATGTGATGCTTTAGGTGTAAATTTTTAAAAAGCAGATTTTTCAAAGAAGCCAAGTGTTAGTTTACTATTTGTAAGCTGCATCAATATCTTTTAAAATCACTAGTATTGGGAGTATTGTATGAAACAGTAAACAAATCAGTTGTAGTGTCCTGCTTGATTACAAAAGAAGCCTGAAATAGCCAAATTATTTAAGATAATGTGTTCTGCAAGGAGTATGAACAGCCTAAATTATTGTCTTGTAGCAGAGTCCATCATGGCTGTTGAGGAAGTTTGGCATTTTTTTACACTCCATTAGTTCCCAATTTTTGGTGTATCTTCAGAAATGCAATGCCAAAGAATTAAAAAAGTTAGAACTGTGGGACTTTCATTGCTATTTTTAAACTCCCTTAAATTTTTAGGGTAAAATCTGGTTTCTCTTCTAGTTAGTTTAAAATTACCCCTTGCAGATAACAGCACGTGCTGTGACAGCCTTTGCCATTAGTGAATCAGATCTCTTAAACATTCCTAAGGAGCTGTTCCCCAGTGTGTGGTACAGGAGCACATGGGGCCAGGGTCTGAGGCTGACCTGCTCTCTCTGGGCAGGCAGCTGTGTTTGGGTGAAATCAGTGCAGAGTCTGTAGATCCATAGGTTGTTACCCTCGGCTCTGCCAGTGGTGATGATGAAGATATCGTTTCTTTAGAAGTAGATTCAAGTCAGTTAAGACGCCAGCTCTGTGGTGGCAGCCAAGCAGCCATTGAAAGGATGATCCATTTTGGAAGAGAATTGCAAGCAATGAGCGAGCAGCTAAGAAGAGAATGTGGCAAAAACACAGTGAATAAGAAAATGCTCAAGGTATGTTTAATCTTCTTGTAAAGGTGCATAACTGTGCTGCCCAGCAGGAACTTCCCACAGCATGTTGTGCTGGAATACTGTTCTGCCTTAAATTCTGCCATTTTTCATGTGTCTCAGAGTAGATGTTCTGGTCAGCTGTGGTGTAGCACTGTCTTCTTTTTTGTCTGTGCAACACATGCTCAGGGAAGATAATTTTGTGCTTTTACACAGTTAAACACAGAAATTGATTTAGTGCTTTCCTTTCTCTCATTTGTGACCATGTAACTTGCCCTCGAGAATCAAAGTTCTGGTTTCGTCTTTTTGATCTTTTGTCAATGATAAATGAACCGCAGGGGGATTGGTAGAGATGCCCAAAATCTGCATGTTAATTAGTTTGCCTTGATTTAAGACTGCTCTAGAAAAGAATTCTCCTGCCAAAGACTGCATGCAGTTTTCAGTCTGTTGTATCTTACCCCATCAGTTAGTAAAATAATGCTACCTTTTGCCTTGCTCTTGGGAAAAAACCCTAAATGGAGCAAGTCCTGTCACAATTTCTTTTTATCTTTTTGTATTGATGGATACTGACAATCACCTTTGTGATTCTGAATCAAAACAGTTGAACAAAACATCCCTTCTTTTCACTAGTAGCTTGTAGCTGTAGATGTAATTGAAGTCATCTTCCCACAGGATGCATTCAGTTTGCTTGCATATTCTGATCCCTGGAGCAGCCCTGTTGGAAATCAGCTTGACCCCATACAAAGAGAACCAGTGTGCTCTGTGCTCAATAGTGCAATACTAGGTAAGTGTGGCCTGCTGGCTGCCCAGGGGACTCGGGCTGCCTCCCCCGTGTCCCACACAGGTGGCTCTGCTGCTCCACTGTAAGGATAGCAGTGTTGGGTACACTCTTCTGGGAAGAGAGGGATCGTTTTGGAGGGTATGTAAAATAACAGGTACTTGCCTGCTGTTGTAATTCAGAGCAAAAATGGCCTGTTCAGTAATGGTGTTGTGCAAGGTAACGTTGTTGCTCCTACTTTGTGGCTTGCTCGAAGAGTAAACTTGCAGATGAATGATTTAAGTAGTTTAGATGTCAAGTTTTAAGGGTGTTATTATGAAATTATTCAGGTATTTTAACCGGCACTGTGATTCTTTTTCAGAGACTCACAATCTGCCAAAGCAACCCCCGCTTGCCCTGGCCATGGGACAGGCGTCACAGTGTCTAGGACTGATGGCCCGGTCAGGAATCGGATCCTGCGCCTTTGCTACAGTGGAAGACTACCTACACTAGCTATGCATTTTGAAGGTCTGAAAGGCGTTGTGGCATATTCAACATGGAAAGTAGACCAGCTCTGCTGACTGGAATTTGGAATTTTAATTATGTACTAAGGACAAGTCTGTCGCTTTATGTTGCTTCCTAGTTTACAGCATGATGCAAATGATTTCTAACTTAGTGTTAGGAGATTTCCATCTTTAAACCTCTTAGACAACTAAGAGTTGAAAATATCACTGGTAACGTCAGACATCCAAATTGACAAGTACCAACCCTTTGAACGATTGTCCAAAACAAACCAAAAATCCTGCTACCTTGTGGTGGGACGGAAGAATAGAAAACATGGATGTATTAGCATGTGGGTGATGTAAACGTCAAGCAGGATGACTTGCCAACCTCCACCCCCATTGTTACATAGTTCAATCAGTGTAATTTGCAAAATGCAAATGGTTTGGATATATAGTGTTGATGGGAAGAAATGATATTTTTTAATGTGTACTGTAAAACTTGAATTACTCAGGAGCTGAGTGAATATGTTTGTTGCTACTTACAATCCCAACCTGTTGATCTTAGTAGTTTTTTGTTTTAACATGGTCTTTTCAACTTCGTTTCCTTGTTTAACTACAGACAGCTTCTGTTGTGTAGGCTCACCAGTTTAACTGTTGTATTATAACAGTATTACATGTCAACACAGTGTGGTTATGACCTATTTATATAAAAACCAAATATTTAGTCAATTTACAGTCTTAATTTAATCTTTGTACACCTTGCATTTTTAAAAGTGCTTAAATAGTACTATATTGCAATAAAATGTAGTGATATCATAATTAACCAGCCATTAAAAACTTACATCTACATCCACAGTAGCATGGACGTGTATGCTACATTGTCTTGTTCTAGAGCTCCATCCTAGAACAGCAGTTCTTGTGGAGACCTCTGAGGGGAGCTGCCACCTCCCCGTGGAAGCTGGGCTGGTCCAGGTGAAAGGTTTTGCCATGTTCTTGCCACACGGTCTAGCTAACAGTGCAGGAAGCTTACTCGGGCCTCCCTGCAGATGGGGAAAATCCCTTACTGCTGGAAAGTAATCATGAGGCTGGAGAGAAGTGTCCTGCTGTGGGAGCTGATTTAATGATTCTGCTGTTAGGGTACAGCCTTAGAGACACCAGTCACTGAAGCAGCAGGAGTAACTGCCTGCTGTAAGGAATGCAGCAGCCACAACAGTAGGTACAACATTGCTGATGTTTATTCTCTGCAAAGGCATTGCCTCACGGAGGCAGCTCAGCAAGCCTGGTCCTAGCACCAGCTGTTCTACAACACTGGCCTGGCTGCTCTGTAGCTTCCCCAGGAACTTCTGAAAGGGGAGAGGAGAATACAGGGAAGTTCCATCAGGCTCAGCTCAGTGCCTTCTGCTGGCTGGAGCTGAAAGCAAAGTGATGATGAAGTGGGAAAAACACCTGTGTTGCGTTGAGATCAACTGTCACTAAAAGTCCTTAGCAGCATCTTCTGAAAAAGCTGTCTTCAGACTCCATTTTTAATATGTGTTGCCAGCCAGCGTTTCTTAAACCTTGCTGCTTTTTCCTTTTTATCTTGCCCTTTAAAAAAAAAAAAAAAGCTGTTAGTTACCATTTTTCTTAGCCCCCGTGTGCTGGAGAAGCAGCAATCCCTTGGCAGCTGCAGCATTTCAGAACAGAACAACCACTTCAAACACTGATAAACTTCCTACAGTATTTTATGTGCCCCAGGTGCATTCCACTGGCCAGGAGTAGCAGTTTGCACCAGCCTCCTTAGGAGGGTGGGGGGGATACAGTGGTGCTTGCAGTGGTGGAGCACAGATGGAAAGCAGGCCCTGCTAGCTAAGGACCAGTAACATTTCCCTCTGGTGTTCATGACCCTCACAGAATGTGTGGGTGTGAAACTGTCCTTGTCCATTATGGAAATGAGGAGACATGTGTGCTATTTCCCTGTGCTCACATAGAGGTTCTGGGATCTTGGTATCTTTTAAGTCTGAGATGCATCTAAAATGCCTTCCAACAGCTCAGAGAGTGGAGGCTGAAACAACAGCTCCTTACGTATTTATTTCACTGAGCAGCCCTGGCTCTAATACAAGAGCTGTCTCTTAACATACCAAAAATGAGGTAATTTTTTTTTAAATAGTGTCTCATACACCATCTCTGGCAGTGTGCTCATGACACCCACTGAAGCTGCAGTGCGCTGCTGCCCTTCCCTTACTCTCCAGGTGCTTGGAGTTAGAGGATCACAAGCCATGATGCTCTGGCATGGAAACCCTGATTTTATTCAAGTGTACCTTTTAGCCACATATGCAGAAAACAGTACCTACTCTGACTTTCTATACTCACCCCAAGACTTGTCCACAAACTGAACAGCAGCTTTTTTGACAGGGGCTCTCTTGTTTGCAAGGGAGAAAAATTCATTTGCTGAAATGGAGACAAATGTTATTTTAATAACCAAGTTCAGGGCAGACAAGGCTCCATCCAGACCCACCCAAGAGCAGCAGTGCTTACCCGGTACCCGGTTGGTGTGTGGCCCATAGAGCTGAGCATTTAGGAAGTCTTTGGCCAGCTGTTGGTGGAGGCCTGTGGCACTGTGGTCTTTCAAGCACACAGCCACGTAGTTCCCTTTTGTCCTAGTCAGAGAGAGATGTAAATCCGTGAAGCGTGCTTACAGGATCCAGAACAGACACTGCTGTCAAGCTTTGCTACTTGAGCACAGCAGCAGCCAGTGATGGTTTCTGATACTCAGATGAGCTTTGTGGCAGTATTAAAAAAATAAAAAGCTGGACCAATACTCTCAAGCTGTTGTCCTATGCCTTTGTGTGCCCTGAGTAGTTTCCTTAGGCATCCTGAGCTTATCCTACCAGAAGCTAGGGCAATTACTCTCTAGGGCCATCAGTGACAATGAAATAAAGAGCAGAGAGAAAAGCTGATTGAAAGGCAGGAATTTGGTGCTCAACCACCCTACAGCACAATGTGTACTGCTGTGCTTATGACGGCCCAGCCATCTCGTAGCAGTTACATATATGTAATATGCAAAAATTATTTCTATCATATATATATATATATATATGTATGCACACATATATAAGTATGCTAAACCAGAAGCTATTAAAGGTGCTTTTAGCACATAAATACGCTTTCAATCAGACAAAGGATGGGGGAGCATGAAGTGCAAAGAGGTACAGCCATGTAGTGACAGAACAGACCTTCCCACACCAAGCAAAATCATCTCCTCCTCCTACCTGGCACCCTTCCTCCTCTTTCCTTTCTTCTCCTGCACTTCAGCTTGGCCTTGCTCCAGCTCTACAGCCTCAGCTTCAAGTTCTTCACCTAGAGTAACTTGTAAATGAAATTTCCCAAAGGTTACAAATCAAAACCGACTGGTGAAACAGGAACAGGACTTACAACAAGCAGCATTTTTCAGAAGCACTGACTAGGATGAACTAGGATGAGGGAGGGAAAGAAATATGCTGAGGGGAGCAACCCAAAGTACTGCTAGCCAGCTTTCCTTGGCATCAACAAAATGGGATCCCATCACTGGACAAAAATTCAATGCAACACAACAGCTATGGGTAACCCATAAAGGGAAATCCAGCTCTGGCTTCAGTCTTGCTTCATTCTCAGCTCATCTCTTTGTTATGTCAATACAACAGATCTTTTTTTAAATAAAAGCAAGAAAAAGTAGCAGTTACATAATGCAGCAGCATGTGAGGTTTGGATGAGAGAACTGTTTAAATAAAATATTTTTAAAAGATTTTTTCTAAAGTACTTAGAAGTACAGATGAAGCAAAACCAGCAGTCGTAAACACTCTAGACTCTTGATTTTGTAATTCTGAGTTTGAAAAAAGTTACTTAATATCCTACAGATGCTATTTAACTGTAGTTTGATAAGCATAGAGGCAATTTAACAACTCTACCCAGGAATAGCCTCTATAACTTAAAATGCAGGCTAAATATGAATCTACCTTTGATAATCCTTGCTTTTTCTGCTTTAACACCTGCCCATGGTTTCCTTAAACACTTCAGGCTGTTTAACTGAAATCACTGCACAGCAAGTGACTTCTGTAAAATGTGTAAGAATTAGACTGAATCTGACTTTGTATTTTTCTGCAGACATTTCTTTTCCTGGGGAAAAGACAATCTGTCCAGTGTGTTCATGATTCAGACTTGGAGAAGGTGTCTTCACCAGAGCTCTCCCTTGAACTCTGGCACAGGAATAAATTCCTGAAGTACCAGATATGCACCTTGTTAGCAAAGTGAGCTGTAACATACCTGGATCATCTGCCGCAGCCTGCTCAGCGGGCCTGGGGAGCAAAGGGAAGGCAACAGGTTACTCTTCAATTTACACTGCCTTCCTTGACTAAAGCAATGAAACCCCCATTTCCAGTATGGTCTCCCAAACGAGGACCAGAAAGGGCTGCCCCAGGGGTGAGAGATACGGAGAGGGGGGATTCCAACAGCCACCACCGCCTGCCCTGGTCCCCTCACCGTGCGGGCACATCCTGCAGTTCCTGCAGCTCCTGCAGCACGGCCTCGGGCAGCAGCCTGCGCTTCTGTGGGGGAGAGAGAGGGGAGTCAGGCGGGCACGGACACGGCCGGCACACACACACAGCCGGGGCCCGCCCGGCGCCCCGCGCGGGTAGCGCGGTACCTTCTGCTCCGCGAACAGCTCCTGGTGCCGCCGCCGCTTCTCCTTCAGCAGCTCCCGGTGCCTGCGGGAAGGCGCGAGCCACCGTCAGCATTCCATGGGAGGAGAGGGGGAATTACGGGCGAGGACAAAGGGGGTGAACGAGGGCTTGGAAGGGCAAAGGAGGTTGTGAGGAGGGGCAAGTGGGGGGATAAGGGAGAGGGAATAGGAAAAGTGAAAGGGGGTTAGAGGGGGGGAAGGGGTTGCGGACGGGATAAGGAAGGAGAAGGGGCCGGGGAGGCATAAGACGGGTGGTGAGGTAAGAAGGGAGATAAGGCGGGGAGGGAAAGGAGGCAACAAGGGGACATAAGCAGAGATGAGGGAGGGAATAAGGGGAGGATAAGAGGGAGAAAGAGGCGTGTACGGGGTAAAAAGGGGTCTAAGAGGGTAAGAAGGGTGGAGGGGGGGGTTAGAGAGGTAAGCGAGGGGTTAAGGCGGCGGTAAGAGGGGTGAAAGGGGAGATGAGCAGGGCTAG